>NC_068283.1:46700850-47042846 GCF_025860055.1 Xyrauchen texanus
CAACTGTCAGTGCCGATATATCGGTAAAACGGATCAAAATGCATATAATAACCAGAATAATTTTTTTTATTTGATGACGTGCACTTTTACAATCATTTATAATGTAATACAGTATAAACACTTTAAAGTAAACATAGGCTAATACACACTGTAGCAGTAATTCATCATGTATAGTTCATCACTCATCAATAGTAGTGACGCGTTGCACAGCAAACTCCACGTGGAGTTAGTGATTGTTTTTATTTCCCCTCTAGAGGGTGCTGTTGTGCGGCAGAAACAGAGGAATAATACAAAAATATTGCCATTGATTTTGCTGATAACCGATAGTTTCAAAGATCGGAGTAGATTTATCAGTAAAACCGATATATCGGTCGACGTCTGCAACGGAGCACATTGGAGAGAACATCTCTACAATGCAATGTGCTCGACTTGACCTTCCATTTCCAGAGTGATGAATGAACAGGAAGTAATATCAGCTACAATTTTTAACCACTTTCTGTTTTTTCTATTCATTATTTCATTTGACTGCCAAAAAGAGATTTTTAGGTACAATAAATCAAGGATGCAAAATGGCAATATTTCCGAATACGGTATTTTTGTTTATGAAAACTGGACAACACTCGCTGAATTAAACGTGATGCAGTTGGTTCATGTGATGTTCAATAACGTGACGCACTACTGTTGGAAATCTTCACCGTAATATATTTAATGTTTCACATATTATTTATTTAAAAACATACTGTGCAGTTTGCATTTGGCAATATACACGTTAAATCGAGAAATGTGTCAACCTGCCTACATTTTTTAGTATTTTTATATAGCAGTATTTTATATACACTCACCTAGAACTTCGCCTCAAGGTTTGATGTGTTTGCATTCTTAGATGCTATTCTGCACACTACAAATGTACAGAGTGGTTATCTGAGTTACTGTAGCCTTTCTGTCAGCTCAAACCTGTCTGGCCATTCTCCGTTGACCTTTTTCATCAACAATGTGTTTCTGTCCACAGAACTGCCGCTGACTGGATGTTTTTTGTTTTTGGCACCATTCTGAGTAAACTCTAGAGACTATAGTGTCTGTTGTGCATGAAAATCCAAGGAGATCAGCAGTTATACCAGTCAAACCAGCCTGTCTGGCACCAACAATCATGCCACCAATTTTCCCTATTGTGATGGTTGATGTGAACATTAACTGAAGCTCCTGACCCATATTTGCATAATTTTATGCAGTGCATTGCTGCCACATGATTGGCTAATTAGATAATCAAATGAATAAGTAGGTGTACAGGTGATCCTAATAAAGTTCTAGGTGAGTGTATAGTGCTGCATGGTACAGGATGCACGTTCCAGTCAGAGGTTGTGCTCCAAATATTCATTATATTATAATATTTTTATGTTGCTAGTTATTTTTTGAGCATATTAAGGTGCCCGTTTTGGATGAGGTCATTGTTTCATTTTTAATAGCGCTGTGCAATATGGACAAAAAAATAAGTTAGCCTTTTTTATGCGTATATGTTGCGATTTGTGTTTAAATGTTTTTCCTCATTCATGCATTTTGCATTCAAAAAGGCGTTTCAGTTATTAAAAACACAATTCTGATCAGTGTGCAAAAGATCGTCAAAATGGCGAAATAAACCACAGAATTCTGAGTAAAACAATTAAATAAAAATGTGATTTTTGAAATTGCACATGCTCCTGTGTTGATTTTGTTGCCATTAATTGCGCAGCCCTATTTTAAAATAACTTTCATTTATTTTATTTGACTGTATTTTACTGTGTTTCGTTAGTGACCACAGATTTCACGAATATCACACATCCAGGTAACTGTTCTCTATAGTGTACATCTCTGATCATAGCTACCATCTGCATTTTAATGATGCGTCGATAATCGCGAGCTTCTGCGCTCGCACTGTAGAACGTTTAGTTGCTTAATATGGTAATGCACTAGTTTGTAGAGTTGATTGCTTTCATTGTAGACTGGTTGTAACACCCAACTCCTCTTTAGTCTGAGAAAGATGGAGATTTGTGTGAATTCTTTGCAGTGGTTGCGTAATCTTTTACCACTATCTTTCCTCAGGAGACCACGCCAACCGCATTCCTCAGTGCTAAACCATTATTTTGGCGCGTTAAATGACTTGAGTATCTCCTGAGAGAACACGGTTGAGCGGCTCGTTCAGGGAGTGTGGGATTGAGTTGAGGGAAAATGGCTGCAGGCCGGTAGATGTTAATCCACAGGCACAATGGCAGTGTACACGGCTGTTCTGAGCAAGTGTAGACCTGCACGAGGTCTTTGAGCCTCAGGTGTTGTTAATTCTGGCTGCTTGCATTCAAAACCCATGAAATTGTGTGTAGGGTATTGACTGATAAATGGTGTGTCCTGTTGGATCTTGACATGCAGCTGGTGTGCTTCAATGAGGTCATGTTCATGTGTGAAGTCTTTATGTTGATGCAGACGTCCAGGATCGTGTCTCGTCTGATTCATGTGATGTCATCTCCTGGCCCTGTAATCTTTTGCATTGGTAATGTAACCACCAATTAACTTTCCTGTGCTGCTTTATTTTCTGCAATGGAATTTCCAATAGTGCTGGTTAAGCTCATTTCAAAGTGTAGTTTAAGATACAACAAGCCACTCATAATTTTAACTACAGTAGCTATTTATCTACACTAACAGATGCTAACAAATAGTAGCTCAATACATTGAAGCTATTAAAGTTATACAATATCAGATCTAGCTGATTTCAGTAATTTATCTTGCACAGAAAACGCAAATCTTTGTTTCAATGCAACCAAGTAAATTTACACTCAATGTAAGCAATGATTTATAATGAACAGCAGCGTTTAACTAAATATTTTATGTAGAGTGGCACAATTAATCGTAAAAATAAACAAGGTTACAATTACATGGTCACTATAACTTATTGTGAAAAGTGTGAACTACAGCACTCGTTGAGGTCTTCTCTCATTGCGTCATAAAGTTATATTTACAATGTTATGTGCAAGAATGTAATGACAAATCTGAAGCACTTAAATTAGCCTTATTAGGCATATCAGTAATCACTAGTATTCTAATATAGTTGCATTGCTCACTTTCTGTGTAGAATTTAATACAGAGTTTAATAATAAACTTTAGTTTATCATGCAAATAATGTATTTCGGGAACTCTGTTCTGAGTTCCCGAAATGAAATTGCATGATGAATATGTTATGCAGTTGTCCCACTCAAAATAAGAACTTTAATGTAAAGTCTATAAATCGAAATAGTTAAATTGCAATATGACCATTTCAATTATTGTCAAAATCGTGCAAACACAAAAAAGACGTGAAATTGTATTCATGGACTCAAATTAATAGTTGAGTCTTTTTTTGGATTGGGTGGATTAAAATGAACCTTTCAAGCAAACAGATTCACTAAAATGAATCTTGCCTCCAACGCTACATTGAGACGTTCTACGATATCGCATTGAGTTTGATTGGCTGTAAAGCTTTGAATGCAAACAACACCGTCTCTTGACAATTCATACTCATTCGTATGAGGTGGCGAAATCGTAAAATATAGTACAACTTGGCTCGTACGAATAGGTATTCGTAATCCGTATCCATAAAACAGACCAATCAACAAACATCATTTTAAATTGGCACAATATAGGCATCAAATCTGAGCTAGAAGGAAATTAAAGGCCTGTAAACAAATTTGGCTGCTCGTTCCATATAACGGACATTTATTTATTAACCTGTAAAACGTTTTTCTCGTTTCCGAACCTGATGATAATAATAAATAAAAGGAAAGATAGCTCAGTAAAAACCCAAATGTTTCCTTTAAAGGTTTGGGTTAGGGCTTAAACGTTGGAAAAATCGCAATAACATTATTCGTTGGCTCGTTTATTTTTCTCTATGGGAGAAAACAGTCATCCATTTTCCTCTGATCCGACATGTACGATTTCAAACAGTTCTGCTTTCTTGTACTAGTTACTAAACAAATGCTTGTTTCTAGAAAAGCTACACTTTTGAAAACTGTTGAGCTACTGTATATGTAGTTCAGTTAGTAGCATCACTATATTTCTCTTTTTCACTTTGCTGCAGTTTTGACGTGCTCTTGGCTTCCATTAGCACTATGATTTCTCTCTTCCTCCTCCTCCTTGTTTGGTTTGCTTGCTTCTCTATTCTTAATAACCCGTCCCACAGTTAGAGATTTTAACAATCGCAGGAAACACGTGAACGGGAGCAACCATCCAGACAAACAAAATGCTGCTCACAGACGTTGAGTAAAGAGCCACGTCCTGTTTGAGGCCCGGAAAATGCCTGATTGTTGACTAAAGAGAAATATGTCTGTGCATGTCATTGTCAACTTTAATCATTGCGTCCATATCGCATGATGCTTTGCATGACCTGCATGATGATGCATTACTAACTCTCCTGCTGACTGGCTGATTGCCAGGGCTATGATGTTACTTCCTGTTGGAACAAGCGTGATTGTGGCTCAGGATGAACTAATGTTGTACTGCTCATATCTGGTATCATGAGGGGAAAAAATACATTTTGGGAACTTCCTGTAGCTAGAACAGGGTTTTGTATGCATGGTTGAATTTATCTTGAGTGAATTGAGAAAATCAGGGTTAATGATGTACAAGTCATGCTGTATTTTGAGAACGCAGTGTGTGTGTGACATACACAGCTGTCTGTATGTGTATTAACATGTGTTGTGCAATAACTAAACATCAAACTAATATTCAATGGCTGAAAGTCTTTTTCTTAAAGCTTCCAACAAACAAATTGAGATGAGAGTAGAATTGCACAATAAAGGCTATTAAGACTTGTTTTCAGAGAATATATCTTGAATGAAGTTTGCTTTTCTTACCCCATTGGTAAATGGTTTGTTTTATTTCAAGACATACTCTTTTATAAAATGTCTTGCATAATTACTGTAAATACATCTCAAGTAAATAGATATTTATACTGGGAGAAAAGAGACAAAAGTACTGATTAACATGTTAATTTCTTCCAGTGTGCAAATGTAGGCCGGGTTGGTTCATGGTTGGTCTTGGGAAGTGGTTTGTTAGTTCATTAGTAACTGCTGTAAATGCTGTCTTGGTTTGGGTGGGTTGGGTCAAAGTTCACACAGAACTGCACTTTGATTTTTGATTTCATTGAGCGTGGCCTCATGAAACACAGATAGGCTCCAGTCCAGAGGGATCAGATATACAGGAGAAATAAGGAGATGAGACATAGAATGGGTGGTGGACGATTATTTTTAGATAAAGATGCTCATAAATATTTATTTAGATTGTCAGAGATGAGACTAATTGTCTCCTGAGGTTAAAAAACAAGTCGTCATTTTTATTTGTATAGTGCTTTTCACAACACACATCGTTTCAAAGCAGCTTTACAGGAATTCATGCATAAACAACAAAAAAATTAAACCGTAATATCTATAATTTCATTGTGTAGTTTGATAAAATATGATTGTAAATTGTGTATAAAAAATAAGTAATTAAATAATAATTGTATATATTTAATTGGAACACAAAGAAACCAGACTCACTGTGGGGGCCAGTTCCCCTCTGACTAATCCCACCCTAACCCTAAACCAGACTCACTGTGAGGGCCAGTTCCCCTCTGACCAACCCCACCCTAACCCTAAACCAGACTCACTGTGGGGGCCAGTTCCCTCTGACTAACCCCACCCTAACCCTAAACCAGACTCACTGTGAGGGCCAGTTCCCCTCTGACTAACCCCACCCTAACCCTAAACCAGACTCACTGTGGGGGCCAGTTCCCCTCTGACTAACCCCACCCTAACCCTAAACCAGACTCACTGTGGGGGCCAGTTCCCTCTGGCTAACCCCACCCTAACCCTAAACCAGACTCACTGTGGGGGCCAGTTCCCCTCTGACTAACCCCACCCTAACCCTAAACCAGACTCACTGTGGGGGCCAGTTCCCTCTGACTAACCCCACCCTAACCCTAAACCAGACTCACTGTGGGGGCCAGTTCCCCTCTGGCTAACCCCACCCTAACCCTAAACCAGACTCACTGTGGGGGCCAGTTCCCCTCTGACTAACCCCACTCTAACCCTAAACCAGACTCGCTGTGTGGGCCAGTTCCCCTCTGACCAACCCCACCCTAACCCTAAACCAGACTCACTGTGGGGGCCAGTTCCCCTCTGACCAACCCCACCCTAACCCTAAACCAGACTCACTGTGAGGGCCTGTTCCCCTCTGACTAACCCCACCCTAACCCTAAACCAGACTCACTGTGGGGGCCAGTTCCCCTCTGACTAACCCCACCCTAACCCTAAACCAGACTCACTGTGTGGGCCAGTTCCCCTCTGACTAACATCATGAATATAATGCCAATATTACTTATGTATTAAATTATTAGTCTATGTATTCGATTTTAAGAGTGTAGTCCATATAGATCAAGGTGATGAAGGCAGAGATCAGTGAGGTGCATCGCAGTTCAACTGCAGGTAATTTCGGTGAGGTCCATCCTAAGTCCAAGGTTCAGGCAGTGGCATATGCAGTATCTGATGTCTTATGGTTGGAGTTGGCATCAGTTCATCCTCTGAAGTCAAAAGACTAAAGTGATGTCTGGCTGGTGCCAGCTGATGTCATCTTTCAGTGATGCGTTGTAGTCACTGAAAGATGTCACTTGGTCCGACACCAAGCAGGAACATAGATGGATCTGACCGGCTCTGGTAACCTCGGGATATGAATGCCAATGCTGAGACATGGAAACAAAAATGAATATTAGTGTAGATGCCATTAAATTTATTGCAGAGTTTTAAATCATGATCAATGTTTCTGGTTCCGGCAGACCCAACTAAAGCAGCCTAATTGTGGGTTGGAGGATAAATTAGGTGTATGCCTGGCTAAATAGATGAGTCTTTAGTCTAGACTTAAACTGAGAGAGTGTGTCTGCATCTCGAAAAGTGTTTGGGAGATTAATCCATAGTTTAGGAGCCAAATATGAAAAGGATCTTCCTCCTTTAGTGGATTTTGATATTCTAGGAACTATTAATAGGCCAGAATTTTGTGATCGTAATGAACGTGATGGAATACAGTGTGGTAGAAGGTCACTTAAGTACTGCGGAGACCATTCAAAGCTTTGTACATAGTTAACAGAATTTTAAAATTAATACGGAATTTAACAGGTAACAATGTAACGATGATAAAATGGGGCTAATATGATCATATTTCATGGTTCTCGTCAGCACTCTGGCTGCTGCATTTTGAACCAATTGAAGTTTATTTATTGATCTTGCTGGACATCCTCCCAGTAATGCATTACAATAATCTAGTCTTGAGGTCATGAACACATTTATTAGTTTTTCGGCATGTGCCATAATTTAGCATTATTTCTTAGGTGGAAGAATGCTGTTCTACAAACATTTGTAATTTGATATTCAAAGGACAGATTGGCATCAAATATAACACCTCAATTCTTCACTGTTAAAGATGATGCAACAGAACATCCATCTAGAGTCAAATTATATTGTAGTGGCTTATTTTTAGAGTTTTTTGGTCCAATAATTAGTACCTCTGTTTTGCCGGAATTGAGTAGAAGGACATTTCTGGCCATCCAATCTTTTATTTCATTGATACACTCTGCTAATTTGGAGAATTGTGAAATCTCATCAGGTTTTGAAGAAATATAAAGTTGTGCATCGTCAGCATAGCAGTGGAAACTTATTCCATGATTCCTGATAATATCTCCCAGGGGAAGCATATACATGGAGAAAAGCAGAGGCCCTAAAACTGATCCCTGTGGCACTCCATACTTTACTTTTGTTTGGTTTGACAATTCCTCGTTTACATAGACAAAGTGGTAGCGGTCTGCTAAATATGACCTAAATCATGCTAATGCCACTCCACAAATGCCAACATAATTCTCTAGCCTAAGAAAATGTGATCTGTCATTTCAAATGCAGCACTAAAAAAACACTAGAAGAGAAATGCCGAGTCATTAGCAAGTGCACAGTCAAGAGCAAGTAATTTGTAACTGTGATAAGTGCAGTCTCTGTACTGTGATGAGGCCTACAGACAATATCCTTCCATGCACCGTGAAATGCCTCTAATTTTGCATTCTGTCACTTGGCTAGAGATGATTGTATTTATATTTTCTGTTATTACATCAAGTTCTTTTAGACTTTTCGTATAAAGAGTATGTGAGACAAATCTGGAAGATTATTAGTGAAGCTATCTTTAGTGGTTGAAAGAATAGTTCTACCTGAACAATAATGTGGTGTAGATCGAGTAACATTAGCTGATCGCAGCATACAAGAGACGAGGAAATGATCTGAGATGTCATCGCTCTGCTGCAGAATTTCTATATTATCAACATAAACTCCATATTTGCCTGTTTAAGAACTGGCCAAGGACAACCGATGAAATTAGCCCCTATGGCTAACTCTGGCTCATTTACAGTCTGTTTATTAATGAGCGCTGTCCTTATCAAATAAAAAATAAATAAATAAACATGACAGAATTAAATCTGGTGTATGATTATGCTGATGAGTTGGTCCCGTTAAATTTTGTCTGACTCCAAGAGAGTTGAGAATATCGATAAATGCTAATCCCAATGTGTAATTTTCATTATCTATGTGAATGTTGAAGTCACCAACAATTAAAGCTCTATCTACAGTAACTACAAGATCTGATAAAAAATTAGCAAATTCACCAAGGAAATCAGAATATGGCCCGGATGATCTATACACTGTAGCATAACAAAAGACGCCAGAGATTTTTTATATCTGACGGTGCCACATTAAGCATTATTAGTTCAAAAGACTTACATTTATATCCTGTCCTCTGCGTAACAGCAAAAACTTCACTGTAAATTGTAGCAACACCTCCTCCTCGCCCTTCAGATGAGGCTCATGTTTATAACAATAACCTGGGGGAGTAGATTCATTTAAACTAAGCAGACATTCGGATTAACCAGTTTGTCTGCTTCCTGACCTGGGCCCCAGTTAGTCAAATACTATCATTATTAAGACTATGAGTCAAATTACCAGAGAGGAGAGCGGCACCTTCCCTGGAGGGATAGAGTCTGTCTTTAGCAGGTCAGGTCTACCCCAAAAACATTCAATTGTCTATAATTCCTATGCTATTCTCCGGACATCACTCACTCATCCAGCCATTCAGTGACATTAATCTACTATAAACCTCGTCACCACGACGAGCAGGGAGGGGACCAGAGCATATTACAGTGTCTGACATTGTTTTTGCAAGATCACAAACCTCTTTAACATTATCTTTAGTGATCTCCGACTGGCAAAGCCGGACATCGTTAGTGCCGACATGAATAACAATTTTTGAAAATCTACATTTAGCATTAGCCAGCACTTGTAAATTTGATTTGATGTCAGATGCTCTGGTACCCGAAATGCATTTAACAATAGTGGCTGGAGTCTCTATTTCCACGTTCCTTACAATAGAATCACTGATAACAAGGGCTCTTTCAACATGATTCTCAGTGGGTGTATCACTGAGTGGGGAGAATTGATTGGAAACCCTAACAGGAACTGGAGAGTGCTGTCTCTTTGCTGAGCGAGTATGCCTTAAATGCTCTATATAAATGTTATTAATTCTTTCAGGGTGTTTTTGCAAGTTTGTGACTGATTTAAATGGGTTACGCATAATACACAGGCTCCAAAAGTTTGATCAGCACATTAACAAATGTTTAATATGTTAAACAAGTATTATATAAACAAGAATCAGAGCACGTTATTATGAATGATTCTTTTTTTGCCTTGTTTTCCAGTACAAATATCTAAACATTCACAAACCAAGATTTATTTGAGAAGCAAAATTATATAAAGAGATTTTGTCTCGTTTTCAGAGAAATAAATATCGATTTATGCTTAAAACATGAAAAAAAAACGTTCGCCAATGGGTTAAGAAAAAAACTTGATTCAAAGGGGGAAACAAGTTTATTTTTATTCCCTCATTGGCAAATAGTTTTATCTTGTTTTAAACAAACGCCACCAAATTTCGTTCCATTTCTATGGAAACAAAAAGTTGATATCGTATGCCATTCTGCTTCTTATATACTCGTGTTTTTGTTTTAAGGATGTTTAGATAATTTTACCGGAAAATGTGACAAAAATACTCGCGACATTCTTTGCAGTGCTATAACACTAGGAACATGTCTATTTTAATTTTATCTTACATGGTGTGTGGTCATTTTCTGTGCATTATTTTTATTTTATAAAATTTTTTGGTGTTCTACAGGTCTTGACTTTTGACCTGTGAAAGTTTCAGTCTGGTTTCATGAGGTCTGGGTTGCTGATAATTCGTTAAAATGCTTCTGCTTCTTTCTCATTTCCTTTTTCTGTTTACGTCTTCATTTTTCCACCATCCCTTCACTCTCTAAAGTCTCTTAAAGCGATAGTTCTTCCAAAAATGGAAATTCTGTGATCACACATTTCTGTGGAACTTAAAAGGAGATTTTAGGGACTGAAATCCTCACCAGTCATCATCCACTTTAATTGCAGTGAAAAAAAGCAGCATGAACATTTTTTAAATGTCAACCTTTGGTGTTCCATGGACCAAAAATAGCCATATGGGTTTGCAAACAAGATGGTGCATAAATGATAACAGGATCTTTATTTTTGGATGATCTATCGCTTTAAGTTCATGAGTTTGAGTCCAAACTGAACTGTTCCACAACCTCTAGTGTCTTCTGTGTGTCTCTCGCTCTCTCTCTCCACACACACACACACACACACACACAGGAAGTGAGTTGGGGGAAGGGTGTGGCGGTTAAGTGTTTAATATGTAAATATGAACTAAATTTGAACAATACAAAGAGCCTGACAGGTGTGATGTGGAAAACAGCAGCTCACAGTCCGATTGGATGCAGATTAATTTGATGGTTTGTAATGTCTGCACAGATGGGATGTATTGATCTGTTCTTTTATTATATAATCAGCTGAAACACACACACACACAAGCTGCAGGACGATCACGATCACTCATGTCCAAATGTGGAAAGCAAAATCATTCCATTAGAACTGAACTCCGAACTGGAGCATGTGCCGAATCTCCCAGAATGCTTTGTTCTTACCCTGTCACACTGGGCGATGCTGTTTTTACTGCTCACAAACCGCCAGCTGGAACAGAATGATCCAGAGAGACGCGGGAGTGAATGTGGCCATGATTTAAGAAGTATTTCATTAGTAAGAGACCCCCCAGTTCCCTCACTATTGCACCATTTCCTTCTTTTCTACCCCTGTCTCTCTCTCTTTACTTTCTGCAGCAGAGCATGCCATTAGAAAACCTTTAATGAAACATGAAGAACCTTTGTTAATCGTCAAAGAACCATGCGCAATAGAGGTCGACCATTAGTGGATTTTGCCGATACCGATAACAAGGGTGGTGTAAAAAGCAGATAACAGATTAATCGGTCGTTCGTTTTTAAAATGGATTTATTGAATGTTAAAAAATGTCTTGGTCTTTTGTTACTGTAACGTGCACAGACATGGAGGCTTCAAGAGTATAAAATACAGTTTACTGTTCAACCATTTAAGAAGATATGTTGCTTAGTGTGGGACTTTTAACTGTAAACCAGCCCAAAACACACATGGTACTCTTTGGGTGTGTTCACACTTGGCAGGTTTGGTTGGATTAAAAGGAACTCTGGTGTGATTGCTCTGTTAGTGCGGTTCATTTGAACAAGTGTGAATGCTGCCACCCAAACCTTTGTGCGCACCAAACTACGTATCGAGACCACCCAAAAAGTGGGTCTCAGTCCGCTTCCAAACAATCTCTGGTGCGGCTCGATTGATGTATGAACACACCATGGACCAAAGACGTCTAAACGGACCAAAAATGGGAAATAATTTGCCTAATACTGACCTCAAGCACACCTGGTTCTTCTAGTCATAAGAGCTATGTTACCCATTACAGTTCGGGACGGGCGTCAGAACCGCCGTCAGCCATCCTTGCAGCATATTTTCATTTGTGTGTGCAACGGAGGAATTCCTGCCGCTGTTTTGACTCCTTTTATTAGCGGTTTGTTTGTTTTCCGCTGGTAAAAATGCCACCATATATACATGTATGTATACGGCAAGTTCCGTCAGAAAATATACATCATAAAAGCCGTCCAATCAGGTCGTGACTTTTCCCTGATGCCTTATGGTTTTGTATCTTTAGGTTCGTTGTTAAAAATGCCAGTGTGAACACTAAACGAACCAGGACTAAATGCATAATTTTCTATTTTGGTCCGCACCAATAGAACTGAACTACAAGTGTGAACACCCCCTTTATTGCCTATTCACCAGATGAGGTTTAATGAGGAATAACTTCATCTATCTGCATACATAATAGGTGCCGATTAATCGGTTAACCCGGCATATCAGTCCTCTAATATAAAGTTTAAAATGTGACCGATTCAGAGGAAAACATGTTTTATCTTGCAGCTCTTCCTCATCAGGTATTTGAGGAAACAGCAGAGAGACTCGTGTTTAAAATTAGATTTACAAAAGCGTCATGAGACTTAAAGTGTGTCAGATGTATGTGTGTCAAACTCTGTCGCTGTAGACGCTCAGCATCTGCTCTTGAAGAGTTTGAGTTCAGATTTACACTTCAGTATGATTTAAACCGAAGCTCTGCTAATTCACAGGAAGTTGCATGAATATCATCACATTCACACGAAGTGATTTTATGCAGTTAGGAGGGAGTTTCCAGTTCGTTCACACGTCACATGGGAGTGTGGGGTGAGAATGAATTTTATAACAAATCGTTCTGCTTTAATACAAAACTGAGCAATGTGCCAAAACCCTGTACAGAACGTAACCATGGCAACCATAGTTTCTGCAAAGAAAATACTGTAATAGTTTCAGTAATCATAACTAGATTAGAAAATGTGAGTGATTTTGGAGTTGACTTGACAACTTTCTCAGTATTTGCTTATCCACAGTGGTTGCTAGGCTGTAACTACGGAGTTCTGGATGGAGCTTAATGGGTATTGGCCATAATTAAAGGGATAGTTCACCCAAACATTTTTAATTCTCTCATGATTTACTCACCCTCCTAGCATCCCAGATGTGTATGACTTTCTTTCTTCTGTTGAACACACATGATGGTTTTAGAGGAATATCTCAGCACAGTAGGTCCATAAAATGTAAGTGAATGGGTGCCAAACTTTTTAAGCTCGAAAATCCACATAAATGGAGCATAAAAGTAATCCATATAACTCCATAACTTTTGAAATAATATGATAGGAGTGGGTGAGGGACATATCAATATTCAAGTAATTTTCTGTCATATATTCTGCTCCCTGCCCAGTAGGGGGCGATATGCATGAAGAATGTGAATCAAACTCTGACGGAGAAAGTGAAGGAAAATTACTTAAATATTGATCTGTTTTTCACCCACACCTATCATATTGCTTCAGAAGATATGAGTCATCAGGAGTACTTTTATTTGGATTTTGGATCTTCAAATTTTGGCACCCATTCACTTGCATTGTATGAACCAACAGAGCTGAGATATTCTTCTAAAAACGTGTTTTCATACCCTGATCCTTTACATTGCAAGTGCAACGCTCTATCAGTTGAACTACCGCGCAATTATATCACACTCGAACAAGCTTATAAATATATTTGGTTATGTGATGAAAACGTTCAAATAAGTCACGCGCTATAGTAAAAGTGTTTAGATGTCATAAAATAGCATTGTGTGAGGAAAATGGCAAAGTAATTGTAAATGTATGGATAATCTTCCATTTTACTCGTGATTTGAGTGAAAGTGAATAAAAGTAATTGTTGTCGTAGCGTCTCTAGGGTTCATTTCACCAGGAAACTGATGTAATACGTACAAGGAGCCACGTAAAAGTAATTTTGCACAAATGTAGCTATGGTAACGAGACACTATGAGACCAGACATCACATTAAACAGATCTTCATTTTCTTGCATTATTGCTAAACGCATCCTGTCTCAGTTTGGAAGTGAATAAGAAAAAGAAAAACAAATATTGCCCAACTCCTCCATTTTGTTCAGATCCTGTGGTTGTTGAGTTCTTGTAAATGTAAGCGTCATTGTGTTTGACTGCAGGAGTCTGATGGGGTACAGCTGCAGAGGGCAGTGTGTTGACTGTGTTTTAGGTCATGAGAACTGTTGTGGCTTGACCTTGTATTGCTAATGGAGAGTACAGACTTGGCAAGTAAACAAGATATTTATTTGTCACTGCTCTTTAATGGTTAAGCTGCAGTGTGGACCAGACACATTGCAAGACAAGGGAGAAATGACCTGCTGCTCTGCACGTTTAATCGCTGTCTGAACCACCCAAACCAGTTCCCAGAGAGTAGACAGACGCCACGGATTTTGTGGGAGTATCGGAGGGAATGACCTGTGAGACACTCAGAGATGCTGTTAACCTTTAACCTTTAGCATTCCAGGAAGGGAGGACTCGTGTTTTGTTTTTGCTTGAACTAGTCATATCTATACGTTCCTAACCTCGCAGAGCCAGACGTTTAACTAGTCTAGTTCAGAAAGACAGAGACTTGCATGGCAGAATCCAGTGATTCCAACAATCTTTTTCTTAATACATTTTTTTTTGCCTTTTGTTTTTTATTTTTATCTAGTAAACAAAATCAGTTTAGTTCAGCAGCAAAAGTGTGTTAGAAATTATAGAGAATATATTTGAAATGAATGTAATATTTCTTACCCCACTGGCAATTTCTGCTTTGATAGAGGAACAAACAAATGCATAATTACACTTGTACTATTTTGTAGTATTTTACACAAGTATTGTAAGCATTGTTACTGATGACATCTTTCTCAACTCTTTTAAAGGGTTAGGGTGTATGTGTATCCAGTAAAATAAAGTTTGCGTAATTAGGATAAATGTACTGGTGAAATCAGATATTACATTTGGCATTATCAAATATCAGGACCCTTAGTATTATTATGGATTATATTCAGCACTATACTCAGTTTAATATAGTACAATCATCTGTAAACGCAGTGCAAATTCATCCTCACGCTGAAAATAGCATTGCTCGTTGTATTACATGCAGTGGTGGAGCTAGGGGGTGGCCGTGGCCACTATGGACCCCATTGGACACCCCACTAGCTATTCCTGCTTTATGGTACGTTCACATATAAAGCAAAGATAATTTTCGCCTCTCATAATCCAATCGCTGGATTATACATTTGTGTTTATACTCGCGCTTGCGTGGGTAATGCGAACCCGCGAGTATTCCCCCTTCTCTTCCGAATAAGGGCAGGGGGAGGGGCTTCTATGACTTGGTTCATGGTCAAGTGCAACCAATAGCTGGAATCAAGTACAAGTGCATATTTTCAGAACTTACCGGGTCGTCCAACTTCCTCGCTCACTTTCCTCCAAGCGATGTCTTTTTTCGTCCGGTCTCTGTACATGTGTGACGTTGTGTCATACAATTCCGGGTGCCCACACACCGCTACAACCATTATTTTATTCAGATTTCTTCTGCTACTGTGTCAGTACGTCAGTGACATCCAGACAATCTCAATGCTGATAGGCTTTCGCGATAACGCGTCATGCGATTTTGCGTGTTCGAGTCGCGCCATATGTTTCATCCGTGCCGCCCGGTGCAAATTCTCATCTGTTCGCATCTTTGCATTGACTATGTAATCGCGCCATGCGAAACGCTCGTTACGTGTTGTATGTGAACGCGCCATTAGTCATTTTATGGGGTAATTTTTTGGCACGATTTATTTCTTTTAGAGATGAAGTCTCTGTACAAATGTACAAACTTAACATGTGCACACACCAAAGTCGCCAAACCTCTCCGTCCCAGGTGTCATTGTATCCACTTACAAGTCTCAGTTCACAACGCTTATGAAAACACTGACTGTATTAACTTTGGTATTTGTGTCGGAAAAGGTTTCTAAATGTATTTGGGCTGTTCAGCTGCGCTTACGCCACCTTGCATGAGTTCACCTGCCCGTCGAGTCCCTTACCACCAATTGCTGTCATTATACGCCACACGATTTGAAGAACAAACCCAGATTATATATATTGGACATCAAGTGGCAACTCAACACTGTGCCAAAATGTTTAACTAGACAAAATTGAATTTCAATGGTTTCTTGCTCTCAGTAACCCAAAATTCACTACACAAAAAAACATTATAGTCGTCGTAACCTATTTTTATCCTCAATGCCAGTGAATTTAACATAGTCTGGATGGGATTTTCTTTGACCTTGTATTGGTTAGTTGATGTCCATGATGACATCGGTT
This sequence comes from Xyrauchen texanus, assembly GCF_025860055.1. NCBI lineage: Eukaryota > Metazoa > Chordata > Actinopteri > Cypriniformes > Catostomidae > Xyrauchen > Xyrauchen texanus. The sequence goes on from NC_068283.1 coordinate 46,717,076, forward strand.
CAATTTCACAAGCTTCTACCAAATGATGCATGAACTTGAGTTGGATTGGATGCAAAACATTTGACAACAACAACAAAAGAAATTGGAATTGAAAACCGGTTCTTGAGTTATTAGCATTTTATTTGAATTACACATCGAAGAGAACAGACCTGTTTTTGGATCATGACCCACCAGTTGAGAGCTACTGTTGTATGACACTGCTTAAACATTGCTTAAACATTGTCTCTGAACAGTAAAATCAATGCTGTGCTTGGCTCGGCCGCTTTTAAAAGGACACATCTCTCATACGATGTTCATCTCCACAACTGTGTGCGTCTGAAACCGCACCGTCTCTTTGGAGGACGGACAAGAGCATTGTGGCAGAAAGCGAGATCTCACCATAACGGTGTTCAGGGTTTTTTACGATCTGCTGATGTAAGCAGTGTTTTACAGACGCAGCATTCCTCAGGAGTTGTGTAAGACGGGCGGGTGGGCGATGTAAGGAAACAATCTTCAGTGTTAATTACAGGTTTCTTCTGATGTATCAGATTTAAGATGGTGTTTGTTTGGAAGGTAAACACAGACACATCAGAGGTCTTTGCCATCTGATAACTATGACTATGAGTCATATGGGTTTACAGAATTGTGTGGAATGGTTCCCCACCCATTGCATTTTGGCTCATTTGATAGCCTAATACTGTCTGCCAGCAAAGTATTTGGTTACACAAATTACTCCCAATTTCCCCCTGAAATCGTTGCAGGAAACTACATGAGCCAAAGAAACATTTTGTTCAAGAATTTCAGCTTTTAATAAAATGTGTCTCCAGACGATTTCACCACTTAGACGTTTTTGACTTCAGAAATGGTCAACATGTTGATCGTAGTAAAGGTGTATTTAAGTCATTGTTTTGTATACATTCGTAATGTATAAATCGACTCCTCTGACTCTCTTCTTCTCTCTCTTCAGCAAACATGTCGGACGCTGACCGTTTCTTGTACGTGGATCGTAATGTGGTGAATAACCCGCTGGCGCAGGCCGACTGGGCCACGAAAAAGCTGGTGTGGGTTCCGTCCGAGCGTCTGGGGTTCGAGACGGGCTCGGTGAGAGAGGAACTCGGCGATGAGGTCATGGTGGAGCTGGCCGACTCGGGGAAGAAGATGCGGGTGAATAAAGATGACATCCAGAAGATGAATCCTCCCAAGTTCAGTAAGGTGGAAGACATGGCCGAACTCACCTGCCTGAACGAGGCGTCCGTACTGCACAACCTGAAGGAGAGATACTACTCCGGACTCATTTACGTGAGTTAACGCAAAACACACACACACACACACACGCTCAGAACGGTCAAACAGAAGTCAGATAGCGCTGATTCTGATTAATTGATTAACGAGAATTTATAAGCCTTTAAAGACAGACCTACCGTGAGCTCTGAGGTTGTTAATGGACGGTATGTAGAAGCCTTTATTTTGGTCACATATTATACATACATTTATGCATATACACAGTGAAATGGGTTTGTTTTCACATATCCTAAGCTGGGGTCAGAATGCAAGGTCAGCCATGATACGGCGCCCCTGGAGCAAATAGGGTCAAGGCCTGGCTCAAGGGCCCAACAGTGGGATTCTGGGGCTTGAACCCCTGACCTTCTGGTACCGGGTAACCCAGAGCGTCAACCACTGGCGTCCGGCCACTTCCATGTCGCACTGTGTCTGTTGTATTCGTATATCTGAATATTTAGAAATGAACCTTCTATTAAATGTATTGTTTTCTATACTTGTAATTAACAAATTTAAACCAATAGTTTTACACTCTTCCATTGTTTTTAATTCAATTAGTGCATTCATAATGCTTCATGGGATTGCACTTCATTAAGACACGGGATGCACTTCAGAGCTGGTTGGTTTGGTTCATGGCTTACAACTCGTTAATTAAGGATTTGATGAAATCCCTATGGAGAAATGAACTGGGAAAAATACTTCTGGAACCAAGATTGCTGAAAAAGTCGGCGGGAACTGTTGCGCTCTATACAATACTTTTTTTTTTTCCTCCCTCAAGGTTATTTAATAAGAGTAAGTTTGTTTGGAGAACAAGGACCTGAAATAAATGTTCCCAATATTCCAGGATTACGTATTACGTTATATGTTAAAAATGGTTTGTTTGGATCAGAGTGAGTCTGTTGATGGCTGTTCGTGAGTAATGTGTACAAAACTTTCTTGGACGCACACATGCAAACTCTCTGAAATAGTTCAGTGCTGTTTTCTCTCAACAGGAAACTGTAGGAACAGTGTGGTCCTGAGGGATGGGAAATAGTTGGGTATATGGGGGGAGATGAAGAAAGAGAGGAACAACTTTGAGTCGCAAACTCATTGTGGCACCAGTACAGGCTACTGCGCAACACCACGTTAACATGGAACCATGTTAAAATGTTTTAAATTAAGATTTGAGAATATGAACTGAATCAATATTTGTAATTTGTTAACAGCCAGATATGTTCTTTGCAATATACAATCTGTAAAACGGTGCATAATGATTTATGTTGATTAGTTGCACCCTCTTGTGGACGTAGGAGACGATGTCAAAGACAAAAAATCGTATGTCTTGTCGATTTATACCTTCACCTGAAATAATGTCTTGGAAATTTTCCAGCCCTGTTGACAGTCCTACTAACAAGTATTGTGTGTTTCAGTGTTAAATCACTACTTGCTAAATCTTTCCCTCTGCCAAAGCTCTAATGTGTCATTTTTGCTTATGCACATTCAAATCTGGAGCCCCAATATGCATTGCGTCAACTGTAACATAAGTGACATCATTGGTTAACGTGCATCTTGTCACCAATTAGAATTGACGTCAATGCACGATGCATTCTGACGGGCCAGATTTGACCGTGCACAACCGTGAATGAGATTTGAGAGCTACGGTTTCTTGATGCACGCAAGAATTCAGAATACAGCTTTCACAGCAGACCAAACAAACTGAACTCTGACATCAAACAAACTGGAGTTTAAACGCTCTAGTGCGAAAACACCTCAACTGGATTAACCTTGTCCAGATTAGACCGAGTTAGACCAGAGCAGATCATCATATCAATAGTGAGAGTGATAGATGGGATTCAGTAGTGGATTATATGGATATCACTCTGAAATAGAACAGAGATCATGAGGTCAAAGGTCACATAGGGGGTGGCTGGAGATTTTCTTTGATTCCGTGTTTCTTATAATCTCAAACACATGTTCTTCTACCAGCTGCAGTGTGATTCAGACTGTTTGTGATGATGTTGTGTATTCTGTATATCGATGAGAATGAGTTAATCATGAATTGATTGAATATCTCTGTTTGTGTGCAGACATATTCGGGTCTGTTCTGCGTGGTGATAAACCCGTATAAGAACCTGCCCATATACTCGGAGGAGATCGTAGAAATGTACAAGGGCAAGAAACGACACGAGATGCCTCCTCATATCTACGCCATCACAGACACGGCTTACAGGAGCATGATGCAGGGTAAACACACACACACACACACACACACACACACACAGTGCTTCTTTAACTTCAGGCAATTTTAACAACCCCTGGGACATAAAAATGCGAGAAATTGAAGAAACACCCATGCAACGACGCTGTTCTCTGTGTAGCGTTTGGGACTCATAAACATTGTTCAGTGTTTTAGCCTCGTTCAGAAGTAATTTCTGCTCTGAGAGAACTCATTTACTCTTGCCCCCCCCTCCCAGGATTTAATGGGCCTCTCAAATCCATCTGTGTAGCTGCAGCTCTCCTGCAGCGAGCCCTGACCTCGATTCCTGCCTCTCATATGACTGCCGTACACCGTTATTACTGCAGGACAGCCTGAGGGAACACCGTTAACTGCTTCATCGCATGAGAATTCTCACTAGTGTGACATAAATGCATGTTAATACATGTTCTGTCGGCTTTTTCCTTGTAGTTTCTCTTTGTTATAGACTTTAGGCGAGACAACAAAGAATGCAGTGTTGCTAGATTCAGTTATGTTACGGTTTTTGGTAGGGCTGGGTAAATATATCATTAAAACATCTGAATCAAAGCAAGAGTTTGTGAATCGGAAATATATACAAATGAATCAAATCGAATCAAAATCATAATAGAATCAAATCGAGAGCTTGTGAATTGAAATCAGATTGTGCAATCTGTATCAATACCCAGTCCTATTTTTTATGTTTTTTGTAAGAATTGCAACTTATCACATGGTTCTCTGGAATATTTGATTCTGATTGGTAAATCGTGGCATTCAGTGGTCGTATATTTCTGAAAATGACTCCTCCAGAGCAACCGATGACTCATCCTGTTGTGTCAGGGCTGCAGTCAGGGTTCGGATCGACCTGTTGTGGCGTTTATCTGTGTTAAAGACCGGCTCATTCTCAGATTGTTCATTCTCCAGTACTAGTCACAGGAAACCAGATCATTCACTTCCTGTTTGCGGTTGTAACCCTTCCTGCTAAAGAAGTTAAGACATTTTGAGGTGACATGATAATGGCGCCTTTTCCGCCCTGAGATATTCACAGCTGGTTGGCACATTGTATAATAACTACAACTGAACGAAATGAAACGTTGTCAGTAAATACTTACATTAATTTACATTAAAGACAAAAATGACCCTGTTTACTTATCAACAAACATTCCCAGTCTTATGAAACCTGATTGTTTTCACGACCGTTTACTTTCCATAAACATTCTCTGCTTCAGAAACCACATTTTTGTTTTGCTGATGTCACCAAGACTGTGTGGGCAGAGCTAAAAAATATGAACCAATAGTATCATAGCATGATGAAAAATCCCATTAATTGGGGCCTGGGTAGCTCAGCGAGTGACTCCAGCCAGGTCTCCTAAGCAACCAAATTGGGTCGGTTGCTAGGGAGGGTAGAGTCACATGGGGTAACCTCCTCGTGGTGGTGATTAGTGGTTCTCTCAATGGGGCGTGTGGTGAGTTGTGTGTGGATTGTGGAGAGTAGCATGAGCCTCCACATGCTGTGATTCTCCGCGGTGTCATGCACAACGAGTCATGTGATCAGATGCGCGGATTGACGTCTCAGAAGCGGAGGCAACTGAGACTTGACCTCCACCACCCGGATTGAGGCGAGTAACCGCACCACCACCGAGTACCTACTTGAGTAGTGGGAATTGGCCATTCCACATTGGGGAGAAATGGGGTTGAAAAAATTGTATTATATCCTGCTTAATTTCATGCTTCACACAATAAAATATATCTCATTGAAATGTTAAGTGTGTTTTTGTGTAAATTATTCATTTTCATCTTTCTCTTTTCCAACAGATCGTGAGGACCAGTCGATTCTGTGCACGTGAGTCACATGGTCAAGCGCTGTGTGTATTTAGCATTTTGATCGTTAAAGACCTGTACGACGTCTCATGTGTGCTGCTTTTGTGTGTGTTTAGAGGTGAATCTGGAGCGGGAAAAACAGAAAACACCAAGAAAGTCATTCAATATCTGGCGCACGTCGCCTCCTCTCACAAGACCAAGAAAGATCAGGTCAGTTCTCACGTTATCCAGTATTTTTACACTCTGATTTTATCTGTTTTCACATCATCTTATCAGATCAAACCGTGACGGAGGACTGTGGGTTTGTTTGAAACACAGTATTACAGTATTGCGTCCGGGGCTGGAGTCTCGCGATTCTCTGTTGTGAAACAGCGGAGTGAGATTTCATCGGCACAAACATTCTAAGGTTGCCGAGCAACATTGCGATGTGACGAGCCAATGATGATATCACGCCTCATTTATGTTCAAATGCAGAACGCGAATCGATTGTCAGGCGTAGATGAAACGGGACGTTCACTGAACCCAAAAACATGTGCTCTTTTTATCTCCCCTTCCAAGATAAGGCGACATAACAGAGCTCGAAATTCTCCAAAAATCTTGTTTGTTCACCTCAGGAGGTTAAATATTAAATTGGCTATCGTGAATTTATTTTATATGAGGTTTGCAATTGGTTACCCCTGTTACCAAAGTTGAAGTTTAATGTGTGTATATATATATATATAAATCGTCGTTATAACATGCTTAAAAACAGCGGTTTTCATGGGATGTTTATTTTGGTGCATAAAATGTTTCCAACTACAAAACAACATGATATTTGCCATTTTATTGTAAAGGAAACTAATGTAAATGGACACTAACTAACCCCTAGTCATGTTATACATTTGGGAAAAGAATCGATGGTTTCTCAGTATTTTCTTGGCATTCTCTTCAAATTCTTCCCACATGTTTGAGTGTTTTATGTGTGTTTAGTTTAATGATTTTTGGCCGATCACTGGATTTGGCTCAGAGTCACAGTAAGGACTGTCTGTGTGTGTGTAAGTTTAGATTTGAAGTGTTTTTGTTTTCCATCAACAGAGCAGTTCAGTCCTGTCACATGTGAGTTACATCCTCTATCTCTCCAGTCATTACTCTCTGTCTCTCTATCTCCCATTCCCATCTCGCTGTCCTCTCCCTGAAGCTGCCGGGTCATGCCAACCGAAGCCAAACGTGCATTCAGACACGTGATGCTGACACCAGACGAGTGAACCTCATGAAGAGAGCATGTCCTTATCACTCCAAAATCTAAAGAAAGAATCAAGAAATTGAGATTGGCATGCAGATTTGACCTGGACATGTTCTTGACGGGTTCATCCAGAGAACTTCTCTCAGTTTAGCGTCAGGTGTTATGGCGTGATGTCTGTGAATGTGCGTTGGCTGTGTGATTATTTTAAAGTCCATGTGCTCGGTGTCATGTGTGAATACGGCGGTACATCTGTCAGTAATCAACCTGTTTTTATGCTGGTGTTTCAGGGTTGATTGTTGGACATCTGTTCTGTTTGTATGATTGTGTGTGCGTAATGTCATCTGTGTGCACGCTTGCTGTGTGTGTGTGTGTGTGTGTGTGTGTGTGTGTGTGTGTGTGTACATGTGTGTCTGAGATGTTGCAAGACTTTAATTAGACTCGCACTTATAACCGTTTACAGCCGTTTGCACAGGTATTGCAGGGGGGAAAACTTACTTTAGATTATTAGAACATAAATTTGCCAAGATAATGATAATTTAAGGAATATTTAGTTACTACATGTTGTTCTGCAAGAATCACATTTGCTCCTGTTGAGGTACAGGTAGGTTTAAGGGTTTCTTTTAAATGGAAGTACAATGCAACAACACATATGTACATTGTGCATTGTACCAAAATGCTTAAGTACATAGTAGTAAAAGACACCAAACAAAATTGGGACCGGTTAAACAATTGGGACATGCTGTCAATTACCACAGAAATAATAATTTGCCCCTCAGTTGGTGTGTTTATGGTGGAAGCCTAGCTGACTAACTTACAGCGCTGTGAATAGATGGAGTGGTGGTGGCGTAGTGAGCTAAAGCGCATAACTGGTAATCAGAAGGTTGCTGGTTCGATCCCCACAGTCTCCACCATTGTGTCCTTGAGTAAGACACTTAACTCCAGGTTGCTCCGGGGGGATTGTCCCTGTAATAAGTGCACTGTAAGTCGCTTCGGATAAAAGCGTCTGCCAGATGCATAAAAATGTAAATATTTACATATAAATATATGCAGGTGTTTTAAAAGTATATTTATAACTACACTGAAACACGACTCCTCTTAACAAGAGACTAGTGTGGTAGAATCACTTACTGACTCTGTCTGTGCAAAGTTATATCCAGTCTTTATCAGATATAGGACATATATATCAGACTAAATATATGTCCTCACTTAATGTCCGTGCAAGGATACGTTACAGTTCGTAAAACATGGAGGCAGAAAAATTAGCTTTAGAAGGTAATATATAGTGTATTTCCATTTCATTGAACACAAGCCTAGCATTAGCCTACAGTACACAGCGATACATATTGCAATTGAATTCGTCAGCCTGTCCGAGTTACACTCTTCATAAGGGCTTTCGTAAGGACCCGTCTATGAATATATGCATCAGACACAAGCTTTTCAAGTGTCTTCGGCTACGTCTACATTAATCCGGATACTTTGAAAATGGCTTTTTTGTTTAAAAACGCTCTGCGTCCCCACTAGCGTTTTCCAAAAGTTGCTCGTCCACACTGAAACGCTTAAATCATGTTACTGCACATGCGGAAAATCCCCGCTGCATGTACAGTCTGAAACGCAATTGTCCTCGTGTTCCGTCGCCGGACACCAATTCCGAATGAACTTCCCTTCGCCTTTGAAGGAACGCAACGTGATGGTTGTACAAAGTTAAATTTATTTTTTAACAACGCTATGAAAGTGAACATCAGGCACAACAGTGCCGCTATAACACGGGCCGCCATCTTGATTGTTTTGGTTGAAAAGATCACATGACTAAAAATGCGTCATCGTTTTCCAAAGTGTCCGTTTGCTCAGTCCACACTACAACGCCAAAACACAGTTTTCAAATGTATCCACTTTGGAGTGCGTTTTCAAAAAGCTCAGTTTTTGCGGACAAAAACGCCATCTCGGTGCGGACGGAAGGCCAAAACGGAGAGAAAAAGACGCGTTTTCAAATGAAAACATGTTAGTGTGGACTAGTCCTCATAAACACAGTACGATGCTGTGTCAAAACCTACTGTAGTTTGTACAGCTATATGTGCGCTTACTGCCCCCTGCTGAAAGCATCATGCTGATACTTCAAGCTTGAATTGCTCCGATGGTTGAATATTCCTTATTACTGTCCGATGGCATGATTAATAATGTTATGCATTATGACACATTATCTTCTATCAAATGAATTGCACTGAATTAACGTGTTAAATTGACAGCCCTCATTATTACTTAATTACAAGTGCTTTAACGAAAACACTGTTCAGGTTTCTGCTTTTAAACCCTCCAGAACACATGCTGGAAGTGTGTTACTGTAAACGTGTTTCGTGTTGGTTCATACACACACAAAGAGATTCAAAGTATTTTCTGTGGTAATAAACGGCACGCAACAGATTTTCTGCACATTTTATTTAACTCTGAATATTTCTTCGAAGTCAGTGAAAGCTGTAAGTTTATGTATCTCAGTGTTAGCACTTTTTATTCTAAACGTGGTGTAGATTATTGAGTGATTTCAGCATGATTGTTTTCAGAGGTGATGGGCTGCTCACTTTGGTGGAAGGATTTTCTTCTGTTAAGAGGCCATGTTAAGAGCCATGCTTGCTATGTTTTAAAATTATATATGTATGTGGTGGTCAAGTGCTTATCTTTGTGTTGTTCTTGGGTTGCAATGTTGTTATATTAGCCTTGAGCTTTTCTGTGTGCAAACAATTTTAAGAGCTTTGCTTTGGAAGTGAAAATCGAAAATGATCAACTCTCTTCAAAATTACGTCAGTGATTTGTTTGAACCACTATAATGCACCCAAACTAGTAAAACAATTTCTCTGTTTGGCCACCAGGGTGAGCTGGAGAAGCAGCTACTACAAGCTAACCCAATCCTTGAGGCGTTCGGTAACGCAAAGACTGTGAAGAACGACAACTCTTCGCGATTCGTAAGACTTGCTCTGTTTATATCTTTTCGCACATCATTCTGACTGTAAATGCATCTGACTCAACTTCCGTATTTTCTACATTTTAGGGCAAATTCATCAGAATCAACTTTGACGTCAACGGATACATCGTTGGAGCCAATATTGAGACCTGTATCCTATAAAGCAAGCTGATAGAAGCTCTGTTTTTATCCTAGTCACTTGCCAACACAGACAGCTTTTTAAAGTAACCTTATTCTGCCTTCTTAGGTGCCTCGTTTGGTCAAAAGTCTAAATATCATTGCATATATCCTTAAACGGAATACAATGAACCAGTTTTTTCAAGCTCTATTTAATTCTATATCGGAAAATATCGATAAGTGTAGTTCAATCATGTTCATAATTCAACGTTTTTGCAAATATTTGTGAGCTACGCATTTTTACGCTTATTAGAGGATTGCATTGTTAGCTTAGCAACATGCTAACATCGAACTCTTCAGAGCTGTTACATTTTTTTGACCAATCCGGATGGCTATTTCACCATGGGTTCCCCCAGGTATTTCCTTTTTTTTTTTTTTTTTTTTAGGACAGGGATTTTCAAAACACGAGTAAAATAAGATCTTGGGTAAAAATGACTTAAATACACTTTCGCTTTTGTTCTAAAATGTAAATTGCACAGTCACAAATCAGTCATGTATTTTGTAGCAGTTTTGTCTTTTAAAAACGTATGTTGCTAACCTGTCGCTAAATAAGGACTACAACAGTTGTCAATTTTGTAAAGCATGTAGCTCACATGCTCTTGGTAGTTGTAGTCCTTAATTAGCTGGGCAGCTGCTGGCCAAATTGATGCCCTACGCAGTGTTCCGGTGGGGTAGGGGTTCACGTAATATGAGCGTGAAGCGATCGTCTGTGTTCGCAACTGCTTTCGGGTCCTTGAATAACGTATAACGTGCGAGTAAGGGCAGCTGGTGGACTTTCTTGTTCCCCCCTAGGGAGTTGGTGCCCTACGCAGACTGCATAGTATGCGTATAGGGAGCGGCGGTACTGTTAATTAGCATTGTGATTAGCAACAAAAACATAGTTACTTTAAAGAAGAATGACTGTGGTTAAATTACAGTATGTCCAAGTACAAAATATTAAAGTCTCTTCAAGGAAAGTTAACCACATTTTATTCAATAATGAAAAATATCAATAAAATAGTTTACTTGTATTATAAATTGACTGTTTTGCCAATGTTCGTGAGCTACGTACTCCTATTAGAGTATTGGATTGTTAGCGTAGCAACATGCTAACGTCGAGCGCTATTGGAATCAGTTGCAAGTAAGATGTATAATACTGTGTAGTGTGAGTTGCTTCCTATATAGAATGTTCCAAATTAGTAACCTATGAGGTTCCATTTCAGTTAGGATGATGCCTTCGAAGGTAGCAGCTAGCATTAGGCATTTTTCGAATGTAATGGTGTGAATAGATTGGACAATGCTCTCTGTCCCGTTGTTTGTCTTTGACTGATGCCATCCAGACCTGTTGGAAAAATCTCGTGCTATTCGTCAAGCTAAAGAAGAGAGAACTTTCCACTTGTTTTATTACATGCTCTCCGGCGCGGGAGACAAACTGCGCTGTGAGTATCAACGGTCACTGTTGTTATATGTGCTTCTTGAACAACCAGCCCAATATTTTGAGTTTTTAAATGGCTAAAATTGCATTCATTGTAATAAGCATGAGACCTCATTGTGGTTTGATGAACATTTTAGAAATGGATGATTTCGTGTCTTTGTTTTGATTCGTTTCCACTCTTGCACAGCTGAACTGTGTCTGGAGAACTATAACAACTATCGGTTCTTGTCTAATGGGAACGTGACTATCCCGGGACAGCAGGACAGAGACATGTATGTGGAGACTATGGAGGCCATGAGGATCATGGGTATCCCTGAAGATGAACAGATAGGTAAATGGATACTGCTCTGAACATGACAGTAGTGTGATATGCAGCATGCATTAGATGCATTCATTGATTTTGTGTGTGTTGCTGTGATTTGTGTGCGCCCCCTGCAGGTCTAATGAGGGTTGTGTCGTCCGTACTACAGCTGGGTAATATGACCTTTAAGAAGGAGCGACACTCTGACCAGGCCTCCATGCCTGATGACACTGGTGAGAATGATTTTGACGGCTTATACAAACAGAAATGGGTCATTAGCTGGTCCAAGTTAGTCTATGTGGTTGATCAACTGGACTACCAGTTTATGGGGCCGAGGTTGGCTTGATAGACCATCGTGGTCAAAGTGGTTTGAGGTAGACCACCTTGAACCAGCAACAAACCAGCTACTATGATTTTACCAGCAGGGGGATGTTATACAGTATCTTACAGAGCTAGAATTTAACTAGGAACTCATGTTCTACTCATGAACTGTTATCCATGTTATTTTTACATGATTTTCTCCCGGACAGCTGCTCAGAAGGTTTCTCATCTGATGGGAATGAATGTGACTGATTTCACGCGCGCCATCCTCTCGCCCCGGATCAAAGTGGGTCGTGATTATGTGCAGAAGGCGCAGACGCAGGAGCAGGCAGAGTTCGCAGTGGAAGCGTTGGCTAAAGCCACTTACGAGAGGATGTTCCGCTGGCTGGTGATGCGTATCAACAAAGCTCTGGATAAAACCAAACGTCAGGGCGCTTCATTCATCGGCATCCTGGACATCGCCGGATTTGAGATCTTTGAAGTAAGGCCAAATCGTGTCGGGGCCATTATAGCAGTGTTCTAGATTTCAGTTTTACTTTTAAGATAATGGGATATGCTCAAACGAAGCGGACAATGATCGTTTACGGTCAATTTTCTTCTTCAGATCAATTACTTTCATGGCAGAGCAATAGTTAGAAGAGAATCTTACGGAGAATGTTAGTTCAAGTTTATTAAACACGTTTATAGCAAAGTTATAATCTGCACTATCTATTGGCAAAATTTGAGAAATTACAAACTATTTTAGAAAGTCGACTAATGGGGCCTGGGATGCTCAGCAAGTATTGACGCTGACTATCACCCCTGGAGTCATGAGTTTGAATCCAGGGCGTGCTGAGACACTCCAGTCAGGTCTCCTAAGCAACCAAATTGGCCCGGTTGCTAGGGAGGGTAGAGTCACAGTGTGGTGAGTTGTGTGTGGATCGTGGAGAGTAGCATGAGCCTTCACATGCTGTGAGTCTCCGTGGTGTCATGCACAACGAGTCACGTGATAAAATGCACGGATTGATGTCTCAGAAGCAGAGGCAACTGAGACTTGTCCTCCACCACCCGGATTGAGGCGAGTGACCGCGCCACAGAGTACCTACTTAAGTAGTGGGAGTTGGGCATTCCACATTGGGAGAAAAGGGGATAAAAAAATTTATAAAAAAATAAAGTCGACTTACTGTTCGACATGTTTATAGCTACCTCCCTTAATAATAACAAATACAGTTTAATGTCACAAACATTTGAATGTTCAAATGGTAGAGCGGGTTGTCCGCTAATCACAGGGTTGGTGGTTTGATTCCCGGCCCACATGCCGAAGTGTCCTTGGGCAAGACACTGAACCCCAAGTTGCTCCCAATGGCAGGCTAGCACCTTACATAGCAGCTCTCCGCCATTAGTGGGTGAATGAGTCACAGTGTAAAGCGCTTTCAATACCGATAAGTTTAAAAAAGCGCTATATAAGTGCAGACCATTTAGCATTTGAATAACTCTATCGCCCCTTTAAGTTCTGAGGTTTATTACTGCCACAATAAAGCAAGTAAAAATCACAAAGTTCACTTAAACGATCTCGATATCAATTCTTAATCCCCAAGATTGATCTTGTACTCTGTGCAACTAGGGGTCCTGCAATGTGAGTTTTTTCAAGATGAATATCATGTCACAGTTGAACATCTTATTGTATGTATTTCTGGGGGATATGTGGACACTATTGTTCAGCCCTTCAATAAGAAAACTGATAAATACACCAGAAATTGGAGGTGTATATAATAAGAGTAAGATTATCCATAAATCCTGCGCTGACTGTAATGATTTGTTTGTTTTCGTCTTTGTGTCCGCAGCTGAACTCGTTTGAGCAGATGTGTATTAATTACACAAACGAGAAGCTGCAGCAGCTCTTCAATCACACCATGTTCATCCTGGAGCAGGAGGAGTATCAGCGCGAGGGCATCGAGTGGAGCTTCATCGACTTCGGTCTCGACCTGCAGCCCTGCATCGACCTCATCGAAAAACCTGTTAGTGGCTCAGAGTTTGGATTAAAGGATCGTTAACGAATCCGCTTCTGAATTGCTCAATTCCTTACAATTCCCATCTGTACATTTCCAGAGAATTGACCACGTTTTGTTAGCGCAGTTGGACGCTACTTTCTTAACCTGAATTCTGCGTCCGCAGGCGAGTCCTCCGGGTATCCTGGCTCTGCTGGACGAGGAGTGCTGGTTTCCCAAAGCCACGGATAAGAGCTTTGTGGAGAAGGTTCTTCAGGAGCAGGGAACACACCCCAAATTCCACAAACCCAAGAAACTGAAGGACGAGGCCGATTTCTGCATCATTCACTATGCTGGGAAGGTGATTATAGTCTCCAGAGATGCTCTTAGTTGTAAAACGTTTCATTTTGTGATCTCTAAACATTCGTAACTGTTTGTCAGGTGGATTATAAGGCAGACTCGTGGCTGATGAAGAACATGGATCCGCTGAATGATAATGTGGCCACTCTTCTCAATCAATCCACTGACAAGTTTGTTTCAGAGCTGTGGAAGGACGGTGAGTTGATAGATCAGATTAGATCAAACACTAAACATGGCATTTATTCAGTGGACCGTTCCTTAAAAATACACACTTAAAGCTATTCTAAATCTTTATTGCTAACTGGACATTACGGAGTTTGTAAACCGAACAGTGATGGATGTAAACTCATCACAAGACATTACAGTCTTCAGTTGTCTGAACAAGTCCCCTTGTTGTCTTCACAATCACATCAGCTGTTGTTGAAATGTTGTTACTGGATTTGTTCTTTGGTCTCTTCTGCCGGCCTGGTCTGGTGTTCGGTTCCTCTGTCTCTACCCTTCTTCATCCATCCGTTGTCTTCATGTCCTGTTGGACCCTCTGTCCTCTCCCTCTTCTGTACGTCTGTCTCTCTCTCAGAGCTCCAGAACTGTCAGAGAGCTTATTTCTATCAGCGCTTTCCTTTCCTTCATTTAGAGCCAGGTGACATCTTTGATTTTCTGTCGTTTTACTCTCTTCATCCACAGTTTGAGTTGTCCTTCTCCAGCTGTTTTCTGCCCTGTGTGTGAATGTGTATCTGATGGATATATCGTCTCTGATGTGAGCTGTCTCTTTCTCCTCTCCTGTCTCTCTGTGTAATAGTGTGCTTTGGCGCCCCCCGCTGTTGGTCTGTGGTACTGCAGAAATGGGTATAAACTGCATGGGTTTGGTTTTGTTTTCACCAGTGAAACATGACCACAGAATGCAGTTACATACACGCACATACACATAAGGTCCAAAATTAACTTTTTGCCACCAATGGTTTGTAAATTAAATGTTCTCTACTGGCATGAAGCTATTTTAGAAAATAAATAAATAAATAATGCAAGTAAATGTTGCTGTTTTCTTGTATATTTGCGGTGAACCGCACATTTACGCATTGTTATTTTGTTTGTTTGTTTTTTGTTACATCGCACACTAGTCGATCACTCAAAAACATTTACGCATTATTTTGTTTGTTTGTTTTTCGTTACATCACACACTAGTCCATCTCACACAAACATTTACGCATTGTTATTTTGTTCGTTTGTTTTTCGTTACATCGCACACTAGTCGATCTCACACAAACATTTACGCATTGTTATTTTGTTCGTTTGTTTTTCGTTACATCGCACACTAGTCGATCTCACACAAACATTTACGCATTGTTATTTTGTTCGTTTGTTTTTCGTTACATCGCACACTAGTCGATCTCACACAAACATTTACGGATTGTTATTTTGTTCGTTTGTTTTTCGTTACATCGCACACTAGTCGATCTCACACAAACATTTACGCATTGTTATTTTGTTCGTTTGTTTTTCGTTACATCGCACACTAGTCGATCTCACACAAACATTTACGCATTGTTATTTTGTTCGTTTGTTTTTCGTTACATCGCACACTAGTCGATCTCACACAAACATTTACGCATTGTTATTTTGTTCGTTTGTTTTTCGTTACATCGCACACTAGTCGATCTCACACAAACATTTACGTATTGTTATTTTGTTCGTTTGTTTTTCGTTACATCGCACACTAGTCGATCTCACACAAACATTTACGCATTGTTATTTTGTTCGTTTGTTTTTCGTTACATCGCACACTAGTCGATCACACAAAAACATTTAGGCATTGTTATTTTGTTCGTTTGTTTTTCGTTACATCGCACACTAGTCGATCTCACACAAACATTTACGCATTATTTTGTTCGTTTGTTTTTCGTTACATCGCACACTAGTCGATCTCACACAAACATTTACGCATTGTTATTTTGTTCGTTTGTTTTTCGTTACATCGCACACTAGTCGATCTCACACAAACATTTACGCATTGTTATTTTGTTCGTTTGTTTTTCGTTACATCGCACACTAGTCGATCTCACACAAACATTTACGCATTGTTATTTTGTTCGTTTGTTTTTCGTTACATCGCACACTAGTCGATCTCACACAAACATTTACGCATTATTTTGTTCGTTTGTTTTTCGTTACATCGCACACTAGTCGATCTCACACAAACATTTACGCATTGTTATTTTGTTCGTTTGTTTTTCGTTACATCGCACACTAGTCGATCACACAAAAACATTTACGTATTGTTATTTTGTTCGTTTGTTTTTCGTTACGTCGCACACTAGTCGATCTCACACAAACATTTACGCATTATTTTGTTCGTTTGTTTTTCGTTACGTCGCACACTAGTCGATCTCACACAAACATTTACGCATTGTTATTTTGTTCGTTTGTTTTTCGTTACGTCGCACACTAGTCGATCTCACACAAACATTTACGCATTGTTATTTTGTTCGTTTGTTTTTCGTTACATCGCACACTAGTCGATCTCACACAAACATTTACGCATTGTTATTTTGTTCGTTTGTTTTTCGTTACGTCGCACACTAGTCGATCTCACACAAACATTTACGCATTGTTATTTTGTTCGTTTGTTTTTCGTTACATCGCACACTAGTCGATCACACAAAAACATTTACGCATTGTTATTTTGTTCGTTTGTTTTCGTTACATCGCAACATTAACTTAATCAGACTATCATTGGTAATTTAAACAACCTATAAATGGCATAAAACATACAGGACAGTTGGCCAGTAGCGATTTAAAAAAAAAAAACATTAGTTGCTTGTTACTTTTGGACCTTGATAAATGGACAGTTCAATACTACACTCACACCTGCACTGCATTGAGTTCCATTGTTCTGTGTGTGATTGTCCCTCACTCTTCACCAGCATCATCTCTCTCTCTCTCTCTCATCCCCCCACATACATACGTGCCGTTGTGGTTTGTCACCAGTGCTGAAGTTTTATTGTCTGTGAGTTCACACCATGATCAGACTGCATGCCTGAAATAATATTTAGACAGTACATTGACACACTGTCTGTCTGTCTGTCTGCATCTCAGTGGACCGTATTGTGGGTTTGGATAAGGTTGCCGGTATGTCGGAGTTGCCTGGAGCGTTTAAGACTCGTAAGGGAATGTTCCGAACGGTCGGGCAGCTCTATAAGGAGCAGCTCTCTAAACTCATGGCCACTCTGAGAAACACCAACCCGAACTTCGTCCGCTGCATCATCCCCAACCACGAGAAAAAGGTACCAACTGAGTTTCAGCAATGGTACTTCTGCAGACATCCCAACACATCAGAAAAATGTGTCCCATAACAAAAAAGCATTGTTATTTCTCGCATAATTAATAGACAGGAATATAACCCAGTGTCAGAAATTAACTTTTACTTTTAGATGAACTTTCTGACTCTGCTATAATCATGTGTGTTTCTCTGGATATCAGGCAGGTAAGTTGGACCCTCATCTGGTTCTGGATCAGCTCCGGTGTAACGGTGTTCTGGAGGGCATCAGGATCTGCAGACAGGGATTCCCCAACCGCATCGTCTTCCAGGAGTTCAGACAGCGGTGAGCTGCTCAGATGCTGCTGTAGTTTTATTTTCGGAGAACAGAAGTTCTAGATTCGATTGTTTTTTCATTGGTATGTTAATGCTGGTTTGTTCTGTTATTCAGATATGAAATCCTCACACCAAACGCCATTCCTAAAGGCTTCATGGATGGAAAACAGGCCTGTGTGCTGATGGTGAGATTTCAGTGTTTCAATTAACCAACATAGTGACTCAATCACAATAATGAAGGTGGAAAACGGCTCCTGGACAAGCTGTTTTTTATACTGTTATAACAGTTATATTGTTAACACACCTGTTTATTGTTTGTTATTATTAGCAAATTCATTTATTTATTGAATATTGGTGTTTTTTTTGTTCATATTGCATTTACTGCAATTTACTAAAAGCATTTAAAACCCTTTAACCGTAATAGAGTGCAGTGCATGGTTTCTTGTGGCTTATCGCTTCGGTGCATCATGAGTAATAGTTTGATTGTAATCATGACATTTGTTCACTCCCAGATTAAAGCTCTGGAGCTGGATCCAAACCTATATCGGATCGGACAGAGCAAAGTGTTTTTCCGCGCTGGAGTTCTGGCTCACCTCGAGGAGGAGCGAGACATGAAGATCACTGACGTCATCATCAACTTCCAGGCCTGGTGCCGCGGATACGTCGCTCGCAAGTGAGCATTATGACATTCTTTCTATTGAGCGTTGTGATTAGCGGTCAACTGATGTGCGTTATTCAATGACCAACGTCGATATTTAAAGAGCAGGGTCGCCAATATATAACTATACAATTTAAACACATTTAGCGAAATAATATACATAATGTTGCTAATATTAAAGACCCCCATGAAATGGTTTGACGAGTGCAGTCCTGTCTTAACATGTTTCGTACTGAAACTGGAAGTTGGTGGCGGCACATAACGTATTCTAAATATCCAAAAGCCTTTATGTTAGATCATAGACATGAACAATGATTTGCTACTAGCTGTTGTTTGTCAGATGCTGGTGGTATTAATGGGAGCATTTGATTGGACAAAAATCTGTGCATTGCAAGATGCATTGCATCAGTATTTTTGGATTGTTTTCCTGGAAGAGATTGTAAATTGTTAATGCATTTATATTGGAGGTTGACTGATATATCGGTTTTACCGATTAATCGTTGCCGATAGTTGCTTTCTGGAACTAGCGATTATTATCGGCGAATATCTGGGCCATTAGTTGCCGATAGTTTCGGGTTTTCTTCTGTTTAGTTTTTGATTCCTCCCCAAGAGTCCCTGGTGTGTTTTGGGCTTGTTTATAGTTCAAAGTCCCTAATTATGCACCAAATATATATATTTTTTTTCTGGTATTAATATTTTGGTTGAATAATAAACTGCATCTGGGAATTATTATAATTTTTATTTTGGACTCTTGTTACCTCTACGCCTGTGACCGTCATGGTATTGAAAGACTTGGAAAGAGTTTTTGTTTTTTACATTCTATTAATCGATTTTTAAAAACTATCAGACATTTCCACCAACTTTGGTATCGGCAAAATCCACTATCGGTCGACCTGCAGTACATGCAGTATGCTAAAGTTTAATTTTGCCATTGTTTTGGAGTACACTAGCATACAGATGACTATTTTTGTGTTTAATCTGGCAGAGCGTTTGCTAAGAGACAGCAGCAGCTGACAGCCATGAGAGTGATTCAGAGGAACTGTGCTGCTTACCTGAAGCTCAGAAACTGGCAGTGGTGGAGACTCTTCACTAAGGTTCATACACTCTCTCTCTCACACACACACACACACATTCAAAACATGCACGATGTGTGTTCTGTACTGATGCTGCACTCTGTGTTTCAGGTGAAGCCGCTGCTGCAGGTGAGCAGACAGGAGGAGGAGATGCAGGCCAAAGATGAAGAACTCAACAAGGTGAAAGAGAAGCAGCTGATCGCTGAACAACAACTGCAGGAGATGGCGGTCAAACAACAGCAGGTATAAAACATACACGCACACACCAGCTGTGACATATGCGAGCTGACTTCTTAATCCGATTTCTAGTAACCAAATCCTGGCCGAACTATGGCCATGAAGATGTGAATATTCTCGTGTAATCATCATGTAACGGTGGTGATGGTTTCTCTGGCTGCAGATGAATGCAGAGAAGATGGCTCTGCAGGAGCAGCTACAGGCCGAGATGGATCTGTGTGCCGAAGCGGATGAGATGAGGAACCGTCTGGTGGCCAAGAAACAAGAGCTGGAGGAGATTCTTCATGATCTGGAGGCCCGTGTGGAGGAGGAGGAGGAGAGAGCCAATCATCTACAGACGGAGAAGAAGAAGATGCAGCAGAACATTACGGTAAGCAGAAACACAAACACGTCTCTTAGCATCTTGAAATAGACGGTTGTCAGTCACTTATAGGGGAATATTAGTTCAATACTTATCACAATACCTTAATTCTTTACAATATAATCCCAGCTAAAGTATCACAGTAACAGTTATCATACTAAACTTTTATTTATTTCTGTCATGAGATGCCACACACCAAATTAAGTATCATTTGTCAAATTCTTATGTTATGAAGCACATTTAAAATACACAATTGTTATGTAGATTTATGTTGGCTTGACCGACTTCTGAAAAAACCTGTTGCAGATTGTCAAAAATTCCCAAAATCCCATCGACGAACATTAACGGATTCATTCAAACTCACACTGTAAACAAAATCAAATGTAAACAAACCCTCAGAAGGTCCTTCTGTCTACATGTGTCTGTCTGTCTGTCTGACTTTCAACCTGTCTGTCTTCCTGTATGTTTGTCTGTCTGTCATTCTGTCTGTCTGTCATTCTTTCTGTCTGTCTGTCTGACAATCTGTCTGTCTGTCTTTCTGCATGTTTGACTGTTTGTCTATTGGTTTGTCTGTCTGTCTATATATCTGTTTACCTGTCTTTCTGTTTGTCTTTCAGTATGTCTGACTGTCTATCTGTCTCTGTCTGTAAGTTGATCTGTCTGTCTGACTCTTGTCTATTGGTTTGTCTTTCTGTCTACATCTGTCTGTCTATATGTCTGTTTCCCTGTCTGTCTGTCAATCTGATTGTATGTCTGTCTTTCTGTATGTCTGAATGTCTGTCTGTCAATTTGAATGTTTGTTTGTTTGTTTGTTTGTCTGTCTGTCTTTCTGAATGTCTAGATGCCTGTCTGTATGTCTGTCTATATCTGACTGTCTATCACCTTCAAACTTTACCTATCCAGTTAAGTAGTTTATAATTTAACTCTTAACATTCACAATAGCAGTAGATTGTATTGCCATAGTAGTACAAGTGCTACAAATAGGCTAAATTATTTATTATTATTTATTTTTTTAAATCACCAGCATGCTTCCCCTCATCATATCGTAATGGCAATAAACAGGTGTCTCACAGTCATGGAAACCTGGACATATCAAGGAGCTTTTCAGACCTTGAATAATTCCTTTAGTGAACATGCATTTTTGTAGTTATACTCCGATTTAACTGATTTTCAGTATTCTTAAAAGATTGGAAAAGTCACAGTAATTAATTGGTCAAATGTTCAATCAAATGTTTGGGAACCCTGAATCGAGAGTGTGGTTAGTAACGTTTTCCTTCAGAAAGCGGCTCAGTTGATTGTCTCGGCTGTCGCTCGCTGTGATTGGTTGAATGAATAACGATGAGTGCTGTGGTCTAATAGGATCTGGAGCAGCAGTTGGATGAGGAGGAAGCTGCTCGGCAGAAACTGCAGCTGGAGAAGGTCACGATGGAGGCCAAGCTGAAGAAGACCGAAGAGGAAGTCATGCTTCTCGACGACCAGAACAACAAACTGCTCAAGGTTTGTGTGAAATGGAAGTCTTTCGTTTTGACCCTTGAGAAACGCTGGCTGGTTTTCTCACCGTGCATCTGTTGTGATTGTACAGGAGAAGAAACTTATGGAAGAGAGAATCTCCGAGTTCACCACCAACCTGGCCGAGGAGGAGGAGAAATCCAAGAGCTTACAGAAGCTGAAGAACAAACACGAGACCATGATCACTGACCTGGAGGGTGAGGAGATGCTCAAAATGCACTCTTAGGGGACGTCCAAACATGGGTTGTGTTTCAGTGTTGAGAAACATCTAGACTTCGTGTTTGCCCCCATTTTATGTAGTAAATTTAGAAGTGTCCTCGTTCCACTAGAAGAACATGTATTTTCACTTGGCTGGATTGCTCTATTGTCCAATGGGAATCCAGAACAACAACTATGTATTTGCCCCTACAGCTGAAACACTTTCATACACAACATTTGTGTAAATGGCTGAATGAAGTTATTGAAATGACTCTGTTTGTCCCTCAGATCGTCTGCGTCGTGAGGAGAAACAGCGTCAGGAGCTGGAGAAGAACCGGAGGAAACTGGAGGGCGACTCGACGGAGCTGCACGATCAGATCGCTGAACTGCAGGCGCAGATCGCAGAACTCCGCGCACAACTCGCCAAGAAAGAGGAAGAGCTTCAGGAGGCGCTGGCCAGGTGTGTAACATCAACTTGATATTTTATAACCTGCTTTACTCCGATTCGGCTGATACTGAAAGCAGATGATATCACAGTTCATCTATCGGTCATAAAAAATTCGAAGGACTGATGAGCACAAATAAAGTATCTTCACTCTTGACTGTCTTGTCGTCAGAATCGAAGAGGAAGCAGCGCAGAAGAATCTGGCGCAGAAGAAGATCCGTGAACTGGAGGCTCAGCTGAGTGAACTTCAGGAAGATCTGGAGCTGGAGAGAGTAGCTCGCACCAAAGCCGAGAAACACCGGCGGGATCTGGGGGAAGAGCTGGAGGCGCTGAAGACCGAGCTGGAGGACACGCTGGACTCCACCGCAGCTCAACAGGAGCTCAGGTAATCACACACGGCTTCTTCACAGTCAGTTGTGCTGTGAATCTCTAAGGCACTCGCCATTATTACATTACAATTACTAAACAATTCTTCGTGCATTTCAACAATGGGGTAGTGCCGCAAATATTTCGCAATAGAAAAATGCAATAGATTTGTAGTCCAATGAGAAAATGGTTTATTTGTCAAAGTACATTCAGAACCCGTTTCAGGCTCTCGAGATACATTTAAAAACGTATCTCGAGAGTCTTGCATTCTGTTGTGCTCAGTCCATCTGTCTTTAAATGCAAACACGGATCTGTGGAGGGCTGTGCTGTGTGTTGGTTTCACAAGGTGTATTTCCTGTACAGCTGGAGTTGTGCTGACTGCCCCCTACTGCCACAAATTTGTAAAAACATCAAGGTGGTACATCATGATTACAGAACTTGCATAACAGATCGAGGCCATGATTAATTACATTCAAAACTTGCACATGGTAACATTAGTTAATTGTTCATTTATAAATCAACATTAACCAAGATGAATATATGCTGTCCAATATTGTTCAGTGTTAGTTACCTAATGCATTTGCTAATGTTCACAATTGAACTTAATCATACAACATAAATTGTTACCTGATGTTTCATGCAGGACAAAGCGTGAAACGGAGGTGGCTCAGTTGAAGAAGACTCTGGATGAAGAAGCTAAAGTTCATGAGCAGCTGGTGGCCGAGATGAGACAGAAACACGGTCAGGCCATCGACGAGCTCAATGAGCAACTAGAGCAAGTCAAGAGGGTAAGACACAGTCGTGCAGTTTCGATTAAATGTCAGCTTTGTACAAACAAGAGGCTTGCAAATGTTGGCCCATAATCCTGCTAGCTGTGTATCAAGCATCATGTACGTTCTGAATGGTTGTGATGTAGTCACACGGCATGTCTCCCTGACTCTGCAGAACAAGGTGTCAGTGGAGAAGGCCAAACAGGCTCTGGAGTCAGAGAGGAACGAGCTGCAGATCGAGCTGAAGACGTTCATGCAGGGTAAAGGAGAATCTGAACAACGCAGGAAGAAAGCCGAGACGCAGCTGCAGGAGCTGCTGGTCAAACACACAGAGAGCGAGAGACACCGTATCGAACTTGCAGAGAAAGTCGGCAAGATGCAGGTGTGTAGATACCTCGTATCCGGACCGACATAGAATCTGCCGCCATAGAACCGGTCATTTAACAAAGCTCTACACATTCCCGACCCTTGTACGTTTATTTCATTGAGGAATTGAGTGTTTAAAACCACCGTTCTCTACGATTCTGCAGGCGGAGCTCGATAATGTCAACAGTCTGCTGAGTGATGCTGAGGGCAAGTCCATAAAGGCATCAAAGGACTGCACCACCGTAGAGTCTCAGCTACAGGATGTGCAGGTACGACATGCTGTGGAATTATGGGATGTCTGGAGATGAGCTGTGCTGTCTCACTTGCCGTCTCACTCTCTCACTCCATTTGTGGTTGCAGGAACTTCTACAAGAGGAAACTCGTCAGAAATTGTCTCTCAACACGCGTCTGCGTCAGCTGGAAGACGAGCAGCACGGCCTGAGAGAACAACTGGAAGAAGAGGAGGAGGTCAAGAGGAACCTGGAGAAACAGATGAGCACCATGCAGTCACAGGTACTGCTATTCAGCCAAACCTACACAGAAATTGATGTGTTTAAATAGCCAATTGAGTAGGTGACCGTCCCTATTACAGTTCCACAGCACCAGCTCTTGTTCCCCACTAGATGAAGATGTTTGAGCAATATTTGGTTTCTCTGTCTTCCTGTAGCTGCTTGAGATGAAGAAGAAGATTGAGCAGGAGGCCGGCACTCTGGAGATCACTGAGGAACACAAGAAGCGTTTGCAGCGAGACCTGGAGGCTGTCACGCTGCGTATGGACGAGAGGAACGCCGCCTACGACAAACTGGATAAGACCAAGACCCGCCTGCAGCAGGAGCTGGACGACATGGTGGTGGACCAGGACCACCTGAGACAGATCGTGTCCAACCTGGAGAAGAAACAGAAGAAGTTTGACCAGGTGAGAAATGCTAGTCAGACGTTAATATTAGCAGAACGAGAATACAGGTCTTGCTGAATCTGGTCAATTAGGTTGGGTTGTCAAAACTCGTCAAAATCCTTTAACCGAGACTAAAACTTCTTGATGTTTAATAACTCTGGAGCATTCAAACTACATCCACCAAATTCGGCACATACCTTCAAACCCTTCTGACTTAGTATGCTTGATTTTATTTTAACTGATTGGACAGTTTTTCAGTAGTATGTCTCTGAATATTTGTGACTGAGGGTTAGTTCAGGCTAAGGGTCAGGCTTTGTCAAAACAACATTCATACAATTTGTCTAAAGAATGATCTGCTATCACTCTGTAGATGCTAGCGGAGGAGAAGTCCATCTCTGCGCGTTACGCTGAGGAGCGTGACCGCGCTGAGGCCGAAGCTCGCGAGAAAGAGACCCGTGCGCTGGCACTCGCCAGAGAGCTGGAGACCCTCACGGACCTGAAGGAAGAACTGGACCGCACCAACAAACTGCTGAGAGCAGAGATGGAAGACCTGGTGTCCTCCAAAGACGACGTGGGCAAGAGCGTAAGAGACTTGAGTCATCAGAAACCCCCATACGGAACTTCACTTCCTCTGCTGGAATCATCTCATGGTTTCCTCTCCATTCTCTCTCTCAGGTGCATGAGCTGGAGAAGTCCAAGCGTGGTATGGAGCAACAGCTTGAGGAGATGAGGACACAGTTGGAGGAGCTGGAGGACGAGCTGCAGGGCACTGAAGATGCCAAACTGCGTCTGGAGGTCAACATGCAGGCCATGAAGGCACAGTACGAGAGAGACCTGCTGGGCCGAGACGAGTTGGGAGAAGAGAAAAAGAGACAGCTGGTCAAACAGGTACGACGAAGAGATTCATCTGTAACTAAAGCCTCAGATTGTGAACATCGGTGCTTGCTCTGGTCACTGACATGCGTCAAGTATGTCAAGTATGAGCAGTTCAGCGAAGACTTAAGGGAGTTGATGTTGGGTTGGAAAACTTGATGTTAACTTACCCACTAAGTTAAGTGCTCACGACTCATGAGTGTACAGCTGTATTAACTTTGTGTTTGTTTTTAGGTCCGTGAGATGGAGCTGGAGTTGGAAGATGAGCGTAAGCAGCGGTCAGTCGCCATGGCAGCACGTAAGAAGCTGGAGTTGGATCTGAAGGAGCTGGAGGCGGCCATCGACCAAGCCAACAAGAACCGTGATGAGGCTCTCAAACAGCTCAAGAAAGTACAGGTGAAGATTGGCTTCGTCTATTGAAATCTTTACATTTACAGTAGTTTTATTTGCTAGTTTTATTTGTGACGATGCATCAAAATATCAGAAATGGCTCAATAGGGTGTCAAAGATGTGTCTGTGTGTTTCAGGCCCAGATGAAAGATCTGCTGCGTGAACTAGAGGACACTCGTGTGTCCCGAGAAGAGATCCTGGCTCAGAGCAAAGAGAATGAGAAGAAAGTGAAGAGCATGGAGGCTGAGATGATCCAAATGCAGGAGGTGCGCTTGTCTCTTATCTCTGTTTATAGTTCTGAATGCACAACTCTCCGTGTAACTGACTGACCTCAGTCTGTGTTTCTCGACAGGAACTAGCAGCAGCAGAGCGTGCGAAGCGACAGGCGCAGCTGGAAAGAGACGAACTGCAGGATGAAATCAACAACATGGCCTCGAAAGGGTAAGACAAACACTAACTTCTATATACAGTATAAGTTAATAAATTGGTTAATTGCCACATGGGGCAATATATAGCGATTATTAGTGTGAACTGTCCACTTCTACGCTTCTAAGTTTTCTTTTTTGGACTCTGCTACTGCCATGGCGGGAGCAACAGTTTGTAGATAATATTACTAAGCTAGTTAGTTGAAGTCAATATATTTATAGCAACTTACCTGAATAATAACAAATCAAGTTTAATGGCACAGACGTCTGAAGGTAGCTCTGTTGCCCCTTTGAGTACTGATGTTTGGTTCTGCCATGGTAAAGCAAGAAGGCATGTTAAGCATGATCATCTGGACCGTGCATTGGCAATGCGGTGGCCAAGCGTTCATATCTGCGTTCACGTACTTGCGCAATCGTGTAAAATCAATAGTATGCCCATTCTTTACCACTCTGTGCTGTTTTTACATAACCAAGATGGAAACGATACACGAACATTGGCCGATTTCTACCACTATATAGTTTCATCTGGTCATTTCCCAGTGATCATCCAAAACGTTGGGCTACAATCAATAAGTAAAAATGTTTTTGTTTGTTCAGTGCTCTGGGCTCCGAGGAGAGGAGGCGTCTGGAGGCGCGTATCGCTCAGCTGGAGGAGGAATTGGAGGAGGAGCAGAACAACACTGAGCTTGTGAACGACCGCCTGAAGAGAGCGCTGCTGCAGGTACACACACACACACACCTGAGCAGTACTGGGAATCTTTACTTCCATCTGTAATCTGTTACGTTGCTTTACTCCTAATAAAAGAAGCGAACTGCGTTACATTGTTACTTTATATGGGAAGTAATGTAACTTTTTCCCCAATGTCAGTTAGCGAAGACTCTGTGGTCCATTACAGATCGCTACGTCCCAAGTAATGCTTCTTGCATTTTACATGTATTTCTCTCTGAACACATTGTTTAAAATCTCTGTAGACGGATCAGGTGAACATAGAGCTGACGGCTGAGCGCAGTACCACCCAACGCTTGGAGGGGGCGCGATCACAGATGGAGCGCCAGAACAAGGAGCTGAAACTCAAACTGACCGAGCTGGAGGGAACCGTCAAGAGCAAGTACAAGGCCGCTATCGCTGCCATGGAGGCCAAGATCGCCCAGCTGGAAGAGCAGCTTGATGTTGAGACCAGGTGAGAGTACAGCTGGTCCAGTCTTCACTGGACGCAGTAAACTAGATTGTGTTGGTTGGCTTCAGTTGGTTTCAAATGATATTTATCATGGGTCTAAGGGGCGGCTGGGGAGGCAGTGCCCCCTCTAGATTTCCCTTGTGTCCCCCAGTTCCAGTTGGATGGCAAAACAATCAAGGGGCTCCACCTACTCCGGTCCGACAAAGAGAAAAGCACTTGCCCACCCTAAAGATCAAAATGCCCCCCCAAAGATTGCTAGTGTGACGTGCATGTGTTTGTGTGTGTGCTTAGGGAGAGGCAACAAGCCTCAAAATTGGTGCGTCGTACCGAGAAGAAGCTGAAGGAGGTGATTCTGCAGGTCGACGACGAGAGACGCAACACAGAGCAGTATAAAGACCAGGTGACGCTCTATGCAACTCTTCACAATTCTACTCAACCTCATAAACCAGGGGTCGGCAACCTATGGTAGCATCCCAGCATTGGCACGTGGAATAGCCATTGAACAGGGAAAAAAAAAATGGCACTCCGTGTAAAAAAGGTTGCCGACCCCCTCGTCATAAACCATAAATAACAAGAGCTAGTTGAGGGGCTTTTGAGGTTAATGGCCAATTCTGATTGGTTTCAGGCTGACAAGTTTAACAGCCGCATGAAGCAGCTGAAGCGTCAGTTGGAGGAGGCAGAGGAGGAGGCGCAGCGAGCAAACGCCAACCGCAGAAAACTGCAACGAGAGCTGGAGGATGCCACCGAATCAGCCGACGCCATGAACCGAGAAGTCAGCAGTCTGAAGAGCAAACTCAGGTGCGTGTTATCACAGTGTCATGGATGCATGTGGCCTACACCCTTCAACACCTCTATTCATAATGTTAAGGTATACTTCGTTTGTCTGCATGCCGCTCCGTCTCGCGCATGGTTGAGCATGTTAGCATTTCAAAGTATGCTCTTTAGACCACGAGCCAGTGTGGATTGCATTGGACACATGCACACTACGACTGCTTTGTGATGCTCGCTTGGCACAGTCGATGCCAGCGCGACAACATGCATGTTTTGAAAAACTAGGCGTTGCATGGAGGTTCCAGTCCGTTTGGACAGCGCATACGAAATTTGGATCACGCATGATGTACGTGATACTTACCGGCATGCGGAAAACAAAGTATTCTTTGGCCTTTAGACCAAGTGTACACTACAAAACAGAAGCTTGATGCCCTGCACACCTTTAATGATCCGCCAAGAGCATCAGTGACAAGCAGTCACTGCACGTTGACTACAAACTGGGTACTGGGACGACAAGCTTCAGCCTTCTGTTGTACTGTGAGGTCAGGTGTATATCTAATGTTGAAATGTATGTGTGCTTGTGTGTAGGCGTGGCGATCTCCCCTTCACCATGCGTCGCATTGTCAGCCGCTCCGGAATAGAGAGTGATGAAGACGCAGAGGCCAAGAGTGAAACCCCGAACCCAAACCAGAGTGAACGGAGCTCCCCCTGCTGTCAGGAGCACTGAACTACAGCGTTTCTTTACACACACAGATACACACAAGTCATGGACAGTAACGTTCATAAAAACTCAGATGCATTTTTTTTTTTCTTATTTTAGTGCCATAGTTTCACACACACACGCAGACATAAAACGGCTGTCTTGACAATCAGCGCTCACACAGAACAACTTCTCTCACATTGAGGACCAAATTTGTTTTCATGTCAGTGTCTAAAATTAATAAAAAAACGGAATGATATTTTTGTAAGGACTCATTCCGTCAATGATAGTCCAATGATTGAAGTAAAGAATGCTTAAAAAGTGTGACGATAACTTATTTGAAGGGGACCAAAGCAGCAATGCTTTCTACAAAACTGTATTTTATTCAGAAGTTTTTGTTATGGTATAAGAACGGACATAGTTTGATTTATCTGTTATGACGTTCAGATGACTCTATAGATAGTATCTTGCCATTATGCTTTTGGGCTTAAAACATGGAGGAATTTCTGATATTAATGCAGGCCCAAGAATATTAGAGATTGTCACGCCACTGTATATGCAGATGAAATTGGAAAAAACTAGTGCCTCTTTGTTTTTAAGCAATAAAATGACGTGTTTTCTCACTGGTGCATTGGATTGAAGGAATATAGGTAAGAGTAGGCAATGCACAAACTCATTTAAATATGGCATTATGCACTATAGCCTTGAAATGTAATCTTGGTCATTTACTTTCAGTCTACGTGTCTTTTATTAACGTTCAGGGCATGAAGGGTGGAGGGGTAGACGGTTTTTCTCACACACACACACTGTAAAAGCTGAGCACAGCGATAAGGGGCGGCTCATGCGGAATCCACTTTTGGCGGGAGTTTTTGAATCACGGAAAACTCTTAGGTTTCCATGGCTACGTCTCAGATCATAATGTTGAATACTCTTTGACTTCATAATTGATTTCTCTGCATTCTATATTGGATCTCTCTTTTCTAGGAGCTTCTGAATGACAAAGGACAAAATAATCAAAGGGGTTCATAGCATGGCAATACTTGGCGCACTCCGAAAAGCTCGTGCTCAGTTTCTGCTTTTTTGCTCACACTGCTGGGAAGTGAGAGAAATGTTGTATTATTGACTATTATTGTTAATGTATGAATAGTTAATGAGCATTTCTCTCTCTCCCTCTCTTTCATTCTCATCGTCACCCAATAATGGCTTTGTGATGTTGTGTTATGTTCTCTTTCTGCAGCTCCTAAATGATATCTGGAGAGATTTGTCTTGAATCTTTGGTATAATTGCAATAAAATGGCTTTTTAAAAACTACTTGCCAAGTACCTGAGCTCTTCACTTAAACAAGCTGTTTCAATTGACCAAGCATTTTGACCACTATGTGGCACTGTCTCCAAACTACTCCGGCATCTTCAGGACATGATGTCGAAGATGTATACCAATTTTCGTTTAAATCTGACCAAGCATTCAAAAGAATAGTTGCTTACTATTGAAATTCAAAAGGGCAGAATGCCAATATGGCCACATAACAATTGGTATCATCAGGAATCCTCATGATTTTAGGACAAACTGCTTAAAGGTTATGGGCAAAAATATCAATTTTTGAGATAGTTTTGACCCATAGGAAGAGCTGTCACCAAACTTTGCATGTACCCTTGAATCATGGTCCTAATGAAGTGTACTGAGTTGTGATTAACGTCACAATCTAATATGGCGGCGGCCACTGCAAGAGTTTTAATATAAGGGGTCCATTCCAATCACCAAGAAGAGTGTAATGAGTAGGCCAAAATGTTCAAAAGTTATGCATCAGAAAAGTGCATTTTTGAAGTGGTGGTGGCGCTATAGAGTGTCTTGGAGACCCCAAATTTGTTGTGGGGACTATTCATACCCACACCTGTCAGCGTGCCAAATTTCAGCATTTTCGTTTGTTTATTGTTCCTTCTCGGAACTGGGAGGTTCTCCAGAATGTTCTCTAATGGTTATTTTTATGTTTTGTTTGTACAACCATAAACTAACCTTCCCAGAATGTTGCAGGGTGGTTTCTCTGGGACAACCTTAAAATAACCTATATAGAATGTACTCTAAAGTTTATTTTTATGTGTTTTATTTTTTTGTTCAGACTTTTCATACATTTTCATTAGACGGGGCTAAAGACACACCTTAAGGAACACCTTTTTTTCCAAATATTGAAAGAACACAATTTGTTGAAAATGAATAACCGAAGATTGTTTTGAATAAATTCATTTAAAAAGAAAAGTGACCTCAGGGGGTCTCAGGACAGTATGCCCTAGGATCGCCCTCATTCTGAGAGAGTATCCTACCTCCTGTGCCCTCCCGCCCTCTGTGTGAGATCCAGACGGAGCATATAAGGAAGCACGGCAGAGCCACGGGGTTGAGATGGATGAATCCAAGGTGGACCCCGGTGCAAGCCCCTTAATGTTTCGGCCTAGCGTCCTCGTCCGTGCAATCTGCTCGTTATGAGCTCTGGCCATCTGTTGGAGCACACTGCCTCATCACGTCTGGAGGGTCTGATGATGGGGGGGATGACCCTGTGTACCTCACAGCTTCAGGTGAGTGGTCCAGGGAGGATGTTGCCACCCCTTCCCCCAGCGTGGGTGAGGAATGTGCACACACCACTGACAAGGAGCAAGGGCAGTTGAGGAGGCTTTGTAGAGCACTTCATCACAGCAGAAAAAGAAACACTTTCTACCGAAGAGAAGCAGCTCTTCCTCTCACCCGGCCCACCCCCGTTCCACCCGCTGCCCCAGTGCTGCCAAAGTCTGCCACTGAGCCATTGGTGAAGCCACATAAACCGTGGCCTAAACGAAAACCTCCGCTGTCTCAGCGTGAAGCTCGCGCAGACAGGAAAAACATCCCCCCCATCAAGCGTTTCGGATGGGTCCAGCCACATGTAAAGCGGGCATGCCACATCAAACGCCTGGAGCTACAAGCTGTTTTCCTAGCCTTGAAGGCTTGTCATTCCGATGTGAAATCCTCAGGGTGGAATTCGATTCTCCGCAAATTATGTGCTTGGCACAGCACCTCGTCCTGTGGAATGGGTGCCATCTCCTCACCCTGCACATGACAAATGTCCCAGGCCGCTTGAATTGTCGAGCAGATCTGCTGTTGTGCTAGAGAGCATTGCCGAGGGAATATATACTTCATCCTCAGACAGTTCTGAGGTTTTGGGAAGGATTCGGCAAAGCGGAAGTCTCAGTTTTCAGTGTTGAAGCAGGATATATTAGAATGATATATCGCACATGGTCCATAACTCCGCCTGTGTCTGATAGGACACCACACAATGTTCAGTGGAGACTCATTAAGTGATTTTTGCCCTAATATTTCTCCTTATACCAGACATATGAGACATATGAACTGGGTTGAATGGGACAGCCGTGTCACCCCCAGGCATTAATTATGGCAAGCCGAATTGACTTTTAATCAATCACGTGCAGTATGACCTGTTGACATCCACACTTCAGTGTTAACTAGATAAATTGTTAATTCTTCATATCAGGATTGGAAATAGTTTTACTGAATGTGATCATTTATAATATCAGTAATTACTAGTAAAAAGGTGAAATTCTGATATAAAAATCACGTCATTGGTTGCAGAAATACTCCTTGACTAGAAAAAGTCGTAATTTTTTACATCTTTACATTTAGGTTTTCACAATGATCTGTCATTCAATCCTATATAAAACACAATTACTGCGACCAAATTCATTTTGTACTTGTTTGAATTTCAAATACACAGATTATCCAAGTACTTACAATTAAAAATACTCATTTTTATTACTGTTAATGTATTTCAACATGTCAGATTGGACTTCAGATATCAAGAAATTAGAGAGTAATTACAGATCTCTTCAAAGGCTTTTTTACAAGTTTACAAGCACATTAATATTAGCATTGCCCATAGTAAAAAATAGCATTTTTACAAATTGTTGTAATTCAATTGTTTATATCAGTGAGTATTGACGCTGACTATCACTCCTGGAGTCGTTAGGTTGAATCCAGGGCCTGCTGAGTGACTCCAGTCAGGTCTCCTAAGCAACCAAATTGGGCCGGTTGCTAGGGAGGGTAGAGTCACATGGGGTAACCTCCTCGTGGTGGTGATTAGTGGTTCTCTCAATGGGGCGTGTGGTGAGTTGTGTGTGGATCGTGGAGAGTAGCATGAGCCTCCACATGCTGTGAGTCTCCGCGGTGTCATGCACAACGAGTCTCGTCCTCCGCCACCCGGATTGAGGTGAGTAACCGCACCACCACAAGGACCTACTAAGTGGGGCAGCAGTGGCTCGGGTGGTAGAGCGGGTCGGCCACTAATCACAGGGTTGCTGGTTCGATTCTCTGCCCACATGATTCCACATGCCGAAGTGTCCTTGGGTAAGACACTGAACCCCAAGTTGCTCCCAATGGCAGGCTAGTGCCTTGCATGGCAGCTCTGCCACCTCTGTGGAAATGGGTGAATGAGTCGCAGTGTAAGTGCTTTCAATACCGCCACGGTTAAAAAAGCGCTATATAAGTGCAGACCATTTACCATTTAAGTAGTGGGAATTGGGCATTCCAAATTGGGTAGAAAAGGAGATAATAAAATAAATAGGAATAGACATTTGCGCTAGTAACCATGTAATTCTACCATTAAAAATGGCTTTTTAAAAACTACTTTACCAAGTATATGAGCTCTCAACCTTATAGTTTATTTTTGTGCTTGTGTAAAAACAAATTTACAAAAATCAGCCACGGTTTGCTGGTCTTCACTATTTTAAGATGGCCTAGCTTTCCCACTCTGGCCAGTTGGTGTTTAGACCAGGTTGGGAGAAAAGCTTAAATAACTGGTTTAATTAACTGGTTGAACATCAAATCATCTATATTGTTTTGATGTGATATATCATGTGACCACAAGGGGTAGCAAGTAACTGTGATAATGCAGATTCCAGGATATGAAGAAGTGCTACTGATGTCTGGTGTTGGCAGAAAGTTTTGAGTTGTTCCAGTTTACATGTCTGTCTTCCGTTTGGTTCCAAGATATAACGGCTATAAATATAAGTGTAGCTGTGGTTCTCTTGTCCAAGACTAGAACTAGAAGATCCTAAATTAACATAGTATATGATGTTGAGTGAATCCTTTCAAAACGTGTGTGTGTTCCCCTCACCACCACTGCTTACAACTTTACCACATATAAAATTAATCTCGAATCTCTAGAAAGAAATTTATGAATTGTTATATTCATCTTAAAAACAAACTAGTGTGTTGCAAGTGTATGAATCATAGTTCTGTCCACTGCTACACGTTTGTCTCTTACTTAAAAATGTGAATTTTTTTTTACCTTTATGATTTTATGGCCAATCCTGCATGACACGTTTGTTGTCTTCTGCCGTATCTTTCAAAAACCGTTATTCATAAACTCTATTTCAAAACATTATTCTCTTGAGACTTGATCAGGATTGGCTGGTACATGCTGTGCAGTGTATGTAAACCTCACTCCCCTGGCCTCTAGAGGCGCACTAGAGACAGACACGAGAGGCTGTAGCCTGTAGCTTCCATGCTGAAGACCCCGGTTCGCATCCCGCTTGGAGAGTGGGTCAAGCAGGACCGGTTGAAGTGGTGTCGTGACCCGGATGAGAGTGAGATTTAGGGGGGTGATTGAAATGGTTTCCAGCTGGTACGTGCTGTGCAATGTATGTAAACCTCACTTCCCTGGCCTCAGGCGCACTAGCGATTGAAATTAGAGGCTGTAGCCTTTAGCCTCCTCGTTAGCATGCCCACCTCCCATGCCGGAGACCCCGGTTCGCATCCCGCTTGGAGTGGGTTGAGCAGGACTGGTTACAAATGCTTTATTTATATCATACTTTATAATCGACCATTAGGATCCTCTGAAGTGGACTTCACATGGTATTCAGCTATTGTAAGAGAGAATCCAATCCAAAGAGAACATTTATGTTCGGTTGGAAGGGCACTTCAAATGGCATAGGGAATAAGTGTACGTCAGTACATCACTTCACAGGAAGTAGAGGGCGAACTTTACCCACCAGGCATTGCAAACCAGCAGAGTACTGACGTAGTTTGTCTAAAATGCTAAAATCAAAGAAACAAAAGGAGTTTGAGTTCGTATAAGCTTAATTTACTTCAGGTGTGGTTTTAGACATAGCCTACTTCTTAACACATCTTATAAACATGTTGCCGATGAGCAAACAATGTAAAATAAATACGTCTTCCAGACAAGGCGCGTAGCCAGGAAATTACTTTTGGGTTGGCCTTGATAAAAATGGATGTGCCAAGTTTTTGCCCAATATATTTATTTATTTATTTATTTGCAAAATTTTCCTTAACAACAGAGAAGTGCCACATTCAAACAGTTCTTTCACACCTCATTTTATACTATTTTATAAATATATATTTGAAGTCAAAGAATAATATGTCATATTCTGTGTGGGCCTGGGTTTCATTTTATGTGTGCTATCAGGGGAATTTAGGACTGTAGGACTTTCAGACGGTTACGTTACATTTCCGCATTTTTATTTTTTCACCCGCTAACTGGTTCTGAGCCAATCATATTCGGCAAACTGCACCTTCCCTCAAGCCCCGCCCCTTTTACTACACCTACCTGTGGAGCGCGCGACCAGCACAAACTCTGCACACGCACACGGTTACTCACTTCCCCTTTTTCTGTTGTTCTTCGTTATTATTCGTCGTTTGCAACTCTTTTACTAAATTAACCACTAGTGAGGGTAGGAAGAGGTCGGATGTGAACTTTCTAGTCACCTTAGGAGCAAGATCTATTGTAAAAACTAATTTGGTTACCCGGAACGATGCACTTAGTGAACACCCGCGCCGGCTCATAGCGCAAAAGAGGTGAGCTGCTTTATTTCAGAGAGTGTTTTCTTTCTCAATATCAGCTGTTTATAAAAATGCACACTCACACACACACACACACACACACACACATATATAGGCTATATTAGTGATAGGGTTAGTCGGTATTTAGAATTAACTTTAAAACTAATAAGGGGTCTACGATGTGCCCTCGTGTTTTAGGTCATTATTACACTCATATAAGGGGATATGTAAGTGGAATTAATGGTCACAACACTTCTCTCCGTCTTTCCTATCCAAGTTTTCGCAATAGACTTTGGAAGAAGCGTCTCTTTCCATTTCACATCTACAGGGGCTGTTCACTCAGAAGACGCTCTCGGGAACAGAACACAGAACGCTGCTTTATAATGCACATATTTACAATTATAATATTGTTTAAGACAGTTTTATCAGTTTACTTCACGTCGTGTAGGATGAAATGTACTGATGGAATAACAAACTGTGTGTGTGTTTATGAGTGTGTGTATGTGTGTGTTTGTGTGTGTGTGTGTGTGTGTGTGTGAGTGTGAGTGTGTGTGTGCGTGAGTGAGAGAGTGTGTGTGTGTGCGTGAGTGAGAGAGTGTGTGTGTGTGCGTGAGTGAGAGAGTGTGTGTGTGTGAGTGAGTGAGAGTGCGTGAGTGTGTGCGTGAGTGTGTGCGTGAGTGTGTGCGTGCGTGAGTGAGTGCGTGCGTGCGTGAGTGTGTGCGTGAGTGTGTGTGTGTGTGTGTGCGTGCGTGCGTGAGAGTGTGCGTGCGTGAGAGTGTGCGTGCGTGAGTGTGTGCGTGCGTGAGTGTGTGCGTGCGTGAGAGTGTGCGTGCGTGCGTGAGTGTGTGTGTGTGTGTGTGCGTGCGTGCGTGAGAGTGTGCGTGTGTGAGAGTGTGCGTGCGTGAGAGTGTGCGTGCGTGAGTGCGTGCGTGCGTGAGAGTGTGCGTGCGTGAGTGTGTGCGTGCGTGTGTGTGCGCGTGAGTGAGAGTGTGTGAGTGAGTGCGTGCGTAAGTGTGTGTGTGCGTGCGTGAGAGAGTGTGTGCGTGAGTGCGTGTGTGCGTGAGTGTGAGTGTGTGTGTGCGTGAGTGTGTGTGTGCGTGAGTGTGTGTGTGCGTGCGTGAGTGTGTGCGTGAGTGTGTGCGTGCGTGAGTGTGTGAGTGTGTGTGTGTGTGCGTGAGTGTGTGTGTGAGCGTGTGTGCGTGAGTGAGAGTGTGTGTGCGTGAGTGTGCGTGAGTGAGAGTGTGTGTGCGTGCGTGAGTGAGAGTGTGTGTGCGTGCGTGAGTGAGTGTGTGCGTGAGTGTGTGCGTGAGTGAGAGTGTGTGAGAGAGTGTGTGTGTGTGTGTGTGTGTGTGTGTGTGTGAGAGAGAGAAAGAGAGACACGCACTCAGTAATTCATTCATAGTTAACGCTCTGCACTGATGTTTTCTGAAGGTGAGCTGCTCACGAGACCTTCAACTTCTACAAACAAACTGACTTTCATCTCAGACATCATGGAGTTATCACCGGTATGTTGCCGTGTGTGTGTGTGTGAATTGTTTTAGCATCGCAAGAGTAGGACTAGAACTGTGTTACAGCACAGACACATTAGAGATGAACTCACTGTTCAATGCAACAGCGACTGAACTGAAGTGGTCTATTGGAGCAGTTCAATTGAAATGCATCATTCTGTCTGTTCTACAGTTTTCCTCTGAACTCTGATCTTGTCTTTGTCACCCTGCCCTATTTCTTCAGATCATATCAGTCACGTTATCTATTACAGATATTGCTAATCACTCGAACTGTCTGCCTATATGACTGATAGTTACTCCAGCACTGACAGCAATATATCTTTGAACAGTTGAGTAGTCATGTGAAGTCATTCCAATAAGGATGTGAGAACATTTCAAGCCAATGGATGGAACGTGTCCTCTGTATCGGGCCGATACTGTGTGTGCTGTCATGATGTTTTACATCTATTGATCATGCACTTGTATTTTTATGCCATGCACACTTCAACTTTTGCATTTCTGTGATGCATTGGACATAGTTGTGGCTTTTGCTGGCTTTAATGTCACCAAAATAAAGTAATCTAGCTATCATAGGTGAGATTGAGCTTTCTTCTTACAGAAGTGATTCAAACCAGCTAATTCCTTAGTGAATCTCTTTGCAGGGGGCAGGCTTTAGCCAAGCCTCTTGTTTTCCTGTGTTCTCATTGGTCTGTGTGAAGCAGGGGTCTGTTGTCATGGCACTGTCCTGAAGAGCAAACGGTGAACGCACAGAGAACCTGCCGTTAAAGTCCAGTAGAAGATCAGCGAGTGGAGATTAAATGAACTGCTGAGTCATGCAGAGATCATCATATTCATATAATTATTTATGAAGCCATATCAATAATCAGTGTTTGTGTTCACCGATCATGCAACTGTTTCTTGTCTGGATGGCCAAAATAAACCCCCAAATCCATCATAAGAGAGATTTTAAGACTAATTTTGAATGGCAAAAACTTGTCTTGCATTGTGACATGTGAAAGTCCATCTAAAACTATTTTAAATAGCTTGATAATAACTATTTTCATCCTGTTTTATGATTATGGGTGATTGCATGTTATATTGAACCATTCAAATTTATTTGTGATTATAAGTAGTGAAAAACTAAATAGCGACGAGTTACAGCCAGACTGATCACACTCTAAACTTGGCAACAGCAAGTCAAGTTTCGCTGCTGAACCATTGCCACCCAGTGGCCAAAGCTGGAATTGTTGCTTCCAGGTGAAATGTCCACAGGGTGGCGCCAAAAGCGAGTTGTGTTTTTAATTGTAGTAATTATAATTATATATATATTATAATTATAATTCGTTTATATACATCCATCCATCCATCCATCTTCAACAGCTTATCTGAAGTCGGGTCACGGGGGCAGCTGCTCCAGCAGGGGGCCCCAAACTTCCCTATCCCGAGCCACATTAACCAGCTCTGACTGGGGGACCCCGAGGCGTTCCCAGGCCAGTGTGGAGATGTAATCTCTCCACCTAGTCCTGGGTCTTCCCCGAGGCCTCCTCCCAGCTGGACATGCCTGAAAGACCTCCCTAGGGAGGCGCCCAGGGGCATCCTTACCAGATGCCCAAACCACCTCAACTGACTCCTTTCGACGCAAAGGAGCAGCGGCTCTACTCCGAGCTCCTCACGGATGACTGAGCTCCTCACCCTATCTCTAAGGGAGAAGCCCGCCACCCTTCTGAGGAAGCCCATTTCGGACGCTTGTATTCGTGACCTAGTTCTTTCGGTCATGATCCAGCCTTCATGACCATAGATGAGGGTAGGAACGAAAATGGACCGGTAGATCGAGAGCTTTGCCTTCCGGCTCAGCTCTCTTTTCGTGACAACGGTGTGATAGAGCGAGTGCAATACCGCCCCCGCTGCCCCGATTCTCCGGCCAACCTTCCGCTCCATTGTCCCCTCACTCGTGAACAAGACCCCAGAGGTACTTGAACTCCTTCACTTGGGGCAATACCTCCTTCCCTACCTGGAGTACGCACTCCATCGGTTTCCTGCTGAGAAAATTATCCTAAAATCTTGATGTTGTCCATGTTATTTGTCAAATATATAACTTAATGTGAGAAAAGCAGCTTTCACTGTAGTAATGATTATAATGTGAGCTCTCTGTGGATTAGGCTCATCCTGCGGTGAAAGCATTTATGTGCGGATCTCTGAGCGGGACGTGCTCGACACTGCTCTTCCAGCCGCTTGACCTGGTGAAGACCCGCCTCCAGACCCAACAGAACATCCTGCCTGGGTGAGTCCAACCGCACGGGTTTGATTGACAGACAGACTTCAAATGTTGATTTGTCGTTTGAATTAATTTTGTTCTGTGTATCAGGTCAGGTCGGGTGGGCATGGTCACAGTCTTTGTAAATGTGCTGCGCACGGAGAAGCTGATTGGACTGTGGAGGGGCGTGTCACCTGT
The DNA here is from genome assembly GCF_025860055.1 of Xyrauchen texanus. Lineage (NCBI taxonomy): Eukaryota > Metazoa > Chordata > Actinopteri > Cypriniformes > Catostomidae > Xyrauchen > Xyrauchen texanus. The sequence goes on from NC_068283.1 coordinate 46,756,661, forward strand.
GAGTATCACACATGCACACACTGACTGGTAAAATACTTTAATTGTGTGCCTGTTTATACATTCTCTTAAAAGGATAGTTCATCCAAAACATGTAAATTGTTTCGTCTTTGACTCACGCTATTCCAAACCTGTGTAACTTTCTTTTATACTGTATGCCCAAGCATGAATCATGGAATTATGGAATCATATGGACTGTTTTTCTGTTCTTTTTGTGGTAAACAGAGCTCACTGTGATTAGTTTAATAGTTCAGTTAATTGTACAGACAGTACAGTGAGACAAATTGCCAGATAGCTACTGTAGATGGATAGGTTGTCGGATAGACTGTTACAACAATAGTCATATATAATTAAAACCACATGCCTAATATTGTGTAGGTCCCCTTCATGCCACCAAAACAGTGCCAACCTGTATCTCAGAACAGCATTCTGCCATTATATTCCTCTCATCACAATTGTACAGAGTGGTTAATTGAGTTACAGTAGACTTTGTCAGTTCAAACCAGTCTGGCCATTCTCCATTGACCTCTCTCATCAACAAGACGTTTCCATCCACAGAACTGAGGCTCACTGGATGTTTTTGGCACCATTCGGGGTAAATTCTAGAGATTGTTGTGTGTGAAAATCCCAGAAACACTCAAACCAGCCCGTCTGGCACGAACAATCATGCCACTGTCCAAATCAATGAGATCACATTTTCCCCCATTCTGATGGTTTGATTGGCTGATTAGATAATCGCATGAATGATTGTTGGTGCCTGATTGGCTGGTCAGTGATTGGTGTGTGAATATATATATATATATATATATATATATACCGTAATTTCCGGACTATAAGCCGCAACTTTTTTCCCACGCTTTGAACCTCGCGGCTTATACAATGACGCGGCTAATATATGGATTTTTCCCGCTTTCAAATTTTATAAAAAAAATAAAAAATACATTCTGTGGCGTGCTCAGTTTTTTGGCGTGAAGCTTTCATTAGACCAATGAAATTGCCGAGCGGGTTAAGGTCAAAACAACTTTTTTTGTTTACTGTTTAGATTAAATCGAGCGCTCAAACTTTCCATCATTCTGATTACGGTAGTAATTTTGTCACCCTCACCATGGCAAAGACATGGAGAAACGCATATGATGCTGCTTTCAAGTTGAAGGCGATTGATCTGGCTGTTGAAAAATAGAGCTGCTGAGCGGAGCTTGGTCTTAATGAGTCGATGATAAGGCGTTGGAAACAGCAGCGTGAGGAATTGACTCAGTGCAAAAAGACAACTAAATCTGAGGCTATTCAACTCCGACACCGAAGGAGATGACTTCAGTGGTTTCAGTGCACAGGACGAGGAAGATAGTGACCAATGACTTTCTTGGTAGGCTACTGTTTACTGCAAATGTTTTATTACAAGCTGTGTGTGGCAGCGGGGCGTGGTCAAGCGCCCGTCTGGGAGAGAAAAGCTGTAAGGAGCTTACACCTGCGCTAAATTATGTCTAACACCGTTGTCTAATTTCAAGTGCCCTGCTTCACGTGTCCTTCTTGGGAAAACTGTCACACGGGCACCAGTGTGACAGTTTTCAGCAGGGCACTTGGCGTTCCAGGTAAGGCTTTTAATGGCCACAGCAATGTTTACAATCAATTTTATAAAGTTTCTCAATTCTTCTATGTGCCAACACTAGACTGGCGTGTGTCACTCTCTCAGCTCTGTGGCTGCTGCCTTTTATGCCGCTCTCCCCATGCTTACTGAAATTAGACACGGTGTTAGACATAATTTAGCTCAGGTGTAAGCGCCCTTACGCTTTTCTCTCCCGGACGGGCTTGACCACGCCCCGCTGCCACACCGTGTTTCGTTAAAAGCCTATTTATTTTTGTTACAAGCCGTGTTTCAGTTAAAGCCTGAGTAAAGTTCATTTGTTTCAATGTACGGTAGGCACCTGCGCTTATAGACAGGTGCGGCTTATTTATGTTCAAAATAATATTTTATTTAAAAATCAGTGGGTGCGGCTTATATTCGGGTGCGCTCAATAGTCCGGAAATTACGGTATATATATCTCAAAATCAAAATAAGCTTTATTGCCAAGTGTGCTTCCACATACAAGGAATTTGTCTTGGTGATAGAAGCTTCCAGTGCACAAATAATACAACAACAAGACAGAGATAATAAAAAAAAGAATAAAAATAAAAAGCAAATAGAAATATAAGTATATATAGAAATACACAATAAGACAAATATATATATATAGCCTGTGAATAGCACGTAATTACATTATAGTTTTTAACTGTTCATGAGATGGATAGCCTGAGAGTAAAACTGTTCTTATAGACGATGGATAGATGGCTGGATGGATGGATGGCTGAATGGATTGATGGCTGGATGGATGGATTGATGGATGGATGGCTGGATGGATTGATGGATGGATGGCTGGATGGATTGATGGCTGGATGGATGGATTGATGGATGGATGGCTGGATGGATTGATGGATGGCTGGATGGCTGGATGGATGGATGGCTGGATGGATGGCTGGATGGATTGATGGATGGATTGATGGATGGATGGCTGGATGGATGGCTGGATGGATTGATGGATGGATGGATGGATGGATTGATGGATGGATGGATTGATGGATGGATGGATGGATGGATGGATGGATGGCTGGATGGATGGATGGCTGGATGGCTGAATGGATGGATGGATTGATGGATGGATGAATGTATAGATATATAGATATCAACTAAAAGCAGATGAGAGGCCTTTTGTGGGTTTGTTTACATTTGAATTTTTGGAACATTGGAGTTTGAATTAACGAGCGTTCCATTTGGCCCATTTAAAAATTCTGTCAATGTCTGTGGGATTTTTCTAATTTTTCATCCTCTGCTGTGTGAAAAACGTAAATCTGATCAGTTAGCAAAGACAGAGCACAGCATTCTAGATCATTCTGAAGGTCTGTACTAAGTTTGGTGGATGTAGCTTAAAAGCTCTCAGAGGAATTGGAGTTAGAAATTCTCAGTTTAGCAAAGTTTGGCAACATCATATCTGCACATTAGCATTGCTGAAGCAGTCACTTTTTAAACAGCGGCAAAAATGATGTCAAATGTAATACAGATAATATTAAACTACTGAGATTAAAACATAAATGACATTGTAGTTAACGCAATAATAATAATAATGTTTGTCTCTCTCTGCAGTCATTTGTGCGCTGTATTCCAGGAGTGGGGATATACTTCAGCACATATTTCACCCTAAAGCAGCGTTTTTTCGGTGATGGGGCCCCGGGTCCTCTACATGCAGTGCTGCTGGGAGCTGGAGCCAGAAGTGTTGCAGGAATCTGCATGCTGCCCATCACAGTCATCAAAACACGCTTTGAGGTGTGTTTGTGTGTAGATAAACAAATAAAACACAAAAAGATGAGTGAAGTCACACCTAAAATGTGTGTGTGTGTGTGTGTGTGTGTGTGTGTGTGTGTGTGTTTCAGAGCGGCCGTTATAACTACAGAAGTGTTGCTGGAGCGTTGCGGTGTGTTTTTCGGACTGAGGGTCCGAGGGCTCTGTTCTCTGGTCTCACTGTCACTCTGCTCAGAGATGCTCCATTCTCGGGAATATACGTCATGTTCTACATTCAGGCCAAAAACACACTGCCACAAGGTCTGTACACACAGTGTGTGTGTGTGTGTGTGAGAGATAAAGAGAATATACAGGGGACACTTATGCCACTTTCAAAAATGTCTGAGGGTTATTTGAAGGAAATGGTGCCATTAGTGCTAGAAATGCTACTGCTGAACTTTCAGGAAATCACATTTTCCCACCTCAAGCCAAAACTACCAGGGGGAAGTTTCACCAATTGTGCATACGTTACATACGTTACTATGTTATTACTGAGTATTATTATTAAAACTATCTAAACATTCTTAAAACAAGATTTACTTGAATTTACTTAAAATGATCTAAAACCTATCTTTTTTGGCACCACCATATGTTTGCCACCTATACAAATGTTCAATAAAAGACTGTAGGATTTCTGAAAAGCTGCCATGTGTCAAAGTGAGGTAACAGGAATATTACAGCAGTCTGTGTGCGTATGTTTCTTCATAAGAGATAAGAGCGTAACGGTGGATTGTGTAACAGCCATGTGGAACATTTTCACAAACGGTACTCATGTTTGTAATGTTCTCATCTTTTCTCTCAGAGGTAGTTCAGTCATCATACGCCCCGCTGGTGAACTTCAGTTGTGGGGTTCTGGCGGGCGTTTTGGCGTCTGTTTTGACTCAGCCCGCTGATGTGGTGAAAACTCACATTCAAGTGAGTCCTGATGTCTTCAGCAGGATGTCAGATGTGGTGCGATACATTTACAAGGTAAAAGGTCTTTATCTCAGGCCCAATTCTGTCTGGTGCCGCTAATGGCATAGAAATGACCCTCTCCACCTTTGAATCCGTTGTGCAGACTTTCTTCCCAAATCAGTGCAGACAGTTCAGAAAGAAATAGATTGCAGGTTCTGATTTAGAGTTAGATTTATCAAATATAATGTTTCCAGGTTTGCTGTTCACATATTAGAATAGTACTGACCTGTCTCTCTCTCTGTCTGTCTCTCAGGAACACGGCTTGGTTGGATTTTTCCGTGGCGCGGTTCCTCGCTCTCTCAGGAGAACTATGATGGCGGCGATGGCGTGGACGGTGTACGAGCAGCTGATGGCTCAGATGGGCCTGAAATCCTGAGACGGATCAAAGCGAAACATGAACTTCAGTAAAGCAGAAGCTCACACGATTTGTGTGTGATGATCCAGAGATTGACTGGGCACCAGAAAACACAGAGGAAACATGTTTGTTTTACTCATTAACTGTTCTTCTGTGTCATTGAGCTGTTTAAATGCACTTTATAATCGGATCTCTACTTCTCTCTTGAGTTTATAACAAAGTGATACTAGAAAGCAGCTAATAATGTGTCTTTATGCTTTGCAATGCCAGGCTTTGAACTTTCACACTGACATTTTTCCTAATTTTATTTAGCAATCTACTTGAGGACATACCGTAGACATGTAAATGATTCACACTGCAAGCTTCTCAATGTTCGAGTCAAATCTGGCTGCATTGAACACACAGAGAATGTCACTATGAATGTCACTTTGGACAAAAGCATCTGCCAAATGCATAAATGTAAATACAAACCTGTTCTTATGTTAATCAGGCTTTGAGGTGGATCCTTTGTTCCCAGTCTGGGACAATATTTCTGGAGTGAAACAGTGTTTTATCTGAATGAGGAGCAGATAATATAGCCTTTATTTAAGAGTTTATTCAATGCATAAGAAAGTAATTCAATGCATGAAACAATAATGAATATATGTGGCATGTTGAAGTTGTTTCATACTTGAATCCTCAATAAAAATACTCTTTTCCTAAAAAGACATTTTGTGTTTATGTTCTGATCATTTGAAGTTCCAATATTGTTTTTTTTTATATAATAAAGTTTCCGAATAAGTTGTTCCATACAAATATTTTGCATTATAACCATAGTTGCAATCCCCCAAAATCCCCCAACCATGACTGCAGTTACTGGTACTGCTGTAAAACTCTTCTAAATCAGTATTTGTATGGTGGCAGTCCTTAGACCGAGTTACGCCAATGTCTGTAGAAACTACAATGGCCGTTTTTTGTAGGAGAACATGTCAATAAGGCTCAGAAATGGCCTCCTTTTTAAACAAAGTTACTTGAATGGAAACAACCTTCCTTTTCTTTTCCCACATATGATGTAGGTCCGTCAATATTCAATAAAAATTAATTAATTTTGTGTTATCTTCACACACCTCTAGCCCTATTGTGACCTACCAGCTAATTATCCAGTTGTTTTAGTTGTCATGAAGGACATTTTAACCCAGTAAACGTGACAGTCGTGTTCTAATTTCATTTTTATTTACCTGTGACCCTCAAATCAGTGATTAACCTCTCTCTACCCCTCTCTCTCTCACACGCGCGCGCACGCACGCACACGCAACACGCGCGCGCTACAGTCTACGTTTTCAGATTGACTTGTTCTTATCCTTTGGCACAACGTTCTCCGTACATCACTATCCATGTGTTTTTCCTTAAATGTGTTGCCTAATTAAAAACATCCAAACTGTTTGTGAGCAATGTAAACACTCGTGACACTGTCCTCCAGGACATTATATCTCTCAAGCAAACAAAAGTTGCGACAGTGTACACTGTGTTTAACCGAGGAGTCAGCCAGCGTCTCGCCATTGTCTTAATATGGTCTTTGTCTTAATATGGACAATCCATCCCGTGTCTTAATATGGGCTGTCCAGTGAACGCTAGTGCCATCTACCGGCAGACACATAACCGTACATCTGAGCAGAAATCACAGCATGCGCATTGGCGCCATCTGGCGTACATTACAATGCAAAACACAAGCGTCATTGTGACGTTTTTAGCGCCATCTAGCGGCAGGCAAATGCTCCAGCATTTCAACAATTGCTTAAGCACAATGACAAGATTATTCATTATGATTGGAGATAATTACTTCAACATTAAGCCTTCAAAAGCTATTTGAAAGTCTTTCATATGGGTGCAGTGGACTAAAGCACAGAACCGGTAATCAGAAGGTTGCCGGTTCGATCCCCACATCCACCACCATTGTGTCCTTGAGCAAGACACTTAACTCCAGGTTGCTCCGGGGGGATTGTCCCTGTAATAAGTGCACTGTAAGTCACTTTGGATAAAAGCATCTGCCAAATGCATAAATGTAAATTTGTACAATCAATATTGTATGACCCACATCAACTCTCTAATCCTGAGCAGACTTTTCAGCCAAATAATCACTTCCATGCATTTCATGGATTTTATACAGATGTAACGATCATTTCTATACCCAACACTTAAACCTAACCCTCACAGAAACCTATGTACACCTAATGAGTTTTCTAAGAGGGGAATTTTAGGAGAACAATGTGGGTACATTTTCTATTTGTACAGGGAATTTGCAGGTGGTGAAATAACTGTGCTTTAGTCCACTGCACCCATATGAAAGACTTTCAAATAGCTTTTGAAGGCTTAATGTTGAAGTAATTATCTCCAATCATAATGAATAATCTTGTCATTGTGCTTAAGCAATTGTTGAAATGCTGGAGCATTTGCCTGCCGCTAGATGGCGCTAAAAACATCACAACAAATGACGCTTGTGTTTTGCATTGTAATTTATGTACCGCCAGATGGCGCCAATGCGCATGTGCTGTGATTTCTGCTCAGATGTACGGTTATGTGTCTGCCGGTAGATGGCACTAGCGTTCACTGGACAGCCCATATTAAGACACGGGATGGATTGTCCATATTAAGACAAAGACCATATTAAGACAATGGCGAGACGCTGGCTGACTCCTCGGTTAAACACAGTGTACACTGTCGCAACTTTTGTTTGCTTGAGAGATATAATGTCCTGGAGGACAGTGTCACGAGTGTTTACATTGCTCACAAACAGTTTGGATGTTTTTAATTAGGCAACACATTTAAGGAAACACTCATGGGTAGTGATGTACGGAGAACTGTTGTACCAAAGGATAAGAACAAGTCAATCTGAAAACGAAGACTGTAGCGCGCGCGTGTTGTGTGTGCGCGTGTGTGTGCGCGTGTGTGTGTGCGTGCGTGTGTGTGCGTGCGTGTGTGTGCGTGCGTGTGAGAGAGAGAGGTAGAGAGAGGTTAATCACTGATTAGAATCACTGATTTGAGGGTCACAGGTAAATAAAAATGAAATCAGAACACGACTGTCACGTTTACTGGGTTAAAATGTCCTTCATGACAACTAAAACAACTGGATAATTAAATATTAATTAGCTGGTAGGTCGCAATAGGGCTAGAGGTGTGTGAAGATAACACAAAATTAATTAATTTTTATTGAAAATTGACGGACCTACATCATATGTGGGAAAAGAAATGGAAGGTTGTTTCCATTCAAGTAACTTTGTTTAAAAATGAGGCCATTTCTGAGCCTTATTGACATGTTCTCCTACAAAAAACGGCCATTGTAGTTTCTACAGACATTGGCGTAACTGGATCTAAGGACTGCCACCATAGAAATACTGATTTAGAAGAGTTTTACAGCAGTACCAGTAACTGCAGTAATGGTTGGGGGATTTTGGGGGATTGCAACTATGGTAATAATGCAAAATATTTGTATGGAACAACTTATTCTGTAACTTTATTATATAAAAAAAAAACAATATGGGAACTTCAAATGATCAGAACATAAACACAAAATGTCTTTGTAGGAAAAGAGTATTTTTATTGAGGATTCAAGTATGAAACAACTTCAACATGCCACATATATTCATTATTGTTTCATGCATTGAATAAACTCTTAAATAAAGGCTATTTTATCTGCTCCTCGTTCAGATAAAACACTGTTTCACTCCAGAAATATTGTCCCAGACTGGGAACAAAGGATCCACCTCAAAGCCTGATTAACATAAGAACAGGTTTGTATTTATATTTATGCATTTGGCAGATGCTTTTGTCCAAAGTGACATTCATAGTGACATTCTCTGTGTGTTCAATGCAGCCAGATTTGACTCATTGAGAAGCTTGCAGTGTGAATCATTTACATGTCTACGGTATGTCCTCAAGTAGATTGCTGAATAAGATTAGGAAAAATGTCAGTGTGAAAGTTCAAAGCCTGGCATTGCAAAGCATAAAGACACATTATTAGCTGCTTTCTAGTATCACTTTGTTATAAACTCAAGAGGGAAGTAGAGATCCGATTATAAAGTGCATTTAAACAGCTCAATGAAACAGAAGAACAGTTAATGAGAGTAAAACAAACATGTTTCCTCTGTGTTTTCTGGTGCCCAGTCAAACTCTGGATCATCACACACAAATCGTGTGAGATTCTGCTTTACTGAAGTTCATGTTTCACTTTGATCCGTCTCAGGATTTCAGGCCCATCTGAGCCATCAGCTGCTCGTACACCGTCCACGCCATCGCCGCCATCATAGTTCTCCTGAGAGAGCGAGGAACTGCGCCACGGAAAAATCCATTATATATTAACATTATAGTTTATAAACTCTGAAAAATCCCTGACAGAAACTGCAATCTATTTCTTTCTGAATTGACATTGAAGCAGCCCGTGTTATGCCACAAACCCGTTCCCAGGGTGCGACAGTGGGGAAACCAAGAGGGCTATTCATGTCGCATAGTTGCCATCTTGCTTCCCCACCAGCGACGAGCGGGGAATATGGACACAGTCCTTATTTGTTTTGGTGTTGCTACGTGCCATGATTTTCATGTTTCACATTTCACGCAAGAGACACAAAATGACTCAGAATGGAGACTATCTGCTGCAGATTGCCAGGCTTTCGCCTAGCTGTAATGGCATCCTCTTCCCCACCGTCATGGTGCGGGACAGGCGATTTTGCACTGAGAGGTACAATGCCTCCTCACCAAAGATGTGATGTGCTCGGTTGTTTGCCGATGTGCAGAAAGGCTTCCACAGCCGATATTTTCTGTTAGCGCCAAATAGGACGGTGGGCTACGGCCATGCTGGACTGGAGGTGCTTTAATCAGACACTCGAGAAGTCTCCATTTAATATAATTATTCAGAGATGGATCTTGTCTTACATCTATCCTCTGAACTGGTTTGTGTCTACTGACCTGAACGACGCATTCTTACAGCCCCTCAACATAGGCCAATCTTGAGATTCTCCTTCAAGTGATTGCATATATGTTCAAAGTCCTTCGGCTTGTCCCTTGCTCCCCACATGTCAATGAAATGTGTCGAAGCAGCACCCATGTATTGAACAGCAAAGAGCATGGTGGATCCCAGTCTGCAAGTTTCCATCTTGGAATGAAATCCAACTCTGTGTCCATGCCGGCTTATCTGACCAACGGTCGCACTTATTATAGTTTAGAAGGGTTTTGCGCTCGCCCGAGAGGCCAGACACTCAGTTGTCACAACGGATATGTCTAGTGCAGGCCGGGATGCCTGCTGCTATGGTCGTCTAATCTTCGGCACCTGGACAGGTGCGCAAATTATGTGGCATTTAAAATGACTAGAACTGCTTGAGTCCTCATGGCTCTGAGAGCTTTTTGGACAGTCGTGCAGGTTCACTTTCTGTCCCGTGTGGACAACACTGTGGCCTGGAGACCGCACATTGGCACACTATAAGTGCAGCAATTTTAAAGTTGCTGTAATCTGTTCTTAATGCATTTCATTATTGTAAAGCACTTTGGTTAACACATGTTGTTTTTAAATGTGCTATAGAAATAAATGTGTCAATGTCAATGTTGTTGCTTTTTGTGTAGCCCCGTCTGACGTTTACATATGTTCATGATTGTGGTTAACAGGATGGAACCGAGCCGTCTTACCGGATTTGTTTTGCACACTTGCTCTCACTCACAGGCACACGTAAACGGACGAGTTGGCCGCTCACGCCGAAAGTGTTTTTGCGTGCATCTGTTCTGTTTTTCCCTTGCTTTCCTAAGTAAACACATGCTGGATGAATGTCTTTGATATTTGCACCTGCATCTGCATCTCGCTTTTTCTTCAGTGTCTCATGCAGGACCGGCAGTGCAGGGGCTGCTGCCTTGTTAAAACTGTGTATGTTTACTGTTCCAGTACTGTTACGAAAGTTGCCTATATGCTTACATAAAATACAGCCTATTGCAACAGTACTTGCTAGGATAATTGTTTTAAAATATACAGTATTTCATATATAGACCAACCCCCCGCTTGTTATTATCTTGCTTAAAGTCATAACTAGTGTAAAAATATCTGAAGAAGTAATCCAAAGTATTTAGATTACTTTACTGACCTTGACTAATCTAAAGGAATATGTTACAAATGACATTTTAGAGCATTCTGTATTCTGTAATTTGTATTAACACTTCCTTCCCTGTTCCTATTTAACAGTAAGTCACTGAACAAACCTGTTTCTCAAACACGCAATCAGGAAGATATTTAAAGCCTCTAGATAAGAGAAAAAGAAACAACTGTCATGAAACTGCAGTGTGTATCGTCTCTTATTCTGTTCGTATACACATTGAAATGGCAGGAGCCAGAATTTCAGTGGATGAGGATCAGTTCTGCTGTTCAGTGTGTTTGGATCTCCTGAAGGATCCAGTGACCATTCCCTGTGGACACAGTTACTGTAGGAGCTGTATTACAAGCTGCTGGGATCAGGATGATCTGAGGAGAGTCTACAGATGTCCTCAATGCAGAAAAACCTTCTTTCCAAGACCTGATTTAGGAAAGAATGTGATGCTTGCTAAAATTGTGGTAAAAGTGAAGCAGAAGAGAATCCAAGCTCCTCGCCCTGCTCCCCGTCAACCCAGATCCAGAGATGTGGAGTGTGACATCTGTACTGGAAGAAAACAGAAAGCCGTCAAGTCCTGTCTGGTGTGTCAAAACTCTTACTGTCAGAATCATCTAGAACAACATGAACATTTCTTCAAAAGTAAGAGACACAGCTTGATTGAGGCCACTGGACGACTCCAGCAGATGATCTGCCCTCTACATGAGAAAATGCTGGAAATTTACTGTCAAACTGATCAGAAATGTATCTGTGTGCTGTGTATGGTGGATGAACACAAGAACCACAATACTGTATCAGCTGCAGCAGCGAGGACTGAGAAACAGGTATGGATAAAAATAATCGTATGCTAATTAGGGTTGCCACAGTGTACGGTGTTACTGGTTTTACTCTGTACAAGGAACAACACCGGTGTAAAATGTTATACCGGTGGAAACATTATGAATGGAACTTCCAATATTAATACAATAGCCTAACGAATAGAATATCCTTAAATAAAGAATAGCTGCCTAATGAAGAATTTGTGACCCATGATAAATGAATGTAAATAACGTATTGAAAGCCAGATGTTCTTTACCAGCATATCAAATTACACAGGCAGAAATGTACACACACTGTCAGAAGGCTGCAGGTGGTGAATATGATGGATGTGGTGGATAACTGTAAGACATCTCGGATCCGGAATGACACAAGAAATGCTGTTAGACACACAGACATGCGCTTAAAGAAACACACTTTATTATATTTTTAAGAACAGATGACAGAAAAGCAGTCTATGTGCATGACTGATGCACTGTTTGTACGGAGGTGTGCAGACATCTCGTGGAACACACATATGTAATGGGTTCTCACTCTTTCTTTGTTTCAGTCTTCTGAAAATAAAATTGCAAGAATAGTATCTTCTATGAGAATGCTAAAAATATCCTCAGACCATCAAAGTTAAGGAGGTGTTTTGAGTTCAGTTCACTTTATTTCCACAGAGCAGCTCATTGTGACCACAACTCTGCAGCCTATACATCTGTGATTAAACATATAATAATACAAAAACACATTCACCTCCAACCATGATTTATATTTCAGTGATTATTATTAACTGTTTTGTTTACATTTATAATTGGTTTTAGATCTTAACATGTTTTAGTCATTTTCCACCATTGTCATAGACGGATAGTTGCCTGACGGTAAATGGAAAGGTGACTATACATATTTTTTTTTACCACTTCATTATTTGAATTGCTTTTTCATTTAATTTAAATCAATCATAAAATGAAACTACAAAACTAACACAGGAAACAAGAACGAGGAACTAAACAAGAATTTCAACATAAAAGTCTAAGCACAAACAGGGAATAAATGACAGAGCCCCCCTTTAAGAAGCGGATTCCAGATGCTCCACAATAATAATAATAAATGGTCCATGGGGTGTAGTGGGAAGGGGGAAACAGGCAGTTTAAGGGTGCACAAGGGGCAAAGGGAGCAGAGGAACTAGGTAAAGTCAGGGAGGCTGGAGACCAAGGTGGGGTGAAGAACCAGGTCAACACTGCAGGCTCAGAGGACCAAGCTGGAGCCAGATGTTCAGAGGGCTCGGAATACCGAGGAAGAGCCAGTGGGAGTGAGGACCAAGGAGAAGCCGGAGACCAAAGAGGCAAGAGCAGATCAGGCAGATGACCAGGAGACCAGAACAGATCAGGCGGACGGCCAGGAGACCAAGGAGACCAGAGCAGATCAGGCGGATGGCCAGGAGACCAAGGAGACCAGATCAGGCAGAAAGCCAGGAGACCAAGGAGATGATCTCAGGGTAGGGACTGGGTGAGGAGTCAGGCGAGGCTCAAGGGGTGGAGCCATGGAAGGCGAGGCTGCGGTAGGTTCGAGGGGCGAAGCCATGGAAGACGGAGCCGTGGGAAGCTTGAGGGGCGAAGCCATGGAAGGTGGAGCCATGAGAGGCTCGTGGGGTGAAGCCATGGAAGGCTTAGCTGTGGGAGACTCAAGGGGCGAAGCCACGGAAGTCGGAGATGTGGGAGGCTCGAGGGATGAGGCCGAGGAAGGCTTGGGACTAAGAGCCGTGTAGGGCTTGAGACTAAGGGCCATGGATGACAGGGAACTGAATCCCGTGATCAAGCGCACAGGTAGAGACTCGGGATCGACCCCTGCGGTCATGAGCACTGGAAGTGACTGGGGAATCACCTCCATGGTCGTGAGCACGGGCAGAGACTGGGGAACGACCTCCATGGTCATTAAGACAGGCAGATACTGGGGAATGACCTCTGTGGTCGTGAACATTAGTCAGAGACAGGGGAATGACCTCAGTGGTCCTGAGCATGGGCAGAGACTGGGGAACGACATCCATGGTCATGAGCATTGGCAGAGACTGGGTAGAAGGTGTCCTTTTCCTTCTACTTTTCTGGTCAGCTGGGAGTGTAGTTACGGGAGCAGTCGAGGCCACAGGCATTGGCTCTGGGACAGTTGAGGCAACAGGCATTGGCTCTGGGACAGTCAAGGCTACATGCATTGGCTCTGGGATGGTCAAGGTTACAAGCATTGGCTCTGGGATGGTTGAGGCTACAGGCATTGGCTCTGGGATGGTCGAGGCTACAGGCATTGGCTCTGGGATGGTCGAGGCTACTGGCATAGGCACTGGCTTGTTGGCCATGGCAGGCTTGGAAAAATGAGCCGTGGAAGGCTTGGACGAAGGAGACATCGATGGCTTGGATGAAGGAGATGTGAAAGGCTTGGAGCAAGGAGCCATGGAAGGCGTGGAGCAAGGAGCCATGGAAGGCGTGGAGCAAGGAGCCGTGGAAGGCTTGGACGAAGGAACCATGGAAGGCTTGGACGAAGGAACCATGGAAGGCTTGGACGAAGGAGCTGAGGAAGGCTCAGAGCAAGGAAGGCTTGGAGCATAAGCCGTGAAAGGCTTGAAGCAAGGAGAAATGGAAGGCAAACTTCCATGTTCCATGTAAAACATGTGAAGACTGACCAAGAAACCAGGGGAAATTTGGGCTTAATACACAAGGGAAAACAAGGGAATGAGGAACACCTGGGAAAACAATTGGGGAAAATCGATCATAAAATGAAACTACAAAGGACTATGAAACTAACACAGGAAACAAAAATTTCAACATAAAAGTCTAAGCACAAACAGGGAATATGTGACAGTGCAAAACTTTTAGGCACTTGTGAAAAATGTTGCATATGAGTATGTCTTCAAAAATAATGAAAAGTTTTCATTTATCATTTAATGTCATACAAATTCCAGTAAACATTAAAAAAAGCTAAATCAGTATTTGGTGTGACCAGCTTTTTTGCCTTTAAAACAGCACCAATTCTCTTAGGTACACCTGGACACACTTTTTCTTGGTTATTTGCAGATAGGATGTTCCAAGCTTCTTGGAGAATTCGATCTCTTTAGACTGCCTCAACTGCTTCTGTCTCTTTATGTAATCTCAGACTGACTCGACTCCATGACGTCTGTAGCAGGACTCCCTGTTCTTCTATTCTAATCTTTTCTGGATGCAAAAGAAGTCTAACATTTATATTTCATATTGACACACTAAAGCTGAAGATATAAATAACCATCTTAAGACAAATGCTTTTATGAAACACCTTATGTCTTTTCGATCTTAATGCTTTTGCACAGTACTGTATATATATAGTATATATGCGGAGAAGCACAACAAATTTTGACCTAATGTGACTATTGCTAATCATCACATCTCATAGAGGCTGTTGGCGGAATGGTTTCTGACGTGTGTATGTAAAAAAGTGAATTTAGTGTCTTTATTTACATAAGAGTTCAATAAATCCACAGAAAAGTTACATTTCTAGTTCAAACTTGCGTGTAAGGATAATTCAAATTTAAATTAAATTGGGGATTCCCAATTGTAGTGTTCCCTCAACCCCAAAATTGTATTTTGACGAATGTCTCATAGTAAAAGTAATCCATATGACTCCAGTGATTAAATGAATGTCTTGAAATGATTTGAGTGAGAAACAGTCCAATATTTTAATATGTTTCTCTATAATTGTTTAATAACTGTATAGTTCCGGTTGCTCACTGAACTCAGGACACTTATTTCAGTGATATCTTTCAGTGAGTAGGGACATTTTCTGCATGCCATTCCATAAAAAAGTCTCTTGTAGCACATTTAAGCACCGGCAGTCAAACGGGACTGTAATGCACAGACACACCTCTATTTGTGTGATTTGCACATGAGAAGTTTTTAAAATGTTAAGTGGGACTTTGGACCAAAGACATTTTACTGTTAATAACAAAAACAGAAACAAAAAATCTGCTGTGCCAACCAACATTTCTCAGGTTTATCAATATTTGTGTTTCATACAGAGAGATTTGGAGGAAATGCAGCGTGAAATGCAGCAGAGAATCCTGCAGAAAGAGAAAGATGTTCAGGAGATGAGAGAGGCTGTGGTATTTCACAAGGTGAGTTTTGAGAAGGTATATCAGTTGTGTAGGAGCTGGGGAGCCCCCAGCATGACAGAACGCCCCTCTGTGTTCCTGGCGACTCGTGGGGACACTCCTCCGCCCCTGGCAGTGGCCCTACCGCTCCAGGTGGTCGGGGAGTCACTTCCCTCCTCCCCTCGCGGACGGCGGTCTTCTTTTTGACCCCTCTGCGTTTCTGGGGGATGGCAGGACTCTCCTCCGCCCCTGGCAGCGGCTCCATCGCTCCAGGCAGTCGGGGAGTTCAGTCTCCACTCGCCTCGCGGATGGCGGCCGTTCACCGCGTCCGGGCGGTCGGGCTTCTCCATCCCCGGCGGATGGCAGCGGCGCCCCCCGGGTGGATGGTAGTGTCGAGGACTCCGCGACGGGCATCCCTCCACCTTCCCGGATTTCGCACCAATGTAAAGGGGTTTAATGGAAAGGAGGAGGTGAGAACCGGCTTGGCAATATCAAAAATATTTTGATGTGAATCTTAAACAAAAGACAAAAACACACACATGACGGACATGTCCGTTAACGATCTCTCTTTCCCACACCACTGTCCGCAATCGGCCTTTATCCCTCTCGGAGGCTTAATTAGCCTGATAAGGGACCAGGCATGTATAATCACGACCCGGCCCCGCCCTCCGCCCTGCCACAATCTTATATAATAAAGGTCTCAGGTGTCCCCAGAATGTGTCTGTGAAGTTTCAGCTCAAAATAACCCACAGATAATCTATTATACCATGTTGTAAATGCCTCTTTTTGGGTGGAATCAAAAGTATTCGAGTGAGGGCTGTGAAGGACCACCGGTGTAAATGATTGGATTTATGATTTATGATCCAAATTGAGATGGCTAGACGACTGGGTCAGAGCATGCATATGCAATGGTTAGTCCCTACCAAAAGTTGTGCAAGGAAGGACAACCGTTGAAATGGTGACAAGGTCATTGGTTCCCAAGGCTCATTAATGCATGTGGGGAGCGAAGGCCAGCCCGTCTGCTCCGATCCCACAGAGGAGCTACTGTTGAACAAATTGCTGAAAAACTTAATTCTGGCCATGATAGAAAGGTATCAGGAAACTCAGTGCCTCGTATTAACAATACAGGGTCCAACGAAAAACACCTACAATGGGCACATGAGAATCAGAACTGGACAATGGAGCAAGTGGAAGAAGGTGGCCTGGTTCTGATGAATCATGTTTTTTTAAGGTCATGTGGATGGAGTTGGATGGAGGTGGGGGGGGGGGTGGGGGGGTTGCGTGTGCACTATTTACCTGGGGAAAAGATGGCAGCAGGATGCACTAAGGGAAGAAGACAGGCGAGCAAAGGCAGTGTGATGATCTGGAAAAATTTAAAATTATGATTGAATAATGAAAAGAATAAAATGACAAACAAAAGAAAATAATGTATATTTTATTTCACTAAACGTATGAAATATCAGCACTGTTATGTCATTGGTATTTTAGATTTAATATTTGATTTGAGTGAGCCCGTTCTACAAGTCAAGCTGTTCTATAAGAGGAAGCCATGCCATGATGGGGGTGTGGCTGAGAATGAGGCCCAGTCCTTTGACCACATACTTATACACTCTAGGACAAATAACTTTGTAAAACTTTTTTTTAAATAAATTTGCTGGACTACTTCAACAAACCCTACCACATGGACATTACATTTATTTATATATGTTGTGGCAAATCATTAAATCATGTGATTTAAACCACAGTAAGTTGTGTATGTAAATTAACAGTATTGTCTGTGTGTTTTACAGCAGTCTGCACAGAAAGCAGTGGAGGACTGTGAGCTGATCTTCACTGAGTTGATCTCATCCATTGACAGAAGTCGCTCTGAGGTGACACAGCTGATCAGAGATCAGGAAAAGGCTGCAGTGAGTCGAGCTGAAGAACACTTGAAGCAACTGGAGAAGGAGATTGATGATCTGAGGAGGAGAGTCGCTGAGATGCAGCAGCTTTTACACACCGATGATCATATCTATGTCCTCCAGGTCAGAAAATCTGAGAAACCGAATAGTGTTAAGAGAGGGCTTGTAAATACAGGAAATTATTATTATTATTATTATTATTATTATTACAGTATCTGTTTGTGTTTCGCTTCTTCTGCTGCTGCTTATGTTTTTTCTTCTGTTCCTTCCCCAACTGGAGTCTATGGCATTCCATAGAAAAATTCATAGGAAAATTATGAATTTTGGCAAACTGAAAGGGGTGGGCATGAACAGCCCCCAGACAAAATTTAGGGTCTCTATGACAAACTCCATAGTGCCACCACCAGTTCAAATATTTAGTATTCTTTTGGATGTATCTTCTGAACCATTTGGCCTAGAAGCACAATTGCATCTGATTACTCTCCTCCTGATGATTCAAACTGACCATTACAGTGGCCACCATCTTGGATTATGATGTTTATGGTTTTTCCGCTACTATTGATTGAAATTTCATCTGATTCAGCCAAACAATGGCTCAAAATATTGAAAATAATAGAGCCGCACATATGTGACTGGTGGCAGGGCGGAGAGTGGGGCAGGGTTGTGATTCTACTCACCCAGTCCCTTATCAGGCTAATTAAGCCTCCGAGAGGGATAAAGGCCGACTGTGGAGGATTGTGCGGGAGAGAGAGATTGTTTACCGACATGTCCATCATGTGTGTGTGTCTTTTGTTTCAGTTTTATATTAAACTATTATTTATATTATCAAGCCGGTTCTCGCCTCCTCCTTTCCATAGAACTACGTTACAGTGACTTACTGAATAGCTGCTGGGCTTATCCATGATCATTTCTGCTCAGAGGTATTCTAATTGTATTAAGCAGCACAATGAATAGTACCTCGAAAATGTATAATATTTGGCATACTGGTAGGGGTTCTTATGAACCAATCCAGGTTTGGGGTCTGCTAATTACTTCACCTATGGTGACTGTAATGCACTTACATATTACAGCGGCCGCCATGTTGGATTGTGGCATTTATAGTTTTTTCGCAACTCCTCCAAAAAAAAATGTCTTAAGCGATCTTCTTTCCAGGTCACTAAGAAATAACTGAACCTAATTTTGATATACATTTTAGTTGAAAAGTTAATATGAACACATTTGATTGGAATGACTGTTGTGCTTGGCTGTGCTGACTCTCAGTTTGAAGCCTTTATTTTTGTCACACGTTATTTATTTTGCACTTATACAGTGAAATTCTTTTTTTCGCATCAGAGCACAAGGTCAGCCATGATACGGCGCCCCTGGAGCAGATAGGGTCAAGGACCTTGCTCAAGGGTCCAACAGTGGCATCTTGGCAGTCCTGGGGCTTGAATCCCCGACCTTCTGGTCAGTAACCCAGAGATTAACCGCTGAGCTGAGCCCCTTTGGTGTATTTGCTTTGGTTGCTGTCAGCTTTGTGGCCATGTGGTGCAGTGGATAGTGTGCAGATATGTGAAGCGGAAAGGTTACTGTATGATCCTGTCCTGGGGATACTTGTGAAGCAAGATTTTTTGTTGTGCAAGTCATATTTAGTCCATGTGTTCTTTGTGTCCTGCTATGTATCATGCCATGCTTGCCATTTTGGTGCATGGACCCATAGTGTCTGCTTGCAGCTATATTTATTACTTGTCTTTGTGTCTGCAGAGTTTCCAGTCTCTCTCTCTTTCTGGATCTACAGACAATATCATTGTCACTCCTCATCTCTCTTATGATGATGTTGGGAAGTCTGTTTCTCAATTCCGAATCAAACTGCAGAATTTCTGCAGAGAGGAGAGTAAGAGGATATCTGCTAGAGGTACATTTCCCAACTTTCATTTATTCTTAGGAATGAATTAAGAATTGTTCATTAAATATAAAAATGGAATTAATGGTTTATTTTCCTCTTTATGTGAGAATTAAACTGCAGATGTGTTCTGGTTTTGATAGTGAGCTACATTGAGATCATACCCACGCCTGAATACAACACCAGGGAGGAGTTCCTTCGATGTAAGTTATGACAGTTGAGTTTCTTTTTTCATATTTCTGTTGTGTGAAATCCATTTTTAAGTTTGTTAAAAGGAAACTTACTTGATCCATTTGTGCAAGACAGCAGGTCATGAGTATTTTTACATTAGTTTGGTTAAAACTTGGCAGGGGGTTTTGTTCATGCTGCGTATAAGGACCGGCAGCCCTGTATAAATGATTGTGTAAAGGGATCAATGGAAAGGAGGAGGCGAGAACCGGCTTGACAATATAAATAATAGTTTTAATGATAAACTTAAAAGACAAACACACACACATGACAGTCCCTGATAAGGGACCCGGTGTGTATAATCACGACCCGGCCCCACCTTCCGCCCTGCCACATTCCTCCCTCGTTCTCTCAGGCTGGGGAGCCCCCGGCCTGATGTACACCCCCCCCCTTTCCCTGGGGGAGGGCGTGCTTTAAGTCTAGTCTGCCAGCAGGTCATCCCCATCTACCTGGACGAGGGAAGGGGACAAGGGGAGAGAAACAGAAAACACAAAAAAAACACACAAATTTAAACGAGAGGGAAAAGGCCAACACAGAGCAGCAGTGAGAGAGAGGAGAGTGAGAAAACCTACTCGCCGGTTCTCTGATACACTGTTGCATGGTCCTCGTTCACTCCTCCACCCTCTCAGGCGGACGACAGCCGCTTCTCCCCGGGCGGACCGGAGTCAGACTCACGACCCCCGGCGGTCAGAATGCACCTTCACATTCTTGGCAACTTGTGGGGACACTCCTTGGCCCCTGGCAGCGGCCCTACCAATCCAGGCGGTCGGGGAACACTTCCGTCCTCCCCTCGCGGACGGCGGTCTTCCTTTGACCCCTCCACGTTTCTGGGGGATGGCAGAGCTCTCCTCCACCCCTGGCCGTGGCTCCATTGCTCCAGGCGGTCAGGGAGTCCAGTCCCCACTCGCCTCGCGGACGGCGGCCGTTCACCTTGTCCGGGCGGTCGGTCTACTCCCTCCCCCGGTGGATGGCAGCGGCGCTCCCCTGGGTGGATGGCAGTGTCGAGGACTCCGCGAGTCTTTCATGTGTAGTTTGTGGATTTAAATATTATGTTGTTTTGGTAGCATTAAACATGATTTAATCTCAAAGGTTTTCCCCGTTCTCAGAAAATTCATAAAATAACTTTTAATTTGAACAGTTACTGCCCAGTCTCAGTTCATGCCAACAAAAGTTATTCAAATGGACTCATTTATTTCCATTTTACAAAGTCAAGTGGATTTAACTACATGAAAATAAGTTCTAAATAAAATGGTGTTGCATTAATTGACTTACTTAAACACATCTAATTTTATTGGAGTTAATTCAATACAGTTGGGTTTCCACTACACTAATTATTTGAGTTAAGATTACATGGTTATATCACGTTAAGAATAAAACATTTCAATTCTGTATAATTACAATTATTGTGTCTTTTAATTCATCAGATTTCAGGCTCATCACTCTGGATCCAGACACGGTGAATCATTACCTCCAATTGTCTGAGGGGAACAAGCGTGTTACTTTCACTGAAACACCTCTGTGGTATCCGGATCATCCTGACAGATTTGATCAGAGGGCTCAGGTGTTATGTAGTGAAAGTGTGGATGGACGCTATTACTTTGAGGTTGACTGGAGTGGAAGTGAAGGTTTTGGGGTGGATATAGCAGTGACTTATAAGAGTATCCGGAGGAAGGGAGAGGGTAATGAGTGTGTGGTTGGATGTAATGATCAGTCCTGGAGATTGACCTGTTCTCCTTCCAGTTACTCATTTGCACACAATAACATTGAGACTAAACTTCATGTAGTGCACAGCTCCAGTAGAATAGGAGTGTATGTGAATCACAGTGCAGGTGTTTTGTCCTTCTACAGCGTCTCTGACACAATGAACCTCATCCACAGAGTCCACACCACATTCACTCAACCTCTGCATCCTGTGTTTGGACTGAGCAAATGCTCAACAGTTAAAGTGTTTTAGTGAACTGTGTGTAAATGATGCAGAAATTCTATATATAATTGTCATGTCATGTGGCAATGCCCCATGGTAAACCAATGACTGTGAGGGATTACTGATCTCAAATCATGACCACTCTATGCACAGTGCGATGTGCTACAGCCTTATTATATATACAGTACATCTTATTCAATATCCGTAAGAGCGCAATTTATTGTTTGCGCTATCTGTGGTTGTATGCATGCAAACTGTGGGTGTATAGTATGTAGTGGTTGACTGATATGTGTTTCTTAATGGCCGATGCCGATATCTAGAGAGCAGGGTGGCCGATAGGCCAATACATTACTGATACATCACACAATTTAATATAGTAAATAACATAAACATAAAAAATGCTTGATAAAAATATGTTAATCTCTTATTATTTAGCACTATATTAATAATAATTCCTTACATTTATATAGTGTTTTTCTGGGCACTCAAAGTGCTTTACATAGTATAGGGGGACTCTCCTCAATCACCACTAGTGTGCAGCATCCACCTTGGGAAAGCGACGGCCACCAGAGAGTAGAGCAATACAGCCAATTAATAGATGGGGATTATTAGGAGGCCATGATTGAGAAGGACCTATGGGGGAAATTTGGTCAGGACACCGGGGTTACACCCTTACTCTTTACAAAAAGTGAGATTTTTAATGACCACAGACAGTCAGGACCTCGGTTTAACATCTCATCGGAATGACAGTGCCTTTTTAAATTATAGTGTCCAAATCACTATACAGCAGCATTAAGACCCACACAGACCACAGGGTGAGCACCCCCTGCTGGCCTCCCTAATACCTCTTCCAGCAGCAACCTTAGTTTTCCCCAGGAGGTCACCCATCCAAGTACTGGCCAGGCTCAACCCTGCTTAACTATAGTGGACAACCAGGCATGTGCTGCAAGGTGTTATGGCCGCTCTCAAATATTACCTCAATTTCGCACAAAACTAACTTTTAAAAAAATTATCTGTGCTATGGTAGACAGCGGTTCCTGTATAGTCATAAAATGCTAGTAATTAATTTGCACATGAAGAAATTGTTCATATATACTGAAGAAGGAAATAACAGTACACACAGTAGTACAGAAACCATGGATGGCATGTCCATGTTAGCAATCACATTTACTCAAAAATACAGAATCAAACCAATTGTACATACAGTGCATGGTGAATAAGACATATACTCATAGCACACGTGATGTGCCTTTACTTTGAAGTTGCACTTCAACAATCTCCTGACAGTTCAAACAGCCTGGATCTAAGTGCGGATTTTACTCCCGAAACTTTGTAGTGTGTATGTGGCCCTATAGAGGCTGATAGAGAACATACAATAGATTAATCCTGGTCCAGAGCAGCGCAGGCTTCAAATAGACCAGGGTATGCATTATATACAGACCATATACACTGCCAAATTCTCGTGAATGGGCCATCTTCATTTATATCAATGTTGCATGACATATATAATAGGACACAGATGGTGCAATAAGAACCATTGGATTAAATTGCACTTGACCCAGCCCATTAGTGCTTTAAGCCCGATTTTGCCAACCCATTGCGCCTAGTTTTAGCACATGCTTGCACGAAAATATCAAAGTTGCATGGTCATACCCGTTGACTTTGCACATTTGCCATAACACTGCGTTTAAGGCATAACGCTCTTAGAATAGGGCCCTTAGTCTTACTGTGAGAGCTGATAGTCATCAGTGTTGAAAAATGTGTTTGTGTGTGTGGCGTGGGGCGTGGTCAGGTGACAAGCCTTACCGCTCTCTCTCTCTCTCCGGGCCCCCACGCCACAGTGTGTGATTTATATATCATAATAATTCAGTTGTTTGTCCATGGCTGTCAAAAGTATATTTTAAATCTCAAAAAGGATTAATTAATAAAATAGCATAAATACATTTTTGGTATACATTTTGGAATATTGTTTCACACAAAACAGCTTAAACATTGTGATAATAAATGTACTTTGGTTTTAATTTGTCTTTTTATTTATGTACATAAATAAATGAATCATCATTACAGACTCAATTGCCACATTGTCCATTGACCATTGTCACAAAAAAAGTGTGATACTCAACTATAGCAGACTGTTTTAGTGTTCTGTTTAATCTGCAATTCAGGTCTGCAGAATCTAGAGATTCACTTAAACAAAAACATGCATAACTATCAGAAAACTAAGCTATCTTTAATGTGAAATGATCCAGGTTTAATAGGATTTCATGTAAATGCCAGCTGATGATGATGGATTATATAGCTCAAGTTTATAGGTTAAGACAGTGAAAGCATATTGCAAATTTAGTTTGCATTTTTATTTTATTTCCAGAAGAAATTGCCATCTTGGTTATTGGAGCAATAACAGACAAGGTTTTCATGTGCTTGCACAGGCTGCATGCAGTTCCTTATTACATATTTACTGTAGTTACAGTGCATTCATAAAGTATTCCCCTTCATTTTTCCACAATTTGATTTAAAATTTACATTTATGCCCTGCGATGGACTGGTGACCTGTCCAGGGTGTCCCCCGCCTTTCGCCCAATGTTAGCTGGGATAGGCTCCAGCCCCCCGCGACCCTGTACACAGGATAAGCGGTTGACGATGGATGGATGGATGGATTTACATTTATGCATTTGGCAGACGCTTTTATCCAAAGTGACTTACAATGCACTTATTACAGGGAAATTCCCCCTGGAGCAACCTGGAGTTAAGTGCCTTGCTCAAGGACACAATGGTGGTGGCTGTGGGGCTTGAACCAGCAACCTTCTGATTACCAGATTACCAGTTATGTGCTTAGACCACTACACCACCACTCCACTATTTTTTTTCTATATCTACATATACTTCCGTCTCTGCTAAAGAGAGACGGACTCCAGGGAAGGTGCCACTCTCCTCTCTGGTAATTTGGCTCACAGTCTTAATAATTATATTATTATAGTATTTGACTAACTGGGGACCAGCTCAGGAACAGACAAACTGGTTAATTAGATCTGCATAATTAATGTAACACCGTCAAATATAAAAAGTATTTTACCCTTGTTACAGTATATCACCCAGGCCTTATTCTGATTTCCTTGGAGAATTTGCAAAATTCTAATAAAGTTACTGTAGATAGAGCTTTAATTTTTGGTGACTTCAACATTCACATAGATAATGAACATTACACATTGGGATTAGCATTTATTGATATTCTCAACTCTCTTGGAGTCAGATAGCTAATAGCTAATGCTGCGATCAGCTAATGTTACTCAATCTACACCACGCTATCATTTAGGTAGAACTATTCTTTCAACCACTAAAGATAACTTCACTAATAATCTTCCAGATCTATCTCATACACTCAATAAACCCCAAAGCCCAGAAGAACTTGATGAAATAATAAAAAATCTAAATGCAGTCTTCTCTAGCACTCTTGATAGTGTTGCCCCCCTTCGATTAAAGAGAATAAAAGAAAAAAGCCCTGCACCATTGTACAATGATCACACTCATGCTCTCAAGAGAGCAGCTCGGAAAATGGAGCACAAGTGGAAGAATACAAAATTAGAAGTATTTCAGGGTGCATGGAAGGATAGTGTCTGTAGCTACAGACAGGCACTAAAAGCTGCAATGTCAGCATATTTATGCAGATTCATAGAAAATAACCACAACAATCCAAGGTGTTTATTCAGTACTGTGGCTAAATTGGTTAGTAATAAAGCCTCAACAGGAAAATATATTATGTCGCAGCACAAGAGTAATGACGTCATGAATCTCTTTACAGATAAAATTGAAATAATCAAAAATAAAATTGGAATTATGCAATCATCTGTCATAGCACCTCAGAAAACAGTGCCTAATAATTTTCCTCACATGCAACTTCAATCCTTCTCTGTCATTGGTCATGAAGAGCTAACAAAACGTATCGAAACATCAAAAACCACAACATGGATGTTAGATCCAATACCAACCAAACTCTTAAAAGAGGTATCTTCGAACCTCTTCTTAATATCATTAACTCCTCGTTATGCTTAGGACATGTCCCAAGAAACGTTAAAATGGCAGTTATCAAACCGCTTATTAAGAAGTCACAACTTTATCCTGGAGAACTTGCTAATTATAGACTGATTTCAAATCTCACTTTTATGTTGAAAATATTAGACAATGTAGTATACTCCCAAATATGTTCATTTCTACAGTATATAGGAACAATTTCAGTCAGGATTTAGGCCTCATCACAGTACAGAGACTGCACTTATCACAGTTACAAATGACTCTTATCATCTGATCGCGGCTCCATTTCTCTTCTAGTGCTTTTAGATCTTAGTGCTGCATTCGACACGATAGATCACGACATTCCCTTTGCATAGGCTCTGCTTTTCTCCATGTATATGCTTCCCCTGGGAGATATTATCAGGAATCATGGAATAAGTTTCCACTGTTATGCCGACGATACACAACTTTATATTTCTTCAAAACCTGATGAGATTTCACAATTCTCAAAATTAGTAGTGTATCAATGAAATAAAAGATTGGATGGCCAGAAATTTCCTTCTACTCAATTCCGACAAAACAGAGGTTCTAATTATTGGACCAAAAAACTCTAAAAACAAGCCGCTAAAATATAATTTGACTCTAGATGGATGTACTGTTACATCATCTTCAACAGCGAAGAACTTAGGTGTTATATTTGATACCAATCTGTCCTTTGAAAATCTAATTTCCAATGTTTGTAGAACAGCATTCTTCCACCTGCAAATATTGCTAAATTACGACACATGCTCTCTGTTGCTAATGTCAAAAAACAAATTAATGCATTCATGACTCCTTGTGACCACCAAAAAGAAAATCTGTCCCTCCACATTGAGTAGAGCAATACTCCTAAAATGACTAATGTTGGTGGACTCCTGTTCTTTGGGTATAAAGCTGACCACTGCCCTTTGCCATTCCAAGGGTATGCACTGCTTCTTCCAGACAACTCTCAGTAGCAGTTTAAGAACTGACTTGTGTGGAGCTACAAAAAATCCTACTCATGGCTCCGCTGACCATGGAACATATTTGGAGGAGCCGAGTGAGTTGTTTCTGGGGATCACCAAGTTGATGCTTCATACTTTTTTAGTTCTTGCTTCACCATCACCAACTTTCCAGTCATCTTCCAAAAGCTTTCTTGGAAACTTTAAAATATCCTTGATGTACTTCACCATCTCATGCTCCTTACTTAACTCAAATTCTCTCTGCCCTCCTCAAACCACTAACCTAGCCCTTATGCCACCCCATGATTCCCTCAAGTACTCCTTCTCATGCTGCTCTGCTCTCCTCCATGCCTTGTGGAGCAATTCACCAGCTAAAATATTTCACCTATGCATTCTTCATAAACAATGTCACAAAACACGTTAAGCTTGGCCTCCGCTATTCCGCTGAGTGCATTCTCCAGGGTGGAGGGCAGGTCCTGATCTAGTTTGGTCTTGTCTGTGGGTTGTTGGCTGTATCATCCTGCGGCTCACCTCATGGGCTTAACTTGTCCTGCTTGCGGTACTTATATTAATTAATTTAATTAAAAGTTCCTATATAGTCCTTGTGTCAAGTACTATAACAATAAAAACAGCAACAGCAACTAAATGTTCATATAATTTGGAATTATATAGGTCAAGTCAAGTCATTTTTATTTGCATTTGTATAGCACTATTCACAACACACATAATTTCAAAGAAGCTTTACAGAAAATCATGCTTTAACAGAAAATGAATCTGTTATATCTATAAAGTCTTAGAGTCGTCACTGTGTAGTTTGATTAATTACGTATGAATGTAATTTGTAAATAAAAATAAATAATTAAATAATAATTGTATTTAGAAACCCAGTGAGCAAGCTGAAGGCAACTGAGGTAAGGAACACTAAACTTCATAAGATTTTGAATAATGGAGAAAAATAACCTTGGGAGAAACCAGACTCTCTGTGGGGGTCAGTTCCCCTCTGGCAAACACCACCCTAACCCTAAACCAGACTCACTGTGGGGGCCAGTTCCCCTCTGACTAACCCCACCCTAACCCTAAACCAGACTCACTGTGGGGGCCAGTTCCCCTCTGACTAACCCCACCCTAACCCTAAACCAGACTCACTGTGGGGGCCAGTTCCCCTCTGACTAACCCCACCCTAACCCTAAACCAGACTCACTGTGGGGGCCAGTTCCCTCTGACTAACCCCACCCTAACCCTAAACCGGACTCACTGTGGGGGCCAGTTCCCTCTGACTAACCCCACCCTAACCCTAAACCGGACTCACTGTGGGGGCCAGTTCCCTCTGACTAACCCCACCCTAACCCTAAACCGGACTCACTGTGGGGGCCAGTTCCCTCTGACTAACCCCACCCTAACCCTAAACCAGACTCACTGTGGGGGCCAGTTCCCTCTGACTAACCCCACCCTAACCCTAAACCAGACTCACTGTGAGGGCCAGTTCCCTCTGACTAACCCCACCCTAACCCTAAACCAGACTCACTGTGGGGGCCAGTTCCCTCTGACTAACCCCACCCTAACCCTAAACCAGACTCACTGTGGGGGCCAGTTCCCTCTGACTAACCCCACCCTAACCCTAAACCAGACTCACTGTGAGGGCCAGTTCCCTCTGACTAACCCCACCCTAACCCTAAACCAGACTCACTGTGGGGGCCAGTTCCCCTCTGACTAACCCCACCCTAACCCTAAACCAGACTCACTGTGGGGGCCAGTTCCCTCTGACCAACCCCACCCTAACCCTAAACCAGACTCACTGTGAGGGCCAGTTCCCCTCTGACCAACTCCACCCTAACCCTAAACCAGACTCACTGTGGGGGCCAGTTCCCCTCTGACTAACCCCACCCTAACCCTAAACCAGACTCACTGTGGGGGCCAGTTCCCTCTGACCAACCCCACCCTAACCCTAAACCAGACTCACTGTGGGGGCCAGTTCCCTCTGACCAACCCCACCCTAACCCTAAACCAGACTCACTGTGGGGGCCAGTTCCCTCTGACTAACCCCACCCTAACCCTAAACCAGACTCACTGTGGGGGCCAGTTCCCCTCTGACTAACCCCACCCTAACCCTAAACCAGACACACTGTGGGGGCCAGTTCCCCTCTGACCAACCCCACCCTAACCCTAAACCAGACTCACTGTGGGGGCCAGTTCCCCTCTGACTAACCCCACCCTAACCCTAAACCAGACTCACTGTGGGGGCCAGTTCCCCTCTGACTAACCCCACCCTAACCCTAAACCAGACACACTGTGGGGGCCAGTTCCCCTCTGGCATTAGATGGCTGCATACTTTTTAAAAAAGAGTATAAAGTGCAAATTCATGGATGGTAAGAAATATAAATATTTATATTTGTAAGTTTCTGCAGAGAGAAGGACCACAGTTCTAAGACTTTAAAAACTCCTGTTTTTCCAGTAAGTCACTGGATAAACCTGTTTCACAAACACGTAAACAGGAAGATGAATAAAACCCTCTAGTACTGA
The DNA here is from genome assembly GCF_025860055.1 of Xyrauchen texanus. NCBI lineage: Eukaryota > Metazoa > Chordata > Actinopteri > Cypriniformes > Catostomidae > Xyrauchen > Xyrauchen texanus. The sequence continues at coordinate 46,785,787 of NC_068283.1, forward strand.
GAAAAACAAATTGTTGTCAAGCTGCAGTGTGTGTCGTCTCTTATTCTGTTCGTATACACATTGAAATGGCAGGAGCCAGTATTTCAGTGGCTCAGGATCAGTTCTGTTGTCCGGTGTGTTTGGATCTCCTGAAGGATCCAGTGACCATTCCCTGTGGACACAGTTACTGTATGAGCTGTATTACAGACTACTGGAATCAGGATGATCTGAGGGGAGTCTACAGATGTCCTCAATGCAGAAAAGACTTCACTCCAAGACCTGTTTTAGGGAAGAATGTGATGATTGCTGAAATGGTGGAAAAAGTGAAGAACATGGAAATCCAAGCTCCTCGCCCTGCTCCCCGTCAACCCAGATCCAGAGATGTGGAGTGTGATGTCTGTACTGGAAGAAAACAGAAAGCCGTCAAGTCCTGTCTGGTGTGTCAAAACTCTTACTGTCAGAATCATCTAGAACAACATGAACATTTCTTCAAGAGTAAGAGACACAGCTTGATTGATGCCACTGGACGACTCCAGGAGATGATCTGCCCTCTACATGATAAAATGCTGGAAATGTACTGTCAAACTGATCAGAAATGTATCTGTGTGCTGTGTATGGTGGATGAACACAAGAACCACAACACTATATCAGCTGCAGCAGCGAGGACTGAGAAACAGGTATGGACAGAATGACTTGTGTGCTAATGCTTGAAGCAATAGTTCACCCAAAAATGTACAAATTCTCTCATCATTTACTCTTAGACCACAAACTAAAGTTTTAGAAGAGTGTCTAAGCTATATATATCCAAACAATGCAAGTAAATAGTGATCAAATCTTTGAAGTGGGAAACCGGCCCACTTCGAGCACTGGATGAGGTATGAGTCATGTTGTACAAGAGCAACAAACAGCTTATTCCTTATTTTTCTTCCTTTAATTAGACAATAGTGCTAAGAGACCCCAAATTTGATGGTCCCAAATCGAACGCAAGCAATCAATCATTCTGTCGGAAAGCCGATTAATCCATGTTTTTTCTTCTTTTCCTCAGTTTACTAACAAAATCCTAGGAAAGCTATCAGATTTACAGTTTTCAAAATAACCATGTGAAATATTGTAGTGCTTCACTGGGTCGACAGGAATTTATATTTATCAAAACAGTAAAAAATTATTTGAAATGATGTGTAATATTAATTCCTGACAACCAGGGCTGGACTGGGAAGAGAAATCGGCCTGGGATTTTACTTGGCATCTGGCCCAAAACTTGTTGAGCAGTCCTTTTCTGCATACGCAGTCACCGGTTTGTGGTCCGTTCTGCATAACGCTACGGCTCATTTTAGCTTATCGCAGCCCATTCGGCACGTTTTGCGGCCGACCCACCGGCTCTCCCGATGGCCATTCCGCCCCTGATTGGCCCCAAAGTGCATCAGCCCATCAGGAAAATTCCTGATATGCCAGATAATCAGTCCAGCCCTGCTGACAACCCATTGAAGCACTACAATATTTCACATGGTTATTTTTATAACTTTATAACTGTTAGCTTTCCTGGGATTTTGTTAGTCAATTGAAAAAAATTTGTCAAATTTCCAATAGAATGACTGATTGGTCTCGTGAGATTTGGGACCATCCTATCAAGTTTGGGGTCTCTTAGCTCTATTGTCTTTGAAGCTCAAACAAAAGGAAGAAAAATAAGGAGTAAGATGCTTGTTGTTATTGTACAACATATATCACACCTCATCCAGTGCTTGAAGTGGGCCAGTTTCCCACTTTGTGCACTAACTTCATAAATAGGTCAAATGCTCTAGACTAAATACTGCACAAAATTGCAGCCACACGAAACTTTTTTATGTGTAAAATTTAGCTATGTTGAGTGGGAATTCTTACCAATGAGATCTCACTTAGAAACTAAGAAACTACTGTCTCAACATTTCTCAGGTTTATCAGTATTTGTGTTTCATATAGAGATATTTGGGGGAAACACAGAGTAAACTCCAGCAGAGAATCCAGAAGAAAGAGAAATATGTTCAGAAGCTCAGAGATGGTGTGGAGAAACAGAAGGTGAGTTTTGTGAAGAGGAGTTGCATGGACTTGTTTTATGATAATTTCAGGATAACTTTATGGAGGTCAACACATTCATTGTATAGAAAAATTAAATATCTTGGACAGTGAATGGACTGATTGTGATGGATGTGTGTTTCACCAGCGCTCTGCACAGTCAGCAGTGGAGGACTGTGAGCTGATCTTCACTGAGTTGATCTCATCCATTGAGAGAAGGCGCTCTGAGGTGACACAGCTGATAAGAGATCAGGAAAATGCTGCAGTGAGTCGAGCTGAAGAACTCTTGGAGCGTCTGGAGCAGGAGATCGATGATCTGAGGAGGAGAGATGCTGGACTAATGCAGCTTTCAGACAGCGATGATCACATTCAATTCCTGCAGGTTTCAAGTGATCTGAGAAACAAGACAGTCTTGAGTGGGGTCTTGTAATACTACTTTAGCTCTTTAATCTGTTGTTTGTCTTTGTGTCTGTAGAGTTTCCAGTTTCTCACTGTCCCTCCTGGATCTACAGACAACATCAATGTCACTTCTCATCTCACTTTTGATGCTGTAGTGAAATCTGTCGCTCAACTCAGAGATCAAACTGCAGCAATTCTTCAGAGAGGAGACTGAGAAGATATCACCTAGAGGTACATTTCCCAACATTCATGTGTTCTTAGCATCATTCATTTAATATAAAAACTGGAATAGATGGCTTATTTCCCTCTTTTTGTAAAAAATAAATTGCAGACGTGTTTTGGTTTTAATAGTGTAATACTCGTGTTTGTAGGTCTGGATGAATCCGTGCTTACCGAGTATTATGCGTGTGTTCTTGGCTATTTTCCTTAGTTGTTATGGCCACTGAATAGAGGAGTCAGACCAAGATTTCTGTGCTCAAAACTCATTTATTTTTTATTTCAGCATTTCGGCAAACTTCACTCCACCTCGTTCCACCCAATGACCTCGTGCCTTCTCACCTCTTCCTCCCACTCTCTTCCTCTTCCCCTTCTCCGTTTCCCTACGCTCGCGATATCTCGCGTACAATCTAACTTTATTTAAACCTTTTAATTTCAGTTCTTACAACAGCGAGACCCACTTTTCAGATCGTTTCCTCTCCTGAATTCAACACAAGGCAGGAGTTCCTTCAATGTAAGTTGAAAAAAACTCACACAAACACTTACACTCCACTCTGATGAGAGAGGAACACTGTTATATACTAGTAGGCTGTGTACAAAAAGTACACCTTCTTTCAAAACTTCCACCTCACTGCAAATAGTGCTATTGTTGACACCAAGCAGCCAAAATGACTCGTTCTCTACTTCCTCCACATTGTGATGTCATACTGTGGTAGATATATGCATCTGACTTCCTCCACAACAACACATCAATGCCTACTTTACCTTCTCACTAAGCAGTGAGCAGTGATATGGTCATACATGAGCAGAGAGCCAATCAGAACAATGGGCGTTTACAGTCAGCTCTTAAAGGAGAAGCAGCACCAAAACCAAAGAGTGTTTCTGACAGATGGTCAGATTGAGGGTGAAAAATTATCATGTTTTATGAATGTATTTTTGTGCAAAAAACATGACTAATATTATAAGTGAGTCTCAAGGAACAAATTAAAATGTCATGACCCCATGAGCTGCACTACAGAACTCTCTAGCAAAAGCTGGGGTTGAAGTCTAGAATTGCAAGTAACTGCCGGAGGAACACTTAAGTGAGTTGTGTTTTGGGATTGATCTTATGCGTGAAGAATTCGGGTTGAAGAATTAGTATGACTTCATTTTGTATGAAAAAGTACAACTTGTACAGTACACCAACCAATCATATGTGCTCCACGACCACTTGTTCTGAACCTGGAAGTCTTGCTTTCTTGCATCTTACACATCAGGGCTTTTACAATACTGTCATGTGTTTGTTACGTAAGGGTAAGGTGTTACAGCTTATGGTTATGTTTAGGAATGGGGTTTGCATTAGGGGGCAGCTGTGGCTCAGGTGGTAGAGTGGGTTGTCCACTAATCACAGGGTTAGTGGTTCGATTCCTGGCCCACATGCCGAAGTGTCCTTGGGCAAGACACTGAACCCCAAGTTGCTCCCAATGTCAGGCTAGCACCTTGCATGCAGCTCTGCCGCCATTGGTGTGTGAATGTGTGAATGGGTTAATGAGTCACAATGTAAAGCGCTTTGAATACCGCCAAGGTTAAAAAAGGCGCTATTTAAGTGGAGACCATTTACCATTTTACCATTTAGTTGAAAACACAATTTTTGACTAACAAGGAACAATCGAAACATCGGGAACTACAAGAACGCATACATCAGTGGTTGGTGTATAAGTCATACGTTTATTGTTCAGCACTTTGTTATATGGTCCAGAAAAACCACATTCCACTGGACCCCCACCAATGAAATAGTCCTTCACCTTATATGGGGGTGACATACATGTTTGAGCTTTGTGTGAAACGTGAGAGTAGAGACAAGAAACACATTCCTATAGAAACATCCTATTCTTGCAAGGGGCAGCTTTGCTTTGTGATGACACAGCAAGCTACATCACCCAGCGAAGCTGTTGAGAAGCATTAATTCATTCACAAATATACTGTATTGTGCACTGCATTACTTCAAAAACAATTACAGTACATTATCAGTCACAAGTCAAGCATGCCCTGCCAACATCATACATTACATATAGTTTAAAACAAATAAAACAAATAGCATGCTAATGTGTGCGGTTGCTAGCAGGAAGTTAACTGAAAGAAATGTTTGAAGTCCTTCAAAACATATTTTTTTATTGTGGTTTATTTAATTTAGTAGTGTTATAATTGAGTTAAAGTTTTTTGAATGTTTGTTTATTTTCTTTAGATTTCCGTCAGTTCACTCTGGATCCAAACACAATGAATTATTTCCTCCATCTGTCTGAGGACAACAAAAGGGTTACTGCCTCTGACACACCCCAGCACTATCCTGATCATCCGGAAAGATTTAATGTGTGGTTTGAGGTGTTGTGTAAAGAGAGTGTGGATGGACGCTGTTACTGGGAGGTGGACTGGATTGGAAAAGAGGGTTTAGGAGTGGATATAGCAGTGGCATATAAGAGCATCCGGAGGAAGGGAGATGGTCCTGAGAGTGCAGCTGGACGCAATGGTCAATCCTGGAGTTTGTTTTGCTCTGCTTCCAGTTACTCATACTGGCACAATAACATTGAGACAAAACTGCCAGTTTTACACAGCTCCAGTAGAATAGGAGTGTATGTGGATCACAGAGCAGGAATTCTGTCCTTCTACAGCGTCTCTGACACAATGAACCTCATCCACAGAGTCCAGACCACATTCACTCAACCTCTGATGCCTGTGTTTGGACTGAGCAAATACTCAACAGTTAAAGTGTTTTAGTGTGTGTGTGTGTGTGTGTGTGTGTGTGTGTGTGTGTGTGTGTGTGAATGATACAGACATTCTACATATAACTGTCATGTCACACTATGATAAATCACTAGCAGTGAGGGTCTTACTTTTCTAACCTGTAAATCTTAAACTTTTAATAATCTCAAATAGGAGTTTTTGTTATCAGATTCGTCTAATAATGGTTGTAGTGTTAGTGTGGGAGCTGATTATCATCGATGTTGAAAAATGTGATTTATAAATCAAATGATTTTTAAAATGTCATTCAACTTTTCTTTACTTTTTCCATGGCCGTTACACATATCTTATAAATGTCCTCATGTAGGGTTAATGAACACAGTTTTTATATGTAAACGTAGTGTTGATTGATTGTACTATATCGTTTCACACAACAGTAAGGAGCTTAAAACAATTTATTGGTAGATGTGCTTTGGGTTTAATGCATGTCTGAAAATGCTACAGTATATTCAATTGAAATAATTATTGTATGAATAAATCACAGTTTTATTAGATATACATTTCTGATTTCCTTCATGTCACAAAAACAGAAGAATAAAATGTTGAACTGTAGCAGACTGTCATCTGACTTGTCATTTGAAAGAGTTTCTGTAAAGCACGTCTGTCTAGAGATTCACAGAAATGAACGCATTCCTAATATTTAAAGACTTGAACAGAAATCATTCATTTCCAATGAATTCTCTTTTCATAATTAGTTATGTGAAGTGATACAGGTCTAATAGGATGTAATGTAAATGCTTGCTCATGATGGATGGATTATATATTAGATTGGATGGATTGAAGCTCACGTTTACTGTGGAAGACTGAAAGCATACTGCACATTTAGTTTGCATTGTCATTCCCAGAAGCCCGTTTGGTAATTGGAGAATTTGCAAAGAATGTTTTCCTGTTCTTGCATGCTTAGATATGTAGATATATATTTTCCCACAGCTTTGAATTTCTATATCACTACATGCTGTGCTATATTCTGAACACAGTCATGGCTGAATGATGTTGGCACGATACAAAGCAGATGTCAGCCTATGCTGTTAAATAGTTTTATTGATAGTCAACTTTATGGAGATTAGTGTTCTTCAAACTTTGTTCTCAACATGTGTTCGATATAGAAGAGCCATGACATATCAGGAGTATCAGGAGGAAGGGAGATGCTGTATTGATTTGCTGCTAAGTGAGAAGAAAATGTTAAGTACCTTTGAAATGATCCTGCAATCATATTGGAAACTGAACTTCTGAATTTACCTAATAATAAAGTTGGTGCCACGTGTGTATTTCAATAAAGTAATATGAACATGAGTAGATCTGGTTGGATGTAAATGGCACTTATATAGCGCCTTTTAAACATAGCGGTATTCAAAGCGCTTTACACTGTGTCTCATTCACACAGAGATGGCAGAGCTTCCATGTAAGGTGCTAGCCTACAATTGGGAGCAACTTGGGGATTCAAACCATCAACCCTGCAATTAGCAGCCGAGCTGCACGACCAACTGAGCCACAGCCGCCCCATGTACTCAAACTCTTTATAACTATAACTCTTTCATTTGTTCAAAGTTGTTGCTGGAGAGTCCTCTAACCTGTTGTTCCCGTAACAATAAAGGTAGCTCAAAGCTTTTGTTCTTCAAGGTAATAAGTATGAACATATTTCAGATGCCAAGAAGGTTTTTCGCAATACTAACAGTAATGTTTCTTGTACACACTACACCAGCATACATTCCTCTCACAAATAGATTTACACCTTCATCTACTTCCCTCAACAACAGTCAGTTTGTTTTTGTTGAGCTGTTGTTGTTGTTTCTTGTTATTTCTAGACAGTGTTAGTCATGTAGATGTTTAGTGACATTGTGGTCCCAGACAGATACTCCAGCTGATGAAGAGTGTAGACAGCTTCACAGGGCATGGAGGAGGACAGAGGAGCATGATGAGGAGGGCTTGAAGGTGTTTTGGGGGCCAAATGCAGACAAAAATAAGGTGCTGTGGGCTGCATCGCTGTAATCATTAAAAAATGTACACGTAAATAAAGGATTGGGTGTTTCACTCACACTCATATATTCACATTTTTATCTTTCTGACATCCATTCAGTGGCACTGCAAAGAACATATGGGTGTGACCATCACAATAATCAGAATCAGATTACATTTTCCCATTATGAAGTGATGCAACAAATGTCTCTTTATTTACAAGGAATTACTTTTTATAGCTATATAATTATAACGTTTGTTCTGTTGTTACTTGCATGACAAATACTATTTTAATTTGATCAAAATGAATTTTACAGACGCTCATGTGCAGGCTGAGCGCACGCATCAGGCACAGATGTGCAAGTGTTTTATGCGCTCTGTTCACTCAAATGAGGACACACTGCAGATGAGAGTGCTTTTGAAACCTGAACTTCTTGACACAGTGTCTAAAAATGTGCCGGTCGTCTGTGAGACACTGAAGAAACAGAACACAGAACAATATGTACACAGAACAATATGTCACCCCCTCAGGCTTTTAGCGGAGCTTTCCACCAAATGGTCCAAAAATGGTCTTCGTAGGAGGCTGAGGTAGCCTACACTGTCACCCACAAGCTCAGAATTGGGTTGTTACATAATTAAAATAATTACTGACTAATTAATTAATTACTTAATAGCGTTTCATGTTTACATTGGATGAATGGAACCTTTTGAATGAGATTTTTTATTTTATTTCGTAATGCTCTGGGAAATCAAACAAAACAAACGTATTTTCAGTAACACTCAGGGGCAGACTGGCCATAGTGAGAATAGGGACTTTTCCCGGTGCACTAGCCACGAAACGGGCCGTGATATGCCGAAGAAGGATGCGATATACAGAAGTGGACAAGGAAATCCTAATCAACCCATGCCCAGCAACTTTGGGCAACTACCCAGTCATAAATACAAGTCATTATAAATAATAATAATAATAATAATAATAATAATAGTTTAAAAGAAATCTCATAAATATTTGTTTCATAAAGAGGCTATACAACAGCGATCCCACTGTATTTTCAGAGTTTAAATACATATGAATGTATTTTCATTAACTTTATTACCACCTGCTGGTGAAATCTCTGAACTGCAAATGTAGGAACTGAATTTAGACGTTGAGCTGAGATAAGACGTGGTTTTGAAACGTCTCAACGCAATGACCTATTCCTCAGGAAAATAGCAATTTCGCTAAGCGGCGCTAATTCTCCCACCCACGGCCACTTGCGCTTTGCACTGGCACGAAAATTGCACTTAGAATTAGCGCTCTCGTGGGAAAAATAAATAAACAGTCTGCTTTGCAAAGTAAATCTGGACTCTCAAAACAATAAAAAGTGATTTGCAAATACAAAGGGCCATTTGAGAGAAAATGAAGGGAAGTTGTTGTGTACCTCATGCTTAATTATGTCGTTATTATAGATATTGTGTTGGGGAAAAAATGACTTAATTTATGGTTAAAAACAATATCCTCGAGAACTAGAAATAAGGGGATATTTCATAAATAATGTCATTTACTAGTAAAAAAACACATCTGATCTGGTTTTTCCAGTAGCCTAAAAATGAGATAAAACAAGGAAAAATCGTCGAGGTCCAAACACATATGGACAGATCATGACCAAAAAACTGGACAGAATGGATCCTGTGGGTGCTGGGGACACAGCTGCTTTGTGGAAAACTTCTCATTAAACAGCAATGTCATCATCAAAGATTTGCTAGTTTAAGCTTTACATAAATAAAAAAACTCACCAGAGGTGTCTTTAAATCATGAACATCAACTGGATCTTTTTCTATAAAGAAATGGATGATCCACTCAAACCTGTGTACCCATGGGCACCCTCCAGGGGATGAATGTTTTACTACAAGAAAACTTAACTCAAGGGGGTAAAAGGATTTTTTTTTTTAATCTTGGCACTCCATCTAGTGGTAAAACGGGTAGTGTATCCTTCATCTGTAATTCATAAATAAAGAATTTTAATATTTGTGTTGCATAAACCCAAAAATAATTAAGTTAATCTCACTTAAATTAAATCTGTCCAAAGTACACCACAATTAAACAGCTTGCTAGCCAGAAACAATTATCATTAGCATATTATAGATATTTTTTGTTCAGTATAGCAAGGATGGTGTTGTTCACGGCCTGCTGATCCTCAATCAGACTGTATGCTGATGATCTTTCAATCTTTGTCTCATGACCTAAGCACTATATACATATTATTCAGCAAAGAACAATATTGTAAATCACCCATCCTCGACCATTAGCTTCACTCTTCTCCACAATGGTAACCTCCGAAAAACATCCACCATGACAGAAACTTCTCTAAATCCCAACATAACTGAGCATTAAACACTAACAAGTCTCCTACTTCTTTCATTTGTGTAGAAATACATTAAAATAACATGTACTCTCCTAATCCAATCTCATGCAAAGCATGCTGGGAAATGTAAATCCCCAACACATCTTTTTCACATAGTCCCAACACAATTGGATTAAGTAAACATGGTTGGATTGCACACAAGAAAATTAAGTTGAGACCAAGTACTAATGTATTGTGTTGGATTAACTCAATTTAATTAAGTAAATTGAGAAAGTGGTACAAATCATGTAGAGTGAACACAGTCCATTAGATGTCTGAGTCAGTTTGATCATTTCATATCAATGTAATCATATCATTTTTATGACTTAACACAATATAAGCATGTTCTCATCTCAAACATAAATGTATTAGGTTGATTTTAGTGTACTGGTTATATTCAACAGAGCTGCTTTCCATATTTTACAGTGTATGATGTATACAGCATTTTGTACAAATTAGGAGAGCAGCCTTGGATACCTCACCTCTCCAGGCTACCTTGAAGGACCTATCTGAGAGACAGGAGGTCAACCAGTCAAGCACAGTTCCTGTGATGCCCAGAGTAGAGAGGGTGGAGAGCAGAATCTGATGGTTGACTGTGTCAAAGGCTGCAGGAAGGTCCAGCAGAATCAGGACGGATGATCTGGATTCAGCTTTCGCCTGTCTCAGCGACTCAGTGACAGACTGCAGGGCAGTCTCAGTGGAGTGTCCACTTTTGAAGTCTGACTGATTGTCAACCAGCAGCTTGTTCTGTGAGAGATAGGCAGAGATTTGAATGAAAAATGCCCTTTCAAGTGCTTTTGCCATGAATGGGATAAGAGAGACTGGTCTGTAGTGTTCTATTTGTGCGGGGTCATGTGCTATTAAAAAGCAATTAAAATTTTAACCCAGACAATTTTAGAGTGAACAATGTTATACAGTATAAGATTACAGGCTTGTTAATGTCATCAGTTCTGTTATACACAGGGGTGGAAAGAGTAAAGAAAAATCATACTCATGTAGAAGTACTGTTACTTCCCAAGAAATGTAGTGTGAGTAGAATAAAAGTAGCTGTCCTAAAAACTGCTCATTGCATACTGAGTTGCAAGACCTATGCCCCATTATAATGAACACTGTATGCCAACTTTTAAAATGCATCACTTATCTATGATAAACACTACTTGAATCTGATTCCAAAAATAAAAGGGAGACATGATAACAGAAATGAAAAGTTTAAAACAGAAAATCCCTTTCAGGTGCTGCTGTGATGTTCAGCTGTAAACTATGCTTGAGCTATCCCGGTTCCTTTCTTCCCGGAAGTGCATGACGAGCTGACGTGGTCATGGAGGGCACCTTTCACTGCCTGGAACTGATCCCTCCGCTTGTCCGCTCTCACTACCCTGGATTGCGGGGCAGTCTACGGTACACAGAGGTCCCCCAGGTGGACAGAGCGGTTGCGATCCACTTGTGTCCCGAGAAACCCCACCACCTGGCGGGATTGTCCGGTACTCACCTCCAAGGCCTATATGATGAAGTCATCACTCACTGCGAAAGCCTACAGCGCCACTGGACAGTCCGCCTCCGCCCTGCACGCCATGGCTCTCCTGCAAGTCCACCAAGCCAAGGCACATAAAGATCTGCACCTGGGTAGTCCCGACCCCGACGTGCTGCAGGAACTGCACTCTGCCACTGACCTCACTCTCAGAGCCACGAAGGTCACAGCGATGGCCACCCTCCTGGTCCAGGAGCATCACCCCTGGCTGAGCATGGTCGCGATGCACGACATTGACAAGGCACGATTTCTCAACGTCCCCGTCTCCCAGCTTGGCCTCTTAGGCAACACATTCGACGACTCCGCCCAGCAGCCAAACCAGCACGCCCCATGCCCCGCCTGCTCGCCAAGGGCATCCCCCTGCGGCTTAACAACAGGTAGCTCAGCCTCAACCCGGGCCTAGCTCTCAGCCCCAGCGTCGAGCACCTCGCAGGCGGCGTACGCCCCCATCTCTAGGACACCTTCCAGACCAGGAAAGCTCCAAAGCGCTCCTGAGACGGGCAACCCAGGGAGTCAGATACTATGCGCTCACACGGACCAGGTGCTAAGGCACCTCAGCAACTTAGGGCTTCAGGTCAACTGGGAAAAGAGCAAGCTCACCCCGGTTCAGAGCATCTCTTTTCTCGGCATGGAGTTAGACTCTGGTCCCTTAGTAAGCACGACTTGATCATTGGGTTCCTTAAAGGTGCCCGGAGGTTGAACCATCCCCGGCCAAGCCTGTTCCCCTCCGGGGATCTCTCAGTGGTCCTCATGGGCCTTCAGAGCCACTTGACTCAGTTGAGCTTAAGGCCCTCTCCCTGAAGATTGCCCTCCAGATAGAGCTTGCTTCTATCAAGAGGGTTGGGGACCTGCAAGCGTTCTCTGTCAGCGACACCTGTCTGGAGTTCAGTCCGGCACACACTCACGTTATCCTGCGACCGCGACAGGGCTACGTGCCCAAGGTTCCTACGACCCCTTTCAGGGACCAGGTCTTGAACCTGCAAGCGCTGCCCCAGGAGGAGGCAGACCCAGCCCTTTCGTTGCTGTGTCCGGTACGTGCTTTGCATATCTACTTGGACCGCACGCAGAGCTTTAGATGTTCTGAGCAGCTCTTTGTCTGCTTTGGCGGATGGGGGAAAGGGAACACCGTCTCAAAACAGAGGTTAGCTCACAGGGTTGTTGACACTATTTCCCTAGCCTATCATACTAAGGCCATGCCCGCCCCTTGTGGGTTCGAGCACACTGGACAAGAAGAGTGGCATCCTCATGGGCACTGGCCCATGGCACCTCCCTAGCATACATCTGCCGAGTAGTGGGCTGGGCAAGACACAACACTATTTCACCTTTTCAACACCTTTCTGTCTCGTCCTGTGGTTAAAAAGGTGCTATATAAGTGCAGACCATTTACCTCCACCTAAGGATGCGAACGTTTTCTGAAGTGAACGTTCACTCCGAAAAGTTTTTTGTGTCCGTACTTTTCATATAAGCATGCTCTAGACTGTCCCTTTGACGTCTCAGTTTTTTCAGTGTCTTGTGCAGAATTGCTGAGTTTTGTTTTTTGGGATACAATGCCAATTAAAGTGGTAATTCAATCTTTAAAACATGTTTTATTCATCTGGTTTTATGAATGCAATCAACCTAAACAGCCCAAAAGTAATTGTCAGTCCTGGGGATACATCCAAAATATTTGTATACAAATGTGCATTTTTATTTTTAATTCGAGAGTATTTGAATTTTTAATTTTAATTCGACAGCCTCAACTAAGACTAATGTTAAGTCTGCCTAACATCTTTTGCATTCCATGGAAGAAAGTCATATGTGTTTGGAACAGCAGAAGGGTTGGTGTTAGGGTTAGGAGTAGAAGTAAATGGTGACACAATTATGATTTGGGTGAAAAAAACATTTACTTAATATATTTTTTTAAACACATTATATACTTGAACATTTTGTTGGAAAAAGAATTTGTGTAGAGTTAAGCTGAGCAATATGTAACAAAAAACCATTGCTTCTTGAAGTATAAATGTTTAATGCATTAAATATGAAGAGTGCAGAAGACACAAAGCCATTCTCACAAAGAGTGTCCATAGGAAAACTATCAGGAGAATAAATCAAGACACCCTTTGTACAGGTTTCAGGTCTTAAATCTTCCCAATGAGAAACACTACTCCAGTGGTCATCTTGACCTTTCATTTCACCTTTCACTGCTCAAAAATGTAGATGCCTTCTGCTTAAAATAACAGCATCAGAAACTTTCTTAAGATTTTTTTTCCACCCCAATTTGTAATCTTTATTTCACCATTAAGTCACTGCAGTCTGCATGCCTCTAACAAGAGATTTGATCAATAACATGAAATAAATCTAAAAATCATCATTAAGGTTTTGTATCAGAAGGCACTGTGCCATCACAAAACAAAAACACTTTCACTTTCTTAAATGTCATGTGATTTCAGAGAATGCAGACACTGATCTTGTGTGTATATGGTAAAGAGAACTTTTGTTTTCAGTTTAGAATTCAGGAGGTGTAGAGATGACAGAGAGCGAGAGACTTCCACACTCAGGTTTGGGTTTATTGTTTATGATGAATTTGATCATCTTGTTCTACATTATTATTATAATTTGTATTACATTTTAAGAAGTCTGAATCAGATCTTGATTTGCCAATGCAGGGATATAAGAAATGTTGCTATCGCCTGTGCCAAGAATATTCTATACATGTACTGTAGAAAGCAACAATATATATTGTGACACTCTCCACAGTTCACACTTGCTACAGTACACATTGAGAAGCATTTGATAAACTGTAACATGGGGCACAACATGACAGAACATTTAGAAGGCATATGGATATTTGTAAGTTTCATTTAACTTAAAGGTTTGGCAGGTGATCTCAGGGATATTGCAACAATAGGCCATTCAGGGGTGTTACAGGTCTTACTGGTCTTACAGTGACTTGGACCTTACAGGTAGTGTGGAAGATAAAATACTGAAACATGTTATTGAGAAGTGCTTTGTTTGGATTCAGCAATAATGTCACAAAGTAAATGTGTTGTTTGTACACTTGTAAGATGATAAATGTAAACTGATTAAAGTATGAAATGCAGTATGCTGTGGATTGCATAACAGTCTTGAAAGAACTATTTGTTTTTTTTGTCTAAAACATGACATGCAATACATGCAACTTGCAATCATTCTGCAATTGGTTTCCGTTTTGCCATGTGGTTTACCAGAAGGCATCGCATATACTTTATCTTTGCAAAATGCAAATGCTTTCACACTGGATCCTTATCTGCAGAAAAGTATTGCATATGTGGTGCAAGACATAATGCCTTTAAGCCTGTTTAATATAACATTTTCTCTCCAGTGATATAATAACAGATCCAAATGTAGATGATGCCATGGACAATTCTTCATAGACTCACGGCCTCCCTGGTATAGATAGCAAAGATGACATCAACCAGATTTAGAAGACTTCCCAGTCACTGAAAAGAAAGACACGCATGATCCTGTTAAAAAGAGAGACGTGAAGAAGTATTTCAAATGCAGTCGCCTTCACTTATTTCTGCATCACAACATTGAGCCCCTGACACTGAGGAAAGCACAGACAACTAATCCGGAAGAGCAAACTTAGACTACAGCATGGGTAAGTAAACATAAGCACATTCAATGCCACACAAGCATCAGTGACAAGATCACATTTGTTCATATACTGATGAGTTTCAGAACACTGTTGTTGTTTATTCAAGATCACAGAGTTCCCAATCGGACGATTGTATTATTTGGAAACTCTGCAGCAGTCCAGTTTGGACATGACAATATTCTACTTGGAGAAGCACAGAAGTATCTAAAAAATGCAGAAGAAATATCCAGGATTGTTTCTGAAAAAAGGAAGTTACCAGACCATCAAATCTCAGTGATCACCATGATTGACTTACATGAAACTGAACTTTACCTGGACTCTGTAAATCCTCTCATTGATCAAATAGTGAATGAACATGAAATCCACGCCTTCATCTTTGTGGTGCAACTGGGCCAGTTTACAGATGCTAAAAAGATGGCCATTGAATGGCTTCAGAGAGTATTTGGAGAAAGAGTTCTTCAGTTTGTGATCATTCTCTTCACGTATGAAGAGGAAGAGCGTGACTCTATAAAAGATGATCTGAAGAAGAACACAATTCTACAGCCGTTGCTGAAGAAATGTGGAGGAAGACATCACACCTGCAGCAAGATCATGAACAACCAATCTGAGATGAGTGAACTGATGAAGAAGATTGACCATCTCTTTATAGAGAATAAACAGAAGTGCTACACCAGTGGGATGTACAAAGTACAGTTAAGAGAGAGACAAAACCTGCCAAAGAGTGAAAGTGGTGAGAATTTTTGTGTGTACGTTGAAACATCATTATATTACAGTTTTGGCAGAGCCAAAGAAGCACTATTAACTGTGATCAGTATAAAGCAAAGTAACTTTCTATATAACTTATATAACTTTATTATTTTTGTTTATACACCAAGATCAAGAAACAAAAGAAAACACAAACTTCATTGCTAAAACACTGTGTTTGGGAAGCTATTTGCAGTCTGAAAAAGAAGACAGACAACTGGTAAGAATTGAGTGGGCTATTCATAGTTTTGATTTAAATTGATAATTAAAAGAGAAAATGTGAGGAAAAGAAGCTACAATATAAATGTTGAGAAAAATGAAATGTATATGTTATGAAATATTTTATGACCAACTCAACACAACTTTTTTTTTTTACTCCATTACCTCAAGGATGATGAAGACAACAGGAAAGCTGATTATACATTTCAAACAGACAAGAGAAGGAAGCAGATGGCAGAAGAACAGAGGGTAATGTTGTGTCATGATAAATAAACATGAGGAAGAGTAATTTTGTTTTTCTTCACTAACAATAAATGGTTTATATTCTGGCTGTAGGAGAGTGAATGCCTTGAAATAAAGGAGATCAGCTTCCCTGATATCAATTTAGATGAAATGTTAATGTACTTTATTTATAGATTATGATTTATTGTCAATTTACTTTATTTATAAAGTATTGCAATGAGTGTGTGCAGAGAGGACCAGCCTGTCCCATTACAAACATGCTGCAGAGGGACACCTCTAACCAAAGCTTTAGAGGAGGTGACCCCTCTGGTAGGGTGAGCCCTGATACCTACTGGCGAACCTTGACCGTGCACCTCGTGGGCCAGGGCAATAGCATCCTTCCTGGTTCCCAAGAAGGATGGGGGGTTGTGTCCGATTTTAGACCTTCGAGGCTTGAATCGCTCAGTCAGGCGTTCAATTTCTAAATGTTAACCATCAAGATGGTCATGTCTCAAATCCAACATCACAATTGGTTGGTCACGCATATTTTCATATAGACATTCTTCCACAACACAGGAAGTTCCTGAGGTTCGCTTTTGGGGGCGAAGCTTTCCAATATTGTGTTCTTCCATTCGGCCTAGCCTTATCACCCTGCACATTCAAGAAGTGCATGGATGCAACACTGGCTCCTTTGCGACTCCGGGGCATCCACATTCTGAATTATATAGACGACTGGCTGATACTAGCACAGTCACAAGAACTGGCATTACAGCACAGGGATATCGTCTTATCTTATCTGGTTTCTCTGGGTTTGAGGCTCAACGTCAAGAAAAGCTGCCTCTCTCCCACTCAGAAAACTACCTATCTGGGGATCGTATGGAATTCGATCATAATGCGGGCACAATTGTCTCCCGCTCTAATCGAGTCCATTCAGAACACCCTGAGCAAAGTCAGGCTAGGCCAAGGTTAGACTGTTCGTCTCATGGCATCTGCATCCTCGGTGATCCCTTTGGGCCTTTTGCACATGAGACCATTTCAGTTGTGGCTTTAAGCCAGGGGATTTCATCCAAGGGCAAGTCCCATAAGGCTGATAAGGGTTAGATGTGTAGATGTTTTAGCATAGATGTGGTCCTTCACGGCTTTGTGGTTAGAGTGGGTCTCTTTATAAATGATGCCGAGCCAGGTGAGAGATAACCCGCAAGTGTCTCTTCTACCCGCGGAATCATGGAATACCCCCGTGCCTCAGCACCCACAATAGTTGCATATGCTGACGTCGAAGGCACAAAGACACGGGAAGTATAAGCTGTCCTCCATGAATGAGAAAGCTTGTCGTGGATGTCAACAAAGAAAGGAAGGGACTGGTGTAGCGTTCCCTTCCTTTGGCCACCAGACAGAAATCTGTCTTCCAACTTGGAGCATTTGGGGGTCTCTTGTTCGCATTGCCAGTCTAGCTGTAGTCTGGCCACCGCCCGAGTAACCACCTCGAGCAATTCCACAGCCGCTTTATTATCATGCAAGGAATGCTCAGAGGTGGGTAGCTCAAAGTCCGCAGACTCAAGAGATTTGGCGTCCCCCTCATGAACCGAAGTGGCACCGGAGTGTGATGGACTGGCTGGATCTGGGGAGAGAGCGAGCGATAGGGAAGAACCCGTCTCAACGGGGTTGAGAAGCACAACACACACAGAATGGTCTGAAGACAAAAGTCCTGACAATGCACCTGTGGCGCATCTATTTATAGCCCCTGTACCAGCGCATCCTGCTGATGTTACCGGCGGAGGCTTTAAATTCGAATCAGTTTCATTGATGTGTTGCACACATATTCACAGCTGGTCACTCCTAAAGATGTTCCCAAAGCGCTAAATCAGCACTGCATCAATATGTAGCTTTTGATAGGGAACATTGAAGCAAGTGCTTCTGCAAACCTCAAATGTATAACTCTATAGACTATTACATTACTTTCTCTTCTCTCGCCTAGGAAAACGTTTCATGTATATGAAATAAATCCATCATTTTAATCTCACAGACAAGTCTTCTCTATTTTTGCACAACCATTGGTTTACAGACTATATGACCTTAAAGTGATTCAACAATCTGTCATAATCTTGTAAAATGTGTATATTAACGGTTCGAAATCGGCTTCAAATTTTGCTTCATCATCATAACATTTCAGTTATTCTGTAGAATTTATTACTGGCTATCAAAATAAATAAGCCATATTTATTCACCACACTATGGAAATATAGTATTTATTAAATCCAATTCTCAGGCACAACACCAAATAACTAATTCATCCTCATCTTAATCAAATGAGTCACCCTGTGCCATTAATACAGAGTTAATTTAATTACTCGCATTATGTTGGAGAACAATCTACTAAGCTCCAAACCATATGCTTAAGTTTAATAAATATCAGACCATGGATATTCATCCTATTAGTGTGGATGCGCCTCCTAATTCAATGACAAATCACCACTTTAAATGATGTCATATGTATGCACATGTAAGCATGTATCCTGACGTCGGTTCACAAATTATCCAGAAATGTAATCCAACAAACCATTTGTTAACACTTTATAATAACTACACTGTATGAAGTTGCATTAGTTTATCAACAATTGATCATTTATAAATTATTGTTCCTACATTTATAATCTACATACAAATAGTTTTTATTTGTTTATATTCATTGTAGCAAATTTTTTATTATTGTTTAATAAGTAAATTTTTCAGCAAAACTAGGCCATTAACAACCTTGAATGTGGACCACTTCTGTTATCAGCCATACAAAAATATTACATTATGCTGCTCTATATTACATGTTAGCAACATGAGTCATCATATTATTATCATTAATTATAATTTCATTATTTTGAAACAAACTTAAAATATTAAAAAGAAAATAAAGCATAAATATTGTCCAGCAGCATCTCTGATGCCCAGATGCCAAAGCTGATATTGCCTTTAATTGAAAAACTATTATTTTAATCACAAAAATAATTTTTGTGAGTTTTGTGATTTGTTTTTCTTTATTTTGTATTAACCTTGTTTGAATGTTTGACTATTGCCACATCAGCATTCTCTCCCTCTCCTGGCCTCCTTACCTGTTAAACGCAACATATTAAATAGTCTCTAAAACAAGCCCCACCTGTGCATGCTGGCACTCTCATTAACGGAGAAATCAACCTATTAAATTACAGGCGGCCCCAGTTCAAGTTCATCACTGTACAAGTACATTTCCAACTCATCACAAAAAAATGTAATTACCTTAATTTAAAAGGTTCAAATGAACCTTTCAGGCCCCATTCCCACTGGGACTATCCGGTACAGCACATTGGTAACTCGCTCAAGAACAATTAATGGCCCAATAAAACGTTTACACACTGTATTCTTCAACCACACCAACTCCCCTTCCATATAAAACTGATGGGAAACGTTTAGATCAAAACACTTTTTCTGCCTTCCCGATGCTCTTGTCTGATGCGCTTGAACTGCCTCCACAATCAACTGGCAAAATAATTTCTTGTCCAAATGCATACTACTCCTATAAGCCATCAGTACATATGGTAGGAGAGTATCCCAATTTTATTGATTGTTATCCACAAACAAGGAAAGCATTGAAAGCAACATGCAATTAAAACGCTCCACCAAGCCTTTAGATTGTGGATGATATGCCATGGTTTGCGTTTTATGCATCTGGAGTAGTCTACACAATTCTTTAGATAACATCAATTAAAATCCATTCCTGCACAAGAACCTTAGTCACTGATGCTGCTTCTTGATTTGGGAGAGGAAATGCCTCCATCCATTACTTCTTGTTCTCAGCAGTTAAAGGAAGGAAGCCCAGTATATGAACTGCAACGAAAGAGTGCAATGGAGTGTGACAATTTAGAACTCTTATGAGACGCACACTCCTTGCACTCACTGCACCACCTCTTCATATCTGCAAACCAATGGGGTTAATAAAATCAATTCCTCACTTTCGCTTGCAGTTTTTGAATGCCCAAATGACCAAAATTATGCAAAATTTTCAAAACATCCAGGACAATAAGTCTCTGTAAAACAACCTGAATTGACTCTGCATCGCTATTAAATGACAGTTTACGTACCAGCCGATCCCCCTCAAAATAGATAAAAATCCCGGAACTCAGCATACATCTTCACCTCGGCATGCCCCTCCCCTCAAGCGCAATTGCACCACCAGCTGCAAAACCTCATCCCGCTTTTGCACTTGTGCCAGTTCATCTTACGACTGACCCTCATCCCCCCCAACCCATCCTCTAAGGGCAATACTTCATGCACAATGCAAACATTAGCATCCATACTCAAATTCTGTGAACCATGGCTATCACAAAAGGATGGCAACTGCAAAAGTGCATCAGAATGAACATGTTTTAGTTTGAGGCGAAGAAAAACTTTTTCTGAAGTTGGCCAGCTGTTCAACCCACCTGGCCAACTGTCCCTCTAGCCCCTGAAAATGATGAATTAGGATCACTGGCATCAGTGTCCAGAATAAGTAGCTTGTGCAGGTTAGGATATGCCAACACTGGTGTCGTTATAGGGGCCATCTTCAGACTTACAAAATGTTAACAATCATCCCACTTAAACATCTGACCCCTCTCTGTAAAACGAGGTAATATGAAGCCAACCCCACAAAACTCTACACCTTAGATTGATTAATCAGCACTGGCCATTCCCTCAAAGCTTCCACCTTAACGGGATCTGCTCGGACCCCGTTACTAGATATAATGTCTCCCAGATATTGAACTTGGGTGGCAAACATTGTGCATTTCGATGGCTTAATTTTCAGATTGGTTCACCGCAACTTGCAGAGGACCTCACCCAAACATTGTAAACGTTCTTATAATGTGCTCCAGAGAACAATAATATCATCTAAATATACCAGGCATGTGGTCCACTGCAAGTCTGCCAACACAGAATCCATAAGCTGCTGAAAAGTACCTAGCACGTTGCATAATCCGAAACTAAGGACAATAAACTCAAATAGCCCTTGCCTAGTTATAAACACAGTCTTATTCTTATCTCTGGGGTCCACCTTAACCTGCCAGTATCCACTAGCCAGGTTGAGAGTGGAAAACCAACAAGCATGGGAGAGACTATCCAGTGTATCATCAATACTTGGATACGCATGCTTCATTGTCACATCATTTAACTGCCTGTAATCGACACAACAATGGTGAGATCCATCCTTCTTCTGTACTGGGACGATGGGGGCTGCCAACGGACTGCATGACGGTTGTAGCCTGCATGAAGAGGAACATGACACGGAGGCAAATCAATAAGTCGAGCATCACCAGTATCAATTTGTTGTAATATAATTTTGGTCCTGCCCAAATCCACCTCATGTCGACTAAAAACTTTTTTTATACAATGATTCTCATATAGCTTGCATTTCTAACCCCCCAAAACTCTTCTCACGCAGCTCATTTCCCTGCTCCTAGGGAATCCCCCCCCCACCACCACTACTATTCAAAGCAGCGTACCAACCTTCATACTGCGCCACAAAGCATGAGTATCATCAGTTATGTTAATCATGTGAACCGACAACTGTCCCTTATCCACCCAACACACTACCCTAGCAACTAGGAGGTCGCAATGAGTGCCCAGGGACACAGAGGGCTCTAACATGTGTACTCTGGCAGGAGCTCTTTTCAGCCAAATTAATAATGGCACAGAAACAGTCACAATGTCTAGCTCGGAGGATTATGAGTTCATAGAAATAGGGTAGCAGGCTAGCAAACCATCTGCTTGGTGAGTTAATCAGGAGCTCCCCTATCCAGGCCCAGTCCTATATCTATCGAATACATCTCCCTTTTCAACTAACTAGCTATCTTCACCGGCAGAGACACTAGTTTCCCCAAAAGTCCATTGAGTGTTCCCCACAGAGTAATTGGAGCTCTGTCACCACGTCAGCATGCTCTCCCAGCCCCCTTACCTATTAAACACAACATCTTAAATAGTCTCTAAAATAAGCCCCACCTATGCAGCCAGCACACTGCTTATTATTATTATTAATTATTAATTACAGGCAGCCCCAGTTCAAGTTCAAGTTCAAGTTCTTCACTGTCAATGTACTCAGACATTTATGCTTATAATTTAAGACAGATTTGACATAATTTACTTAACCTGAGAATAATAAAAATAAGGTAAAAAAGTCTTAAATTGCACACCCTATTACATGGCGGCCAACGTGGGGCTTGAAATAGATATAGTAAATCACCATGAGAAAAGGTAACCCTATAAGACCACAAAAAAGGATAAACGATTCAGAGTAACTGTTAATAAAAAACAACATTAGAAATGCGCACAATAGCTCTAAACTCTAGAACTCTAGACGGCAGGTCTCGAGGAAGGCAAGAGCCGAATGAGACAGAGTAGGGTGGTTAAAATGGTCAGTGAAGGACGCTTCACAGTGTTTTATTCAAAATTATACATGTAGGGATACTTGTATACATGAATAGAACAACAGACTTCAGTTTGATAAAAATGAACTGAGCGAACTGATGGTTACCATGTTGTAAAATTCTGAAATAAGTTTAATACAAAGGAAAGATTAAGCAATTGTAAAATATAAATACAATGTAAAACTCATGAAAGCTGAATGCTGGCTACAGGAAAAGTAAAAATATATGATTATGCATAACAAGGTATTAACAAAAATTAAGGGAGTACTGCCGGACATAATACAGAGTACAGCAGCGCAGAGAGTTCAGAGTTAGAAATAAAGACAACAGTGTATGTAATGCAAAAAACAATAAACAAAGATTGTGTGATGTATTTTTGTAATACATACAGAACAAATATGTGTCTACAAGTTTGTTAACAAGACAAATATGCACTGAAATGTGCACACAAAGAAATACTAAAACTGTGATGTTTATTTTATAGGACGAAATGGCCAAAGAGATTGCAACAGAAGATAAGGGGCTTCAACAAAAATTTAAGCAGCTAATTCAAAGACTTCATCTTGAGAGCTCACTTTCCTATAAACTGAGAGCTGCAGATGTTCTTCAGTTAACTGCACATTCATTACAGTCTCATGAGTCTTGTGCCGAAGAGAAACTGGTTCAGACTTTCATTCAAAAACTACTGATCATGGACTACAGAGCAAGATACATTAACAAAGAATCTTTAAAAATGGATAACATACATCGAAGACACAATAATTCATCTGAAGACGAGGATGAAGCATCTGATGATATTTTTAAAGATTCATGCTTTTCCAATCAAGGAAAGATACAAACAGATCCTGTTCACTCAATGGATGTACAGATGGCCGTGTTTCATTGTGCTGATAGTTTCCTGAAACAGCTGATGGTGACTAAACTGTCTCAGTGTCAGTATGCTCTGCCTCTGCTTGTACCTGATCCATTCACACAACACATTGAGTTTCCTCTCTGGACATTCAGACAAATCAACAAGAGCTGGAAGACATTTAGTGATACAGATAAAATTTTTGGTAAAAGCCAGCCAATCTGTAAGGCAGAAACTCCAATGGTGTGTTTCTTCAGGTTTGGCTCAGTGTCCTCATCCAAGTCTCAGCTGATGAACAGTCTGATCAATGAGAAACACAACACATTCTTCCACAGGAACTGCCCAGGCAGCAGCAGAACCAGAGTACTGATGGATGGAGTGGTGGAGATCGCCTGGTACTGCCCGTCTGGAAAAAACACGGATATATTTACTGAATGTGTTGCGTTCTGTAATCTACATGGTGATGCAGGAGACCATGAGAAACAGCTGCAGATCCTCAATGAAATGTCCTCAGTCAATGTTGTTCTTCTACCACAGCTTGAAAGGAATGACAAAAGTGCAACAAAAATCCAAAATCTATACAGAGACAGAAAGCCACTCATTTGCCTCCTTACTGAGAATGATTCTACTGTAATTAAGATGAGGAAAGGGAAATACAAAATAGGTTTGAAAGACAGAAATCAGTCAGATGTTTCTGAAGAACTCAGAAGAGCTATAAATGATTGTCTCTCAATCTCATCTTCAGAATCATCTTCCATTTTCAGACTTGAAGATGTGTCCAAACACTCAGATATTAGAGTAGATGAAGATGATGATGAAGACTGTAAGATGGCAAAAGAAGCAGCTCAGCAGATGATGAGATTACTGAAGAATAAAGATCTGACAAAAATCAAAGAATCATTTCTGCCCTGTCAGGGAAAACTGTGGCATCAGTGGTGTCAGACGAACAAAGAACTACATCGACCTCAAGGAAATGAACTTGAAAGGGAAATAAGTAGAAAACAAACAGATAAAAAGAAAATCCGTGAGCTACAACATGAATCCAAGATGAGTGAGTTTATGAAGTGCTTTATCAAAGAAATGAACTTGCATGCTGCAAATAAAAATATTTATTTTCTTAAATGGCTCGGAATCCTCTTGGATGAACACACCTCAGTTGAACTTTCTGCTCTACATCACAAGTATGATAATAAGTGGTCAAGTATCTTAAAACTGAAAGAGAACAATGAAAAATCAGAGCAACTCAAGTCTGAACAAACAGAACTTGAGGAAATATCTCAAGAACTTCAAGGTGCAACCTTTGGTTTGGAGCACATCCTGAGAGAGATCGGTCAGATCTATGAATCATGTTCATCTGTGAAGAAGAACAAGAAATGTCTGCAGATTCACTTCTCTTCTCTCCCGAGTCTTGCAGCAGAGATGATGATCTCTGGATTTCCTCTGGAGCTAATGGATGGAGATGCTGCTCATGTTCCTGTGATCTGGATCTCTGCTGTTCTAGATGAACTCATCAGGAAACTGGGAGATCAGAGAGTGTTTGTGCTGTCAGTTTTAGGGATTCAGAGCTCTGGGAAATCCACCATGTTGAATGCCATGTTTGGACTGCAGTTTGCCGTCAGTGCTGGCAGGTGCACCAGAGGAGCTTTCATGCAGCTGGTCAGAGTGACAGGGGAGATCAAAGCACAGCTGAAGTTTGACTATATTCTGGTGGTTGATACTGAAGGACTTCGTGCTCTAGAACTGGCTGGAAGATCAACAAGACATCATGACAATGAAATGGCCACATTTGTTGTGGGTCTTGGAAATCTGACATTGATAAACATCTTTGGAGAAAACCCATCTGAGATGCAGGACATTCTTCAGATTGTTGTTCAGGCCTTCCTGAGGATGAAGAAGGTCAGACTGAATCCCAGCTGCATGTTTGTGCATCAGAATGTTTCAGACATCACAGCTGGAGAGAAAAACATGGAGGTAAGGAGACGACTGCTGGAGAAACTGGATGAAATGACAAAACTTGCGGCAAAAGAGGAAGTCTGTGATGCAGAAAGATTCAAAAATGTAATTAATTTTGATGTTCAAAATGATGTGAAATATTTTTCACAGCTTTGGGAGGGCAGCCCACCCATGGCACCACCAAACCCAAACTACTGTGAAAATGTACAAGATCTAAAGAAAACTATTCTTTCTCATGCCTCAAAATCAGATGGCATGATGTTGAAATACCTGAAACAACGTATTCAAGATCTCTGGGAGGCTTTACTGAATGAACGATTTGTGTTCAGCTTCAGAAATTGTCTTGAGATTTCAGCATACAAGAAGCTAGAGACAAAATACAGCAAGTGGACCTGGAGTCTCCGCAGTGCCATGCTGGAGACTGAAAACAAGCTACACAACAAAATAGAAAATGAAACAATTCATGAGGTTGAGGAAACACATCTTCAAAGAGAACTGAAAGAGAAAAGTGGAGAAGTGAAAAAATCTATGTTGGAATTCTTTGAGAAAGACATAGATAAAGAAATTCTGATTCAATGGAAAACTTCATTTGAGATAAAAATCAAAGAGCTTCAAGAAAACATTGTGAGAGAAACAAAGAGGAAATTAAATGAAATTCTTCAGCAGCGAGATCTGAAGAAAAAGATTGAAGCTCAGAAGACACATCATGAAAACACTCTCTTTGAAAAGAGCAAAATATTTGCCTTAAAATTCAAAGACAAAGCAAATGATGAAGAAACACTGAAGAAAGAGTTTGATTGCTTTTGGGAAGAGTGTGTTAAGAAAATCATCACAGACACTCCTCAAATCAAAGACATTGACATATTAAGAGACTTGAAAGAGCTCCTCAGTGACATCTATAAAAGTGCTCCTGTTGACCGCAAGAGGGCGAGCAGGGATATTTTTCTTGTGCCAAATTTTTCAGATTATGTACAGTTAAAGAAATCCAGTGGAAAAAAAGGAACTGTTATAAATTTCTACAGAGGAGCAAAAGATTGGCTTGGATTTTCTCTGTCTAAAGAGGATGAAACCAGAATAAAAACTTTAATTACTGATGTTGCTCACCAAACAGACAAAATGATTATGTCATACAATATTGCAAAGATGGGATACAACAAAAGTTATATTCAAAAAGTCACAGATTACATCATGACAAGAGTAACAGAACATCAACAAGGACCAGTGAACTATGTGCTTAATATTCAGTTCTTCATGGATTTAGCACTTTCCATCTTTAAGAAAGCAAATGAGAAATTCACTGACCAACACAAAATGTTCAGGAAAGCAAATGATCCTCTTCTCTATTTGGAAACAAAGAAAGAGGAGTACTTCAGTATTTTCCAGAAATACTGTTTAGGAGCAGCATCAACTGCCATTTTTGGTGAGATCATCTGTCAGAAACTGAAAGATCCCATTGAACAGAGTGTCTACAAAAACACTGCCAGAGATTTAGCAGATGAAATAAAAACAAACTGTGAATCACTGAATGGAAACAGATCTAAACTGGAGAAACACATCCTGAAGACACTGGCAGAAGAGGAGAATTTTGACATGGACATGAACTACATTAAAAATCCCAGAGATCACTTCATGAGATTCATCAGAGCTGAAGTCAGTCAGTACATCACTGATAAGTTCAGTGTCAGTGTTCGGCCCAAGATGATGAAGAACATCAAACTCCTGCAGGAGAAGATCATGAACGCAGCTCATGAATCTACTGAACATGTTCAAGTGAACAGTGGAGATGTTGATTTGTGGTTGAAGTGTTTCACACAGAAGCTCTCAGAAATGCTGATATTCTCTGAAAGAGACCTCAGTGGAGTTAATCATGATGATTTTGATGATGTCAACCTCATAGAAGATGTGATAAGCAAAGAACTTCCTGCTGTAATATATGACATAAGCAGTAAATTCAATAGAGTATCTTTTGAAGTAAATCTGGAACATAAGGACAGGCCAGATGAGATTCTGATTGGTCACTTGTGTCAGTGCTGTTGGGTTCAGTGTCCTTTCTGTGCTGCCATTTGCACCAACACAATAGAAGACCACGAGGGAGATCACTGTGTTTCTTTCCATCGAGTTAATGGACTTAACGGGACATACTATAGGGATACAACAAATTTGTCTACTCAGATCTGCACAACAGCTGTAGCAAGTAGTGATCTTTCATTTTATCCAAATGAATCAGATGAATTAGTCCTCTGGAGAGATTACAGAACAGCAGGTCCTCATTTTGCTAACTGGTGCATCACCCCTGATGTCTCGGAACTGCCATACTGGAAGTGGTTTGTGTGCAGATTCCAGAAAGTTCTGGAAAAACACTATAATAAAACATTCCAGGAGAGTGGAAAGATCCCAGATAAATGGAGAGAATATACAAAACAGGAAGCTATTGAGAGCTTAGATAAATACATCTAATGAAGCAGATTTAGAAATAATTGTTTCTACAGTCCCTGAATACAGTTTGGATGCTTGTGCTCCATGCTTTTGCATCTTAACCTCTAATTTTCATATCAGAAGCTCGGCACTGTGCTCAAAAACCTAATTTAGCACCAACACCAAAACAAGAGATTTTTGTGACTGAAATATAACTACAAAATTACATATCCTTTCAAAGTGGTCTATCAGCCTCCTATTGCCGGTCGTTTACATTCCTGAAATGGGACAACACAGCTGCCTTCACACAGATGGACGCCAAAGAAAGTCCCTACTTTCAGCTTAAAATCCACTTGCTGCACATACTGCAACAGACTTCAATAAAAGATTGCATTTCTTGAACAAAGTTACTTGTGGTTCTGCCACCCCTGAAGGAACACACAGGAAAGTGTCACTGTGGACCACCTCAGCCTACAGATGGTGAGTCCTGTGAAAATAGCATTCCCCGACAGGCTATACTGAGCCCAGATAAGCAGCAGTATATGTGTCAGAAGAAACTGATGAAAGTGAGAGCACAAACCAATGGCATAAATGGGGAGCTAGACCCAAAAGTGCTAGAGACATCAGACTGTCACAAGTATTACATATTGCAGCATTAGCATCTTCCACCCCAGAAATGGATATGACCCAACTAGCAAAAACTGGTATTCTTCCACCCCCAATACATCTTGAATATAGATTTGAACCACCAATTAATGTGGATGAAGAAACTGAAAGCATGCTCAGACATAGACCACATCAGTCTAAAATTGCAGCTAGAAGGTGCTCAAGATTCAGCAGTTAGCAGTGTTCTGCTGAGATTACAGCTGAGCCCAACACTCTGATAGTGGGTGACTCTATCATTAGAAGCATTGATAACCGGGGGGCTACCACTAATTGCTGCCTCCTCAGTCAACTGTTTCTGATGTAAAAAGGAACTTCAGATCATCCTGATGAATCATAAGACTGTAAATTGGGTTATTATTACATGTGGGGAAAAAATATATTCGGGGCGAGCAGTCAGAACTCCTTAAGAAGGATTTCAATGAACTCTTGGAAGATTGAAAATTAATTCATATGTGGACCACTCCCAGCCCGACGAACAAATATGTATTCTCGGTTGCTCAGCCTAAACACATGGCTGCACAGAACCTGCAATATAAGAAGACTGAACTACATTGACAAAGTCAAAGAGAACTGTTTAAATCAGTTGGCCTTCACCCAAACAAACGTGGTGCAAAAGTGTTAAAGGACAATATCTACTTCTACCTCCTTCTTCCATCTGCAATGTACACAAATCCACTCAAATTGGATGGCACACAAACACCACAGCAGTGTCAGGGTGACCTTGTATTGATTGATAAATCCTACAAAACATAGCACAGCCACAACATTCACTGCTCAGGGACATAATCCAGGCAAAGCCCCACCCATAGGGCATACTACAGTCGGAATGTGATGAATTGGAACTGTTCCACATCATCCTTCTTCTGATCTCGGTGAACAACATGCTCGGAAGTTGCACCAGTGGATTTGTCGGCTTGCCATCGCCTGCTTCACCAAGCAGTGTATGCTTTACCTGTTGTGTACCTGTTAGTTCTATTACTCTGTTCCTCAGTACAAAGAGTTTTACCACTTCACGTTTATGACTGTGCATTTCTTCTGTATATTTGAGCCTCTGTCGTTGCCACAGTGGAGTGGAAAAGTTTACTCACCCTCCATTCCTTATGCTGTTACCAGCAGACATTTGTCTATTGGACTGCCATTGCTCCAGGAAGAAACGGCACAAGAAACGGGTCAAGGGGGGTGGCGTTTTGTTGCATTTAAGGAGATCTCTCTGTGCTGCTGCTGCATCCACACCCGTGGCACTACCCAATCTCCATCTGAATCAGAATCAGAAATCATCCTTGAAATGACTGGTTTTATTCATCAAAATTCTTATTCCTGTTTTGAGTTATTGAGGTTGGCAACCAGGCATGTCTCAACATGAATGCATGTCCGCAGAAGATAAATAAATCTCCTGGTGATTTTAACTTCATGGGTTCCCCAAAGGCTGTTGGTCAGGGTGAAGGTATAGCTACTATTTTTAAAAGCTGTTTTAAATGCTGATAATTGCCAGTAGAAACTTACTCTAGCTTTGAGGTTCAGCTACGTAAATTAGATTTGCTTAGCCCTGTTCTTTGTGCACTTATTTAAGTCAAGTCATTTTTATTTGTATAGCGCCTGCACAACACATCTTTATTTAGGATGTAATATAGATAATAATGTAACAGGGGAAGTTATGGCAGGTAATGCTCTTAAAAAAATCTGTAACCGAATTACATTTTTAGCTAGGAAAGCAGAGGTACTTGATGTACACACTTTAAAGTTGCTTGCAGTTGCATTGATACAGCCTCATTTTGATTATGCAGCAGTATTCCAATTTAGTAGTATTTCTCAAAGAACAAAAGATAGACTTCAGAAAGCTCAAAATAAAATGTTAAGATTAATAATAAAAATGCATCCCCATACTCATTTTATAGATCATGTTTTTTGGACAATAGAGGAAAGAGTGAATTTCTTAAAATTGGGAATTACCCATAAAATCATAAATCATTTGGTGCCAAGATATTTGGATAACTACATTGACATGGTAAAAGACTGGGATACCTATGGTACAAGGGGTAGTGATTATATTATCTACCCATGCAGGTTCATAAGTTTGATGGGGAAAAATACCTTTTTATACTCTAGTGCAGTTGTTTGGAATAAACTACCAGTCTTTGAAGAGTATAATAAATGTGAGAAGTTTTAAGATAGAGGCTAGAAGATGTAGTTTTTGAAGGTTTGATTGTAAATGAGTAAACTGCTAAACTCAGGCTTGTCTGTATTTTAAGTGTTGACTGAAAATTAATTGCAGTTTTAATATGTTGTAAATTGGGTATTTTGCATTGTCACCTATACGTGCCTAAATCTTTTTAAATTACCCAGAGGACCACAATGGAAATAAGCTTTTGGCTTTATTGTGTTTGTTTTTATCCACAACAGTTTTTGTGAATTGCATGGCATGTATGTATATCATTGTTGTACAATTTTTTGTAAGCAAAACTTGTCAAATACATAAAATCAAATAAAAGAGCAGCTTTACAGAAAATCATGCATTAACAGAAAATGATCCCATAAGTCTTTGAGTCATCATTGTTTAGTTGGATTAAATACAATTATGAATTGTATATAAAAATAAGTAATTAAATTACATTTGTATTTAGAAACCCAGTGAGCAAGCTGAAGGTGACTGTGGCAAGGAACACAAAACTCCATAAGATGTTGGTTAATGGAGAAAAATAGCCTTGGGAGAAACCAGACTCACTGTGGGGGCCAGTTCCCCTCTGACTAACCCCACCCTAACCCTAAACCAGACTCACTGTGGGGGCCAGTTCCCCTCTGACTAACCCCACCCTAACCCTAAAGCAGACTCACTGTGGGGGCCAGTTCCCCTCTGACTAACCCCACCCTAACCCTAAAGCAGACTCGCTGTTGGGGCCAGTTCCCCTCTGACTAACCCCACCCTAACCCTAAACCAGACTCACTGTGGGGGCCAGTTCCCCTCTGACTAACCCCACCCTAACCCTAAACCAGACTCACTGTGGGGGCCAGTTCCCCTCTGACTAACCCCACCCTAACCCTAAACCAGACTCACTGTGGGGGCCAGTTCCCCTCTGACTAACCCCACCCTAACCCTAAAGCAGACTCACTGTGGGGGCCAGTTCCCCTCTGACTAACCCCACCCTAACACTAAAGCAGACTCACTGTGGGGGCCAGTTCCCCTCTGACTAATCCCACCCTAACCCTAAACCAGACACACTGTGGGGGCCAGTTCCCCTCTGGCTAATCCCACCCTAACCCTAAACCAGACACACTGTGGGGGCCAGTTCCCCTCTGGCTAACATCATGAATATAATGCCAATATTACTTATGTATAGTGCAAGTCATAGTTTAATATTATTAAACTAAGTAAGCGTTAAAGGCCAGTGTTTAAACAAGACTTTGTTTAAACTATAAGATTAATTGCTAATGTCTTTGAAATTCATCCTGGTTTAACTGCAGAAGTTCATATAGAGCTTTTGTTAGTTGGCTGGTTAAGGCTTTTGTTGGCAAGAGTGTTGTCCATCATTAGACCAAGGTGATGCAGGTAGAGATCAGTGAGGTGCTTCGCAGTTCAACCACCCGTTAATTTCAGTGAGGTCTATCCTAAATCCAAGGTTCTGACACAATTTCATTAATACACTCTGCTAATTTGTGAGAATTGTGAAATTTCATCAGGTTCTGAAGAAATATAAAGTTGTGTATCGTCAGCATAGCAGTGGAAACTTATTCCACGATTCCTGATAATATCTCCCAGGAGAAGCATATACATGGAGAAAAGCAGAGGCCCTAAATCTCATCCCTGTGGCACTCCATACTTGACTTTTGTTTGATTTGACAATTCCTCGTTTACACAGACAAAGTGGTAATGGTCTGATAATTTGAGATTATCAGATTATATAATATAATTAGCCAGTTCTCCAGGATCAAGTTGTGGCTTCTTAATAAACGGTTTGAAAACCGCCATTTTAAAGTTTCTTGGGACATGTCCTAAGGATAGCGAGGAGTTATTAATATTAAGAAGAGGTTCTGAGTTTATAAGAGGAATACCTCTTTTAAGAGTTTGGTTGGCATTGGATCTAACATACATGTTGTGGCTCTTGATGTTTCGATACGTTTTGTTAGCTCTTCATGACCTATGATAGAAAAGGATTGAAGTTGCACATGAGGAAAATTATGAGACATTGTTTTCTGAGGTGTTGTGACAGATGATTGCATAATTCCAATTTTATTTCTGATTATTAAAATTTTATCAATAAAAAAATTCATGAAGTCATTTCTCTTGTGCTGCAACGTAATATCTGGTTCTGTTGAGGCTGTCTTCCTAACAATTTAGCCACAGTACTGAATAAACACCCAGGATTGTTGTGGTAATTTTCTATGAGTTTGCTAAAATATGCGGACTTGGCAGCTTTTAGTGCCTGTCTGTAGCTACAGACACTATCCTTCCATGCACCACGAAATACCTTTAATTTTGTATTCTTCCACTTGCGCTCCATTTTCTGAGCTCTTGTCTTGAGAGCATGAGTGTGATCATTGTACAATGGTGCAGGGCTTTTTTCTTTAATTTTCTTTCATCGAAGGGGGGCAACACTATCAAGA
Source organism: Xyrauchen texanus (assembly GCF_025860055.1). NCBI lineage: Eukaryota > Metazoa > Chordata > Actinopteri > Cypriniformes > Catostomidae > Xyrauchen > Xyrauchen texanus. Next base: position 46,818,782 of record NC_068283.1, read on the forward strand.
GTGCTAGAGAAGACTGCATTTATATATTTTGTTATTTCCTCAAGTTCTTCTGGGCTTTGGGGCTTACTAAGTGTATGAGATAGATCTGGAAGATTATTAGTGAAGCTATCTTTAGTGGTCGAAAGAATACTTCTACCTGAATGATAGCGTGGTGCAGATTGAGTTCCACTAGTTGATTGCAGCATACAAGAGACAAGGTAATGATCCGAGATGTCATCGCTCTGTGGTAGAATTTCTATTATAACAACATCAACTCCATATGACAGAATTAAATCTAGGGTATGATTATTGTGATTGGATTGGAGTTGGTCGTGTCACATTTTGTCTGACTCCAAGCGAGTTGAGAATATCGCTAAATGCTAATCCCATTATGTCCTACGTGTAAGGAAATCAGAATAAGGCCCGGGTGATCTATACACTGTAGCAAGGGTAAAAGCGACATAGTTGTTTTATTTATATCTGACGGTGTCACATTAAGCATTATTAGTTCAAAGGACTTAAACTTATATCCTATCCTCTGAGTAACACCACTGTAAATTGTTGTAACACCTCCTCCTCGACCCTTCAGATGAGGCTCATGTTTATAACAATAACCTGGGGGAGTAGTGTCAAGTTATTCAGGGAATTTTACACATCGGCATCTGCCTCTAACTCAAAAAAGAGCATCAGTCATTCACAAAAACACTCCAAAATGACTTTTCAGAAGTTGTATTCATTTATCAACAGACTCCACAACAGATTTAACAGTCATCAGATCCAAGATTCAGATTGTCCAATTAAACTCAGTTTCAGTTCAATTCAGTGGCACACAAATCCAGATAATCACATCTGTTTGTTCACTTAGCTTCCTTCATGAATTTGCCTTTTAAATTGCTTTCTTATCCACTTTGATTAAACTTTCTTACTTGCTAGATTTTGTTAGGTTTTGTTTTGTTGATAACCTTAAAGAAATAAAATAAACACTAACATTACTATTAGCTGTGATGGACTGGCGACCTGTCCAGGGTGTCCCCTGCCTTTCGCCCAATGTTAGCTGGGATAGGCTCCAGCCCCCCATGACCCTGTACACAGGATAAGCGGTTGACGATGGATGGATGGATGGATTACTATTAGCATTTGCTTAAATATAAACAAAATACAATGTGAATAACATTTTCTTACAACTCAACATTCACTTATTTCCATGTTTAAGCATTTCTTCTCTTGTTTAACTACAATGTTGTACCATTGCACATTGAATTAATAAACTGAAACAACTTGTGTTTACAAATCACTTTTACTCAGTGTAAACACAAACACGAACTATATGAACATTAACTCCAAACGTGAATGTTTCATAATATAAGTCAAGAGAAAGTTATTCAACCCTTTCCCGACTAGAAAGTGTTTGATCCTACCATCAGCATCCCTGGGATGACCGTTCGCTGGTGCCTTCTTTCCGTATTTCACTCACATCAGCCTTTAAGCCCGAATGCTTCTCCACACAGAAGACACATGTGCCACTGGATATTGAGCTACATTGTTAATTATCTTAAGCGATTGCTTATCAATCTTTCTGCACTCAGTTCTCCCTTTTGCTCGCATCCACCATGTACGCTTAAAAAATTTCATTTACAATAAGTGGTTTGGTTGAAAGAGATCAAATGTTTAGTAGCTCTATCTTTATATGATGTTTGTCTTCAATTAATTTTTTGTTTTTTCAAGTTTGACCTTAATAAAAAAAATTCTAAATGATTTAATGAGGGTTTTGTGTTTTGTAGTTCGGGAAACAGACACAGTCTCTATATGATATCTAGGTGATACAGTCTCTATGTGTTGTAGTTTATTTGACCTCTGTGACATCTCGAGGCAGCTAGCAGATGTTCGGATTAGCTAGTTTGTCTGCTTCCTGACCTGGGCCCCAGTTAGTCAAATACTATCACTCTTAAGAATATAAGCCAAATTACTAGAGGAGAGAAGCACCTTCCCTGGACGGATGGAGTCCATCTCTCTTTAGCAGGTCAGGTCTACCCCAAAAACTCTTCCAATTGTCTATAAATCCTATGCTATTCTCCAGACACCACTCAGACATCCAGCCATTCAGTGACACTAATCTACTATAAACCTCATCACCACGAAGACTATAGTATATTTTTCTATATTATAGTATATTTTTTATCAAAGTACTTATATGAGGTTACTGGACTTTGTGTGACCCAAGAGAGAGCATATGAGTTTAAGTGTTGATGCTGCAAAAACCACACAGAGCACCCAGCTGTAAAATAATTATGATGCCATGGACCTTGAGAAACACAGCTGAAGATATAGAGTAAAAATAACCAGTGGTCAAAGTGACTTTATTATGCTTTATCATGTTTGATTTAACACTTTAATTACAAAAAATAGACTAAATCCAGGTTTCTACCATTCAAAAGATTTCAAAAGGCTCTGTGAGATAATGGTGGTGAACAGTATCCATTGCTTACAAAAATAATGAAGGGGTGTAGACATGAAGTAATGCCAGATAACAAACTGTATAAAAGATGAGGTTTTGGACCAAGAGAGTCAGATCTCAGCTGACATCTCAGGTTTGTTGGTTTTCTCAATAAATTTTCACCTTTGACATCTGGAACCCCTGACTACTGATTTCTTGCAAAGAGGGAAATAATCTTCAACATTCTTCCACAACATAATCTTGGCACCCAACGTGGGGCTGGGAAAGTGGCCAAAAGAGCACTGCTGCAGGTTTGCTGACACGGACTACACAAAATCACTGGCGCCAAAAAAATTAGGTAAGCGATTTGCTTAAAAGGTGTTTTGTGTAGTCTATTGTAGGTTAGACCTGGGTAGTGATAAACAAAAGAGCCTCTCCAGTCTCGACCTTAATTAAATGATTATTTTGCTAAAATAGAAAATTGGGTTCCAGATTTCAAATGCCAGGCTTGCAAAAAATCATGCAGAAATAGCTTGTTTACCCAGAAGCAGGATAAAAAAATCATGCAGAAGCAGCACGTCATGCAGAAGCCGCATGATTACCCAGAAGCACGGTTTAAAAAATCATGCCAAAGTAGCATGCACGGGTGTAGAAGTAGGGTGTGTGTTTGTAGTATGTAATAGAATAAGCCCGGGCGGAGTAGAATGTAGAGATCTATTGAAAAATGTGTATATGTGTGGGTTATGTTGAGCTATGTGTGGAATTGACTGCATTATTTGTTTATATGTGTTGCTGACTTTAACTGTGCTGTGTTTATGTTGGCTGGGTTGTGTGCTTTTGCTGATTGCGCTGTATTGTGTTGTTGTATGAAAAAGTGTAAAAGAGGTTAGAAAAATCCTTCCAAGAACTAAAAACGTTACCGCAGGCATGGTCAAATGATAAAATTATGAAAAGTGCAATCTTAACTTCAGCTTTAAAATGAAATTGCTTAAATCAAACTGCTAGAATGATAAAATGACCCTTGTTGCTGTAATTTATGTCTAGGATTCAAAACAAACCATCCACTGAAGAAATCATCCATCACAACTCATGCTTTTAAAAAGTTTCAGTGGAAATTTACTGTATGAGCTGTATTCAGGGCCGTAGCTAAAGGTGATAATGATTCTAGGGGCCCTCAGGTCCAGGGGGTCCACAACAACATTTAAACTGTATTTTTTTTTATACAAAAGGGGCCCAGACCAAGTCAGGGGGCCCAGAATTTCTTGCTACGCCCCTGGCTTTATTACAGACTGCTTTAATGAAGATCAGTATACAAGGGTATACAAATGCCCCCAGTGCAGACAGACATTTACTCTAAGACCTGAAGAAGACGTGAGTCCAAACTACTTGCCCTACTTCTGATCACACCAGATCTGGAGGTGTGGAGTGCGACGTCTGCACTGAAAGAAATCACAAAGCTGTCAAGTCCTGTCTGGTGTCTATGGAAGCATAAGTGGTAGTTCTAGCAGGAAGTCTCAGGATCCTTACGCTTTCATTCAATCAGGCATCTCAACTAATCAAAATACAGCCTCCACTTTTTAAGCCTACACACCTGTTTCTATTGTACTTCCGTTGTTTCACATCCCACACTATGCCTCGCTTCTCCAAGCAACAGTCGCTTCATGTCAGATTATAAATCATGGTCTCCTCACCGTGATGTTCACGCTCCTCAGTGCATCTGTTTGCCAAGTTCTCTGTCTGTTTTTCTTTGGGTGAACAATCATCAGTGCAAATAGCTGGTGGTTAATGGGGTTTCAGGCTTTCTGCTATCAAGGTTGTTCTCAATTATCTGTTCTTCATATCCCTTTACTGCATCAATATCGCTTTTCAAATGGCAATATTTCATTTGACTACATTTACATTTATTCATTTGGCAGATGCTTTTATTCAAAGCAACACAAAAGAGAAAAATATGAGCGAATCATCTTAAGGAGATGTATTCAGAATAGTATTCAAAACAGATTAAAGTGCAACAAGAATAATTTTTTATTATTCTAATTTTTTTTTAGTGACCGGTTAAGTGCTCATGGAAAAGTTGCATTTTAAGTAATTTTTTGAAGACAGAGAGTGAGTCAGCTTCACGGATGAGTTGGAAAACTAATTTCAGAAGATGTAAGTATAACACATTATATTTTGTGAATGTTTGCAAATTACCTTTCCGAATGTGCTTGTTAGCTGATTCCATGGCTAATGCAGCTAAAGTTAGCATTGTCTCTGATTGTATTCATGGAGACAAGATATACTGTGGAGCGGAGGGGGGCAGGGCCGGGTCGGAATATCGCGCGCCCGGTCCCCAATCGGCCTGATGAGGCGCGTGAGGGATAAAGGCGGCCGGTGGCGATTGTTCGAGAGAGAGAATTACGGACATGTCCGTCATGTGTGTTTGTTTATGTGTTTTTGAGTTTTCATTAAATTATTATTTATGTTGACAAGCCGGTTCTCGCCTCCTCCTTGCCCATCCTTTAACTGTTTTACATATACATATATAAATATATTCATACATATATGGCTGAACTCCGGTATTTACGCTGTCAGTCATATTGGTTCTCATTTGTTGTTGCTGTAGTAACCAAAGCAGAAGCTGTAAAGGCACAGCCCTCTTCCAGAAAGGGGGCGGGGAGCAGAAGCTCTTTTGCATTTAAAGAGACACCCACAAAATCAGCGTGTTTTTGATTCCTCCCAAAAAGAGGCATTTATAACATGGTATAATAAATGATCCGTGGGGTATTTTGAGCTGAAACTTCACAGACACATTCTGGGGGCACCTAATATTACACTTATATTACATCTTGTAAAAAGGGGCATAATAGGTCTCCTTTGAAATATACTTTTGATATTTTCAGTTATTTCATATTTCCATATTCATATTTTTATATTAAAAACAGTGATCTCATAATATTGTAATTGCTGTGTAAATACATTTATGTATATGCAGCATTAAACAGTCTGTGTTAAAAACACCTAAATGCCACTTCAGATGCAGCATCTGTGCCACCTTTGTAGTGTAAACATGGCTTAATAATGGTTGTAGTGTTAGTGCTGATAATCAATGTGAGTGAGTTATTTATAGAAATAATTTTATTTTGTTAACTCCTTTTTACTTTTCAATGGCTATCATAAGTTACTTCTAAAACTCCTAAGAAAGGATTCATTAAATCATTGTTTATACATTTATAAATAAGGGCTGGCAATCGTTAAAAGTTTTTAACCAAATTATTAGTGTCATATGCCAAATAATTAATCAAATTAATTGCATGTATCAATATTTGGGTTACACTTAAGTAACCCGAGACATTCCCTTTTCAAAAAGCTACTCTTCTGATGCTGTGCTGGAAAGCGCTTTGGGAACGAGAATACCCACGCCACTGCACTGTGGCTGTCCGGACCCCCTACGGTTGTGTAGTGTGCTCACAAGAGCGTGAGAGGTCTCAGACATGAGCTTGAGATGTCGACTCAAGGACATAAGAGCCTGGAGTGGCAGGAACATCCAAATTATAAAACTGATGAATGTGTGCGGAGAGGACCAACCTGCCGCATCACAAACATGCTGCAGAGGGAGACCTCTAGGCAAGGCTTTAGAGGAGTCGAGCCCTCTGGTAGAGTGAGCCCTGATACCTACTGGTGAAGCTTAACCGTGTGCCTCGTAGGCCAGGGCAGTAGCGTCCCTCACTCAATGCGACATAGTCTGCTTGGTGGCAGCCGCCCCCCTGCTGCGGCTCCCATGGCAAAAAATTGTTGTCCTGACTTACCCAAAGGAGAATCCGACATGCCAGAAAATTCATCTGATGTGAACGTGGACCTCCTTGATGGTTTATGTAAGAGACTACCGCTGTATTGTCCACCCGCACCAAGACAAGAAAGCCTCTGGAGGAAGTATTTCAGGGCCAGAAATACAGCCATCAATTCGAGACAGTTAATGTGATAATCGAGCTGATGACCCTCCCATTCCCCATGAGCTGGATGACCACTTAAGACCACTACCCAACCCGTCAGGGAGGCATCTGTCCTTAGCAAACTGCGACGACAAGACGCACCTAGAGTGGGACCCAAAGTGAGGAACCGGGTTCTGAACCACATAGAAAGGGTACATAGCACGCAGCACGTAACCCTTATCAGCCTAGGGGATTGGCCCTTGGATGAAATCCCCTGGCTTAAAAGCCACATCTGAAACAGTCTCATGTGCAAAAGGTCCAAAGGGATCACCGAGGACACAGTTGCCATGTGACCTAGTAGTTGTTGATACTGACGAACAGTGCAACCTTGGCCTAGCCTGACTTTGCTCATGGTGTTCTGAATGGACTCGATTTGAGTGGGAGACAATTGTGCCCGCATTGTGATCAAATTCCATACAATCCCCAGATAGGTAGCTTTCTGAGTGGGAGAGAGTACGCTTTTCTTGGCATTGAGCCTCAACCCCAGAGAAACCAGATGAGCCAAGATGATATCCCTGTGCTGTAAAGCCAGTTCTTGTGACTGTGCTAGTATCAGCCAGTCGTCAAGACCGAGCGGAAGAACCAGATATTGGAAAGCTTCGCCCTCGAAAGTGAACTTCAGGAACTTCCTGTGTTGTGGTAGACTTTCTACATGAAAGTACGCGTCAATGAGATCAATCGTGACCAACCGATCGCGATGTTGGATTTGAGACACGAGTCTTGACGGTTAGCATCTTGAACTTGAACGCCTTTGGAGCAATTCAAGCCTTGATGGTCTAAAATCGGACGCAACCCCCCATCCTTCTTGGGAATCAGGAAGTATCTGCTGTAGGTTCTCTGAGATGGGTATCGATTCTGACACTTCCTGTTGAGGGGATGTCGAGTGTCCCGTGTCCTGGACTATGGCAGGAAGCAACAGAACACCCAACATTTAGCTGGAAACCACTAACTCCCGAAACACCAGAGGTGGTGGGAATGAATCGGTTTCGTGGGGGTATTGGGAGGCTACAGGTGGATGATTCACGTGACCGGTCCCGGGGGGGCTACCCTCACAAGGCTGGGTGTAAAACTGTCAGGGTTTTTCCCTTTTTAGAAATAACTGCCCTGAGTTCTTGAATTGGGGGCTGCTGAGGGCGACGAACCGCCCCCCAGTCTTTACGAGGGGAGCACAATTCGCCACGCTTTGTTTTTGAGCCTCCCGTCTAGAAGGACCAAGGCGGAGCTGGGTGGCTGACTGCCACTCCCCCTGAGTGCGGCGAGGAAGGAATTGCCCGAAGGCTTCCTCGTGGCTTTTTGCCTCCTGGAACCTGGTGATAACTACATTCATAGTGTCACCAAATAAGCCAGAAGGCGAAACCGGGGCATCGTGAAGGAAAACCTTGTCCTTATCTCTGATGCCCGAAAGGTTGAGCCATAAGCGTCTCTCCATGCTGACCAAAGCAGACATAGTACGGCCAATGGTGCGAGCAGTCTGCTTGGTCGCGCGGAGAGACAGCGCCGTGGCTCGACGAAGCTCAGAGAAAGCCTCTTCATTGACCATGTTGCCCGCACTCAGGTCCTTCAACAGATCAGCCTGGTACGCCTGTAACACTGCCATAGTGTACAGGGCAGCACCAGCCTGACCTGCTGCCTGTTAAGCCATCCCCACAAGCGTGGAGGTGGACCTGCACGGCTTTGTGGGGAGAGTGGGTCTCTTTAGTGATGATGTCGAGCCAGGTGAGAGATAACTCATAAGTGTCTCTTCTACCAGCGGCATCAACGAATAGCCCCGTGTCTCAGCACCTACGATAGTCGAATATGTCGACATTGAGGGCACGAAGACACAGGAAGTAAAAAGATTGCTCCATGAACAAGAAAGCTCATCATGGAGGTCATCAAAGAGAGGAAGGGACTAATATAGCGTTCCTTTTCTCTTTTCTTTTTTTTTTTTCTTTAGCCACCAGACAGAAATCTGTCTTATAGTGTGGAGCGTTTGGGGGGGGTCTCTTGTTCGCATGCCCAGTCTAGTGCATGGAATGTACAGAGGTTCAGCGCCCCCCTCGTGAAACGAAGAGGCGCCGAGGTGCGCTTCAGGCTTACGAGAAGGGTCAGTTGGATCTGGGAGAGAGCCAGCGATAGGGACGGACCTGTCTCTCGCTCCTCAGCCAGATACACTCACCTAAAGGATTATTAGGAACACCATACTAATACTGTGTTTGACCCCCTTTCGCCTTCAGAACTGCCTTAATTCTACGTGGCATTGATTCAACAAGGTGCTGAAAGCATTCTTTAGAAATGTTGGCCTATATTGATAGGATAGCATCTTGCAGTTGATGGAGATTTGTGGGATGCACATCCAGGGCACGAAGCTCCCATTCCACCACATCCCAAAGATGCTCTATTGGGTTGAGATCTGGTGACTTTGGGGGCCATTTTAGTACAGTGAACTCATTGTCATGTTCAAGAAACCAATTTGAAATGATTCGAGCTTTGTGACATGGTGGGGACAAAAACTGTTAAGTTAGCACTTTTAAACATCCGCTCACTTAAAAATAAATCACTTCTAGTCAATGACTTAATAAGCACATACAACCTGGATTTTATGTTTCTAAATGAAACTTGGCTAGAAGACAGCTGTAGTGCAACAGTCCTTAATGAAACATCCCCTCCTAACTTTACTTATTTGAGTGTCTGCAGAGAAGTTAGGAGAGGTGGGGGTTTAGCAGCTCTTTTTAAAGATGTCTATCAATGTAAGCAAAAATCATTTGGGAATTACCCGTCTTTCGAATATCTGGGTAGTGTGTTAAAAGGTGCTCCACGCATTTTACTTATCATTATTTACAGGCCTCCAAAATACTCTCCAGCCTTTGCTGAGGACTTTACAGAACTGTTATCAACAATTACCTCAGAGTTTGACTGTTTTGCCATTGCTGGAGACTTTAACATTCACATAGATAATGCAGAAAACAATATGACAAAAGAAATCATAACTGTTTTAAAAACTTTTGATCTGACTCAGCATGTACATGGACCCACACACAATCATGGACACACTCTAGATTTACTTATCAGTAAGGGTCTAAACATTTCATCGATTGTTATTAAGGATGTAGCACTGTCTGATCATTTCTGTGTTTTCTTTGATATATTGATCTCTCCTGCCATTGAAGCTAGATCTGTGTCTGTCAAGAAGAGATGCTTAAATGAGAACACTAGTGTACTATTTATGAAGGCTATATCTTTAACACCAAGTATATCTGCTGACTCTGTTGATTTTCTCCTTGATTCTTTTAACTCAAAAGTTAAAAGTGTAATTGATGATATTGCTCCTGTGAAAGTCAGGAAGAAGAGTGGCAGACAAAAAGCACCTTGGAGAAACTCAACAGCAGTGCAAAATATGAAAAGACAATGCAGAAAAGCAGAGCGCATGTGGCGGAAGACAAAACTTGTAGTCCATTATAACATCTACAAAGACAGCATCCATGCTTTTAATAAGGAACTAGGCAAAGCTAGACAGACTTTCTTCTCAAATATTATAAACAGCAACTTAAACAACACACGCACTCTTTTTGCGACTGTAGAGAGACTGACAAACCCCCCAAGCCAGATTCCCAGTGAAATGCTCTCAGACAGCAAGTGCAGTGAGTTTGCTTCTTTCTTCTCTGAAAAAATCAATAATATCAGAAAGGTGATCAGCACATCCTTGAGTTGTGCTGGGGTCAGACAAATCAAACCACAACCTGAGAAAGTAGTTCCTATGTCTGATTTCAAAGAAATTGATGGCAAAATGTTGGAAGAAACCGTTCAGCACCTTAAAACATCAACCTAAGCCCTTGATGCACTTCCCACATCTTTTTTCAAAAGTGTGTTCAACTGTTTAGAAGCAGATCTCCTAGAAGTGATAAACTCTTCACTTCTCTCTGGGAGTTTTCCAAACTCCCTGAAAACTACAGTTGTCAAGCCCCTCTTGAAAAAGAGCAATCTGGATAAGACCATATTAAGCAACTATAGACCGATCTCAAATCTGCCTTTCATAGGCAAGATTATTGAAAAAGTTGTCTTCAATCAGCTGAACAAATTCTTGAACTGAAATGGATACTTTGACAATTTTCAATCTGGTTTCCGATCGCATCACAGCACAGAGACAGGCTCATAAAGATAATAAGCGATATTCAGCTTAAATACTGATACAGGCAAATTATCAGTACTGGTACTACTCGACCTCAGTGCTGCATTTGACACTGTCGATCACAACATACTTCTTGACAGGCTGGAAAACTGGGTGGGGCTTTCTGGGATGGTCCTAAAATGGTTCAGGTCATACTTAGAAGGGAGAGGTTATTATGTGAGTATAGGAGACCATAAGTCTGAGTGGACGTCCATGACATGCGGAGTCCCTCAAGGCTCAATTCTTGCGCCACTCCTGTTCAACCTGTATATGCTCCCAATGAGCCAAATAATGAGAGAGAACCAAATTGCTTACCACAGCTATGCAGACGACACACAGATCTACTTAGCCCTATCACCTAACGATTACAGCCCCATTGACTCCCTGTGCCAATGCATTGATGAAGTTAACAGTTGGATGTGCCAAAACTTTCTTCAGTTAAACAAAGACAAAACTGAAGTCATTGTGTTTGGAAACAAAGATGAAGTTCTCAAGGTGAATGCATACCTTGACGCTAGGGGTCAAACAACTAAAAATCAAGTCAGGAATCTTGGTGTGTCTCTAGAGTCAGACCTTAGTTTCAGTAGTCATGTCAAAGCAATAACTAAATCAGCATACTATCATCTGAAAAATATTGCAAGAATTAGATGCTTTGTTTCCAGTCAAGACCTAGAGAAACTTGTGCATGCTTTCATCACCAGCAGGGTGGATTATTGTAATGGACTCCTCACTGGCCTTCCCAAAAGACCATAAGACAATTGCAGCTCATACAGAACGCTGCTGCCAGGATTCTGAGCAGAACCAGAAAATATGAACATATCACACCAGTCCTCAGGTCTTTACACTGGCTCCCAGTTACATTTAGGATTGATTTTAAAGTATTATTACTGGTATATAAATCACTCAATGGGCTAGGACCTCAATATATTGCAGATATGCTCACGGAATATAAACCCAACAGATCACTCAGATCATTAGGATCACATCAGCTAGAAATACCAAGGGTTCACTCTAAGCAAGGAGAGTCTGCTTTTAGCTATTATGCCAGCCGCAGCTGGAACCAGCTTCCAGAAGAGATCAGATGTGCTCCTACAGTAGTCACATTCAAATCCAGACTCAAAACACATCTGTTTAGCTGTGCACTTACTGAATGAGCACCGTGCCACTGTGTGTCCCACTGTTTGTACTGTATTTTATTTTATTCTAAACTGTTTCAATTATTCTTATTTTTAATTTTTTTATCTTATTTTAATCTCTTCTATGTAAAGCACTTTGAATTACCATTGTGTATGAAATGTGCTATATAAATAAACTTGCCTTGCCTTGCCTTGCATTATCCTGCTGGAAGTAGCCATCAGAGGATGGGTACATGGTGGCCATAAAGGGATGGACATGGTCAGAAACAATGCTCAGGTAGGCCGTGGCATTTAAACGATGCCCAATTGGCACTAAGGGGCCTAAAGTGTGCCAAGAAAACATCCCCCACACCATTACACCACCACCACCAGCCTGCACAGTGGTAACAAGGCATGATGGATCCATGTTCTCATTCTGTTTATGCCAAATTCTGACTCTACCATCTGAATGTCTCAACAGAAATCGAGACTCATCAGACCAGGCAACATTTTTCCAGTCTTCAACTGTCCAATTTTGGTGAGCTCTTGCAAATTGTAGCCTCTTTTTCCTATTTGTAGTGGAGATGAGTGGTACCGGTGGGGTCTTCTGCTGTTGTAGCCCATCCGCCTCAAGGTTGTGCGTGTTGTGGCTTCACAAATGCTTTGCTGCATACCTCGGTTGTAGCAGTGGTTATTTCAGGCAAAGTTGCTCTTCTATCAGCTTGAATCAGTCGGCCCATTCTCCTCTGACCTCTAGCATCAACAAGGCATTTTCAGCCCACAGGACTGCCGCATACTGGATGTTTTTCCCTTTTCACACCATTCTTTGTAAACCCTAGAAATGGTTGTGCATGAAAATCCCAGTAACTGAGCAGATTGTGAAATACTCAGACCGGCCCGTCTGGCACCAACAACCATGCCACGCTCAAAATTGCTTAAATCACCTTTCTTTCCCATTCTGACATTCAGTTTGGAGTTCAGGAGATTGTCTTGACCAGGACCACACCCCTAAATGCATTGAAGCAACTGCCATGTGATTGGTTGATTAGATAATTGCATTAATGAGAAATTGAACAGGTGTTCCTAATAATCCTTTAGGTGAGTGTATATGCGAGAGCCCCACGATGAAAGAGTGGGCGCTGGCTCTTGGAAGTAAGCGAGACAAGTGCAAAGCATTTTGACTGTAAACAGATTGCAATGCTCGCACCCGCCCCAACACAAGAGCAGCAAGCTCTTCCCCCAAACACACAAAACAAAAACTGGTGTGTGTCCGTTTCATAACTTAATTATAATAGAATAAACTTGTTAATTACTTACAATCAAGTTATGATTGTTGAATGTAACAAATGATTACAACATTGAAACAAACTTTGTAAAGAATGGTTTGAACTGAGAGTAATCAGTTGACTGTTATCCAACAGTATTATTGTATTTGTTTTCCTGTAATATATATTTACATATTTTATTGTTTGTATTTCAGTTTTACAGTAAAGAATAATCACCAAGAAAAGTTACGCCTTGGGACTTTATTTCAATATGTTCACTATCTGTCTAATGGAGCACAGTCACGTTCTGTGAGGGCAGAATAATGAGTATGTTCAACTTGTAATATCTCTAATGTACATAAATACATTTTGTGTAACCACTTACCTAAAAAAAACTTGTATACTGTAAACAAATAAGTAATAATTTCACTGTGGACACACAAAGAATTTGGTTATATACATAACCTGTTACCATGTGCAAATTACAATAGACTTTGTGGTGAGGTGTGACACAGATATTGTGCATTACTGGAACATTGTGTGCATAGAGTTCTCTAACCTGTTCTCTCATCTGATCTAACAGCATTCTTCTGTTCCTGTAACTCTTGAGGAACCTCAATGTTTTTGACTCTTAATTGGTATATACATTCAGTATTTCAGATGCCAAGAAGGTCTGACACAAAACAAACACTTCACCATCACGTTCTCCTCTCACAAATGTATTTACACCTTCATCTACATCCTTTAGCCCAATCTTTTCAACCATATTTGGAAGTCTTCCTCACTTTCGTGATATCACAGAATTAGTAAAAGATCAACTGGGTAGGGCACAATGTATTTCCAGACATTACTAGTTTGTTTGTGGAAAAGTTCATTCATATAAGCACAATACATGTTAATACTGTAATTGAGATGTTTTATTGTTTGGCCCAGTTGCATATCTTAGAACTATTACATAACTATATAAGTTTGGTTGAGGATCTGAAAACTTGGAAATGTTTGTAAATGTGCTTAGAAGAGTAAGTAAATCAGATGGTGCTTTCTGTAAAAATATGAATGAATTTCTCACAGTCAGTTCAAAGTAATTTGTCGATAAATCAAACACTCAATCATCTTTGACGTGACTGCAAACAGCTGTCATTAAATGGAGAGAAGAAACATGGATAATGACAGTAAATGGGCGTTTACAGTGAGTCATGTTCTACTGAAAAAAATACCTGTTTCTCAAACACGTATTCAGAAGATCGTTCAACCCTGCACTGAAGAGAAAAACTGCAGTACGTGTCTGTCAGTGTGTACATACAGTGAAATGGCAGGATCCAGTATTTCAGTGGATCAGAATCAGTTCTGTTGTCCGGCGTGTTTGTATCTCCTGAATGATCCAGTGACCATTCCCTGTGGACACAGTTACTGTATGAACTGTATTACAGACTGCTTTGATGACGATCATAATACAGGGATATACAAATGCCTACTGTGCAGACAGACCTTCACTACAAGACCTGCTTTAAGTAAGAACATTATACTTGCTGACATGGTGGAAAAACTGAAGACAAGAAGCCAAGCGACTCGCCCTGCAGATGTGGAGTGTGATGTTTGTCCAGAAAGAAATCAGAAAGCCGTCAAGTCCTGTTGGGAGTGTCAGAACTCTTACTGTCAGAATCACCTTGAACAACATGAGATGTTTTACAGGGGTAAGAGACACAACTTGACTGATGTCAATGGAAGACTCCAGGAGACGACCCAACCTCAAGATAAAAACACGCTGGAGATGTCAGCTTCAGCAGAGCAACAGGTATGAACTGAACAGCCATTTAGAGGAACATTTAATCTTATACTACATTTCTCATGTTTATCAACAGTTTTGTGTTTTGTACAGAAGCAAGTAAAGGAAATTCAGATTCAACTGCAGCAGAGAATCCTGAAGAAATTGAAAGAAGGTCATAAACTGAGAGAGGCTGTGATGTTTTACAAGGTGATTTTTGAGAAGATCAACTGCTGGACTATCATTTGTGTGTGTGTGTGTGTGTGTGTGTGTGTGTGTGTGTGTGTGTGTGTGTGTGTGTGTGTGTGTGTGTGTGTGTGTGTGTGTGTGTGTGTGCTTTAACAGTAGTTTGTGTGCGTGTTTTTGTGATTTACGAGGACAATTTTGTAAGTTACAAACTGGTAATTACAAGGTTATTATGCTATAAATGTGATTTATGAGGACATTTATAGTGTTCCCACAATCCAAATCGCTTAAAAATCATACTAAACAATGTTTTATTGAAAATGTAAAAATGCAGAAGGTTTTCTGTGAGGGTTAGGTTTAGGGGTAGGGTTAGGGTTAGGGGATAGAATCTATAGTTTATACAGTATAAAAGTCATTATGTCTATGGAAAGTCCTCATAATGATAGGTAGACCAACATGTGTGTGTGTGTGTTTTAACAGTAGTTTGTGTGTGTGTGTGTGTGTGTGTGTGTGTGTGTTTAACAGTAATTTGTGTGTTTTACAGCGCTATGCACAGAGAGCAGTGGAGGACTATGAGCTGATCTTCACTGAGTTGATCTCATCCATTGAGAGAAGTCGCTCTGAGGTGACACAGCTGATCAGAGATCAGGAAAAGGCTGCAGTGAGTCGAGCTGAAGAACTCTTGAAGCGACTGGAGCAGGAGATTGTTGATCTGAGCATAAAAGAAGCTCAGATGCAGCGGCTTTCACACACTGATGATCATATTAATTCCCTGCTGGTAACAGAAATATGAGAAACCGGGATTTTTATTTATTATGCTGGACTATATTTTTCATTTGATCTGTTGTTTGTGTTTGTGTTTGTAGAATTTACAGTCTCTCTCACTCTCTGGATCTTCTGACAGCATCATTGATACTTCTTATCTCTCTTACGATGATGTAGTGAAATCTGTCACTCAATTCAGAGACAAACTAAAGCTTTTCTGCAGAGAGGAGACAGAAAAGATATCTACTAGAGGTACATTTATGTGGATTTTATTTATTGTCAGGCATTAGTAATTGAATCAATATTTGCTGTGAAAACCCCTCAAATAAAGATAATTCTAAGATATTATATTATGACAGATGGAAGCATCGAATAGATATGACAAAAAGTAATTTTAAAGGTCAATAATATATGTGACCTGCTTCATCATTTTGAGTTGCATTGACCCAGAATCACCTTTTGAATTTATGCACTAAAATAAAATGAAATGTGTCAGCTTTCTAATGATAGACCTTGCAATTGTCAAGAGTTGTCAGGACTATTTGAAACTGTTTTTGTCTGTTGCATTGCATCTTGCTGTTTTTCAGTGTCTCGGTTTTGCACATAAATAGGCCTATTATTGGTGTTTTGCGTCATAAGCACTGCATTTTTAAGACACAAGTTTGAAAAATGTGTCTCGAGATCCCTGCTTTCTATTCATTCCATTCTCTTTCAATGCCCAAATGATTCCTGTGTTACTGACTTTTATAGTATTATATTTCAGATAATCACATTAAATTAATGTGTGACATTGACAGCTTTAGAATATATTTGATTTCAGTTTAACGTGAGAATTAAACTGCAGTCATCCTTTGTTTTCCATAGTGAAAAGCATCCAGGTCATTTTCACTCCTGAATATGAGACCAGGGCAGAGTTCCTACAATGTAAGTTCCTTTAAAAAAAACCCACACAAACACATACCATCCACTCTGATGAGAAAAGAAGACTTGTTCTATTGTGAATAAACCTCATAATTTAATTGGATAATACAATAGCTCATCAAAACATCCCTAGGTATGAGATCAATGACAGTCCAACAGTTAGCACATTTCTGTTAAACACAGACATAAAACACGAGTGAGACAATATTTTTTATTGTCTGAAATATCTTTAAAACATAATACTTATTTGCAAAAGAAAATGTGTTACATAAATGACAGAAAGTCATGAAAGATATTACTCTGTTCCAGAATGTAGTGAAATGCCTACTGCCTACTTAGGCAGCAGCCTTCTAAGGTCACATTCACACTAATATATTAATTTAGATATGCCTCTCATCCTGTAACGATGTAGCTGGCAATGGCAATGACGATGACACACTGAATTGAAGAACCCAAGAGCAGTTTATTCCAAAATTTAATATCCAAAAACCCTGACTAAAAATGTGAATCAAAACAAAACATAAATGGTAAATGGTCTGCACTTATATAGCACCTTTTTAACCTTATCGGTATTCAAAGCACTTTACACTGTGACTCATTCACCCATTCATACACTCATTCATACACCAATGGCGGCAGAGCTGCTATGTAAGGCACTATCCTGCCATTGGGAGAAACTTGGGGTTCAGTGTCTTGCCCAAGGACACTTCGGCATGTGAAGTCGTGTGGGCCTGGATTCAAACCACCAACCCTGCGATTAGTGGCCGACCCGCTCTACCAACTGAGCCACAGCCGCCCCTACAGACATAACCATGAACTTGACTAAAACATAAACATGAACTTGACTAATCTTGAACAAAACATAAACATGGACTTGACTAAATTTGAACAAAACATAAACATGAAATTGACTTGACTATGAATGTGGAATGAACAATTACACAAACATCAATACTAGACATATATACAATGCCAAACATGAGGGCTTAAATACATGAGCAAACATAAGCCAATGAACAAACAGAACTCTAAACAAGATAACAACACAATAAACTAAAACCAATGACAAACTAGAACTGATAACCAAGTAATCAAACAATGAACCAATGAAAACAAGACACATGAACATGGAGGAAAAAAGGAAGATCACTTGAAAAGGAAACATGAACAAAACATGGCATGGAACAAACTTTTCAAAATAAAGGACATAAACAAAACATGAACAAAAACACATCTAGATGTTACATATCCCCCCTCTAGGGGCAGCTCGCCCCTAGAGGGCCGTGGAGCAGATGCGGGCCTGGACAGTGGAGCATAGGCTTGCTTGTGACATTATATGAAGCCGTCCGGGGTTCGGCTGAATAATGGCATGGAGCAGTCCAGGGTTCGGCTAAGACATGGTATGGGGCAGATGAGGTTCAGTTGTGACATGGCGTGAAGCAGTCCGGGGTTCGGCTAAGACATGGGCAGAGACTTGGAGATGGTCCCTGTGGTCGTGAACATGGGTAGAGTCTCGGGAGCGACCTCTGTGGTCATGGGCATGGGTAGAGTTTTGGGAGCAGCCTCTGTGGTCGTGGGCATGGGCAGAGTCTTGGGAGCGACCTTTGTGGTCGTGGGCATGGACTGAGTCTCGGGAGCGACCTCTGTGGTCGCAGGCATAGACATAGTCTCGGGTACGACCTCTGTGGCCGTGAACATGGGCTGAGACTCCTCCTCCTCCGTGAGGACGAAGTTGGTGGTTCAGGCTCTGGGACAGACGAGGCAGGCAACGTTGGCTATGGCAGACATGGGCGTTGGCTTGTTGGCCATGGCAGGCATGGGCTCATTGGTAATGACGTGGGATGCTGGCTTGGCGGCTATGATGTGAAACTCTGATTCGGCGGCGGCCATGACGTGAAACTCTGGTTCGGCTGCGGCCATGACATGAAACTCTGGCTCATGACGTGGAATTCTGTCTCGGTGGCGGCCATGATGTGGAACCAATGATCTGTAGGGCGAGGTTGATATATTGAGCCAGGTTTAGGGGACTGCGACCGCTAGGCATTAGCCTGGCGGAAGAGACTGACTCAATCAGTCCAAAACAAAAAATGTCTTTGAGGGCCACTTCGTTAAAGTCCACTAGGCCTGCCAGAGCATGTAATTCTCCAGGGGTTGATTCCCCAGACGAAGACGCAGGAGCCGAACTGGGTCAATAATGGGCGTTCTAGTATTCTGTAACGATGTAGCTGGCAATGGCAATGATGATGACAGTGATGGCAATGATGATGACAGTGACAGTGGCAGTGATGAATGTGATTGATTCCCCTCAGAACCTACGGTGGCACCGCAGATGGCCGCCTCGGTGTGGAGCCCTTCAATTCTTTTGTTATTTTTGTTTGTTTGTCCTGCATTTAGTAATCTTTTTCCATTCAGTTTTACCAGGGACGAACTGCTGAACATTCGGCAGCACATACCAGATAATCTCAGTTTTTGAATATTCAGACGTTTTGCTGGACATTTTAGTCAGAGGTGCTGCTGTGTTGTTTAAACGTGCAACGAGACGCAGGCGAGGGACGCGAGCCGGTGCGCTGGTTAAACTCTGTCAGCGTGGCATTCGGACAGCACTGCGGAGCATTCATCTAGCGAATCTCCGCTCTCTTCCCAACAAAACGGACGAATTACATCTCCTCACACGTACAAATAAGGACTGTGGCAGGGCGGAGGCCGGGTCGTGATCATACACACCCGGTCCCGTATTAGGCTAATCAAGCCTGCTGAGAGGGATAAAGGTCGACTGCAGAGGATCGTGCGGGAGAGAGAGATCGTTTACGGACATGTCCACCATGTCTGTGTTTATGTTGTCTTTTAAGTTTATCATTAAACTATTATTTATGTTGGAAATCCGGTTCTCGCCTC
Source organism: Xyrauchen texanus (assembly GCF_025860055.1). NCBI lineage: Eukaryota > Metazoa > Chordata > Actinopteri > Cypriniformes > Catostomidae > Xyrauchen > Xyrauchen texanus. Next base: position 46,838,225 of record NC_068283.1, read on the forward strand.
CTCCTTTCCATTGATCCCTTTACAAGGACTTTTCAAACTCTGCTGCTCTGTGCTTCACTGAAACCTGGCTGAGTGAAGCCATTCCGGACAGCGCATTACATCTGCCAGACTTCCAGCTGTTCAGAGCAGATCGCATTGCGGAGTTAACGGGAGGCGGTGGAACATGCTTTTAAATCAATGAAAGTTGGTGTACAGATGTAACAACATTAAAGAGAATGTGCTGTCCTAATCTGGAAGTGCTCTTTATTAACTGTAAGGCGTTCTACTCGCCGCAGGATTTTTCCTCGTTTATTCTGGTGTGTGTGTACATCGCTCCAAATGCATCTGGGAACTTAGCACTGCAACAGCTGGCTGATCAAATCACAGACAACGAACAACAATACCCGGACTCAGTTATTATTATTCTTGGGGATTTTAACAAAGCAAATCTCACACGTGAACTGCCCAAAAACAAACAGCACATTACATGCCCCACCAGAGACAGGAATATACTGGATCACTGCTACACAACCATAAAGGATACATATCGCTCTGTCCCACATGCAGCTTTGGGACTCTCTGATTACTGTCTGGTTCATCTTCTTCAGACCTACAGGCAGAAATTAAAATTAACAAAGCCAGTTGTAAGGACTGTAAAGAGAAGGACTAATGAAGCAGAGCTGGAACTACAAGCTTGCTTTGACTGCACTGATTGGAGTGTTTTTGAAGCTGCAGCTACAGACCTGGACGAGCTCACAGATACTGTTACATCATACATCAGTTTCTGTGAGGATATGTGCATCCCTATTAGGACTTTGATAAACCATGGTTTACAGGAAAGCTCAGACAGCTTCGCCATGCCAAAGAGGATGCTTACAGGGGTGGGGATAGAGTCTTGTATAATCAGGCCAGGAACACACTGAACAGGGAAATCAGAGTGGCTAAAACAAGTTACTCTGAGAAGCTGGAAAACAAGTTTTCAGCTAACTACCCTGCATCAGTGTGGAGTGGCCTGAAACAACTTACTAATTACAGGACTCCTACCCCCAACCCTGTGGTGGACCAATGACTGGCTGACGACCTGAATGTGTTATACTGTAGATTTGAAAGGCCCAATCTCACACCCCACACCCAATCTGACATTCACTCCACACAAACACCAACACCTCCTGCAACCCCCCTCCACCCCCCTCATTCTACTCAACCTGCACTCAAGATCTGTGAAGATGATGTGTGGCGCGTCTTTCGGAAGCAAAAGATGAGAATCACAGGACTTAATGTCACAGACCTGTCGCCCTGACATCTGTGGTCATGAAGTAATTTGAGAGACTGGTGTTGGCCCACCTGAAGGACATCACTGGACCCTTTCTAGATCCCCTTCAATTTGCTTATCGTGCAAACAGGTCTGTGGATGATGCAGTCAACATGGGATTGCATCATATCCTTCAACATCTGGACAGACCTGGGACATACACAAGGATCCTTTTTGTGGACTTCAGCTCAGCTTTCAACACCATCATCATAGCTATTCTCTGGAATAAGTTAAACCAACTCCCTGTTCCCACCTCTACCTGTCAGTGGATTACCAGCTTTCTGACGGACAGGCAGCAGCTTGTGAGGCAGGGAAAATTCACTTCCAGCACCTGTACAATCAGCACTGGTGCCCCCCAGGGATGTGTGCTCTGAAGCTCCTGAAGATTGCAGATGACACCACTGTCATCAGCCTCATCCGAGATGATGATGATGATGATGAGTCTGCATACAGAAAGGAGGTTGAACGGCTGGCTCACTGGTGTAGTTAAAACAACCTGGAGCTGAACACGCTCAAAACGGTGGAGATGATTGTGGACTTTAGGAGGTACACCCCAACATTGTCCCCCCTCACCATTCTAAACAGCTCTGTGGCAGCAGTGGAGTCATTCAGGTTCCTGGGCACTACCATCTCACAGGACCTGAAGTGGGAGACCCACATTGACTCCATTGTGAAAAAGGCCCATCGGAGGTTGTACTTCCTTCGCCAGCTGAGGAAGTTCAACCTGCCACAGGTGCTGTTGATACAGTTCTACTCAGCAGTCATTGAGTCTGTCCTCTGCACTTCAATAACTGTCTGGTTTGGTGCAGCTATGAAATCAGACATCAGAAGACTACAAAGGACAGTTCGGTCTGCTGAGAGGATTATTGGTTGCACCCTGCCCCCCCTTCAAGAACTATACACTTCCAGAGTGAGGAAAAAGGCTGGTAAAATCACTCTGGATCCTACTCACCCTGCCCACTACCTTTTTGAACTGTTGCCTTCTGGCCGGCGCTTCAGAGCTCTGAACACCAGAACCGTCAGACACAGGAACAGTTTTTTCCCTCAGGCCATCCATCTAATGAACAATTACAGCCGCCCCATTGATCAATAATTATGTGCAATAAACAGTTTACGTCTATTATATTTATCTAACATATCCTCTTCAACTATTACATAAAAAAAATTGTATATTACATAAAGTATTTTTGTATTTTATATAATGGATTTGTTTTAGATTGCACTACGCATGTGTGTGTATGAATGAAGGTGTGTGTCTGTGTGTATGTATAATTATTTATTTTTTTATTATCTAGGTCTTGCTGCTGTTTTTGTATAGTTTTTTGTATTGTTGTGCACTGGAAGCTCCTGTCACCAAGACAAATTCCATGTATATGTAAGCATACTTGGCAATAAAGCTGATTCTGATTCTGAATTGAAGAACCCAAGTGCAGTTTATTCCAAAATGTAATATTCAAAATCCCTGACTAAAAATGTGAATCAAAACAAAACATAACCATGAACTTGACTAAACTTGAACAAAACATAAACTTGACTATGAATGTGGAATTAAAAATTACACAAACATCAATACTAGACAAGAGACAATGTCAAACAGAACTCTAAACAAGATAATAAGACAATAAACTATTGGCTCAGCGGTTAAGGCTCTGGGTTACTGACCAGAAGGTCGGGGGTTCAAGCCCCAGCACTTCCAAGATGCCACTGTTGGGCCATTGAGCAAGGCCCTTGACAATATTTGCTCCTGGGGCACTGTATCATCTCTGACCCCAGTTTAGTTGGGATATGCTAAAACAACTGCATTTTATTGGCTCTGTACCTGTACTCTGCACAATGACAATAAAGTTGAATCTTAATCTTAATCTTGATCTTAATAGTAATTCATATATGACTTAATATATTAATCAGACAGATTCTTTATTAGTTGCTGATGTGGCAATCATTAATGAATGGCTTAGTTAATCATGAGTCATTCATTAACTCACTATTATCTGTGCATTAGTTAAGAACGAATTAATGCATATTATTGCACCTGTATTGTAAAGTGTTAACGAAAAATGTATCCATATAAATTATGTGATCCAAAGTGCATTTGAACAGCGGTGAAACACTTTCTTATGATGTGTTACATTCATACGAGCAGACACAAAGTACGTTTGAAGTAAGTTTGGAGGAGAAGAAATAGAAATAAACCTTGTGTAAATTGTTAGCTTTATGCTAAGCTAAAATGCTATTTCTAACCATTTTACATGCACATGTTACCAGACACGATCATATTATTTATCAAGAAATTTCATGTTGGATTATAATTTCTTTTTTTCTAGTAAGACCTTTGAAATTAGGGCAAAAATCATATCTTTGATAATAATATTTTGATTGTTTTTTGTAAAAAACATCTAAGATATTTGGGTTTTTCAGAGAATGTATTTTTAACATGTGTATTTTGTCTTACTGTACTGGCAGAGTTTTTATAGTCAAACAAGTGAAAATCTACCAGTGCTGAAGAAGTAATCCAAAGTATTTGTAATACATTACTAACCTGGAGTAATCTAACGGAATATGTTACAAATTACATTTTACACCATGTATTCTGTAATCTGTAGTGGAATACATTTTAAAAGTAACCCTCCCAATCCTGGTCGTAATAACGAGACCCAGGCACATGAATGACCCAGCGAAGTCATATTTACAAGTGGGAAACTTGGAATTATAGATGATACCCGAGATGGGAATTTGGAAGGGGTGTGGCAGTCATCTAATTACTCGCCCTTAACAGTTTTCTTAAGCAAAATAATACATTTTTTACATATGATACAAACATAAATCATACAGTATATGCTGTGTATAAGTGACTCGACTCAACTGATTTCAAAAGAGTATGGTGTTAGCATGTTGCTAAGCTAATGACACAAAAGTTGAGGCAATACTCATAAATAAAAGGTACAAATATATTATTTATATTATTAGCCACTAAATTGAAGCCTACATTTTTTTCACACTTAATTTTAAAAGCTCACCATTCACACATTCAGTGGACTAATTGCAAAAATTGGTCTCATTTTTCAGAAAACCCCCCAAATAAAAAAAGACAAAGATTATTCATAAACAGTATTTTATGTGTTTACAATCTATCGATGAACAGAAAGTTTTTTGTTGTTCTACATTTGTACGCTTCTAATTCTGGTTCTGTTAAATCTATCCCTGCACAAAGTCTTATTTTATTCTACTAGATGGCAGCAAGTACTAGGAAAAATTATTTTTCCTCTCTCACCTTTCATCACATTTTACAGATCTAAAATGTAGGTGGTGCTTTAATACATCTGAGCCCTGACAGATGTGCTCGTCCATGCACGTCCAGCCTAAGTCTCAACGCAGGCACCTCCTCTGTTGTTTATTTGCATATCTCGGCCTCTGAGTGGACTAGAAGCTCAATCAATATTCTTGCATTTCTGAGCGTAAACATACTTTGTGATAATGAGCACGGTGGGTCTGCAGAGTTTAAGAATTTTTAATTACACCGAACGAATTGTATTTGTTAATTTTTAGTATTGTTTGAAATTTATTTATAATCAGTATTTCTCTCGCCTCACCGGACATTTTTTATTTAATTTATTTTTTTTGCATTCTTGGTTTGTCTTCTCTAAGAAGGATGCATGTGATGTTGCTTTAGAATTTAGCCAGAACTTACAAGACTATTGAATAGAGCACATGTGTTTGTCTCCATTAGGCTTCCGTCATTTCACTCTGGATGCAAATACACTGAATGGAAGACTTCGTCTCTCTGAGGGGAACACAGTGGTTGCTGAAACTGGTATTGACTGGCCATATCCTGATCATCCAGACAGATTTGATTGTTGGAGTCAGGTGTTGTGTAAAGAGTGTGTGAGTGGATGCTGTTACTGGGAGGTGGAGTGGAGTGGGAATGATGGTGTGGATATTGCAGTGGCATATAAGAGTATCAGGAGGAAGGGAGCTGGTAAAGAGGTTGATTTTGGATTTAATAGTCAGTCCTGGAGATTGTTTTGCTCTCCTTCCAGTTACTCATTTGCACACAATAACATTGAAACTGAACTCCCTTTAGTGTCCAGCTCCAGTAGAATAGGAGTGTATGTGGATCACAGTGCAGGAGTTTTGTCCTTCTACAGCGTCTCTGACACAATGAATCTCATCCACAGAGTCCAGACCACATTCACTCAACCTCTGTATCCTGGGATTGGACTATATAACCACACAACTGCAAAACTGTGTCATCCAAAAATATGAATGATATAATGATCCTGCAGACATATCGAATGCTTAAGCTAAATGATGAATCAGTTAAATGTTAAAGAGACCATCATATAATTAAATAAATGTCAATGCTACAGCTGAAGTTCTGTTCATGTCAGATAATAACAATGAAATATTATAATCTCATCAGATTCATCAGATGATGTAGTTTAAAGGAATAATTCACACATTTTGTCAAAATTATGTCACAATTTATTCATATGACATTCTGTCTTCCATTGCATCTTTTTCCATGCAATGAAAGCGAATGGTGACAGACATTTTGTGTCCCCAATAAATGGGTATGGAACAACTTGGGAGTGTGTAAATGATGGCAGAATTTCTGTTTTTGGGTGTATGATTTAATGTTAATCAGTTTAGTCTTTTTGTTCAAATTTGATGTAACTAATTTACTTTTAGCAATGACTGTCAAACTTCAATTTCATTCACATGCATTGTATATAAAAGTGCATTCTTTGTAATGGAGTATTGCAAATGTTTCAAACAAAACACTGAAACACAATCAATGCAATGCTTACATCATTAAACAAATCATTTCAATTCTTAACAAATGTGCATTGGGTTATGTGCATTAAATGATGTCTGAAAATACAATAATCCATGACTTGCATTGCACAATAATTCATAAATGAATAAAGGACCTTTTTAAACTTAAAATGGTAATTTTCACTCTTTATTCCACCAAGCAAAATAAATCAATGTGTTGCAGAACTGTTGGCGATAGTTTCAGCATTCTCTATTTCTTTAAACAGTTTCTGTAATGTAGAAAGTCACATCTGGGATAGCATGATGGTGAGTACATTATGAGAGAATTTTCCTTTTGAGATGAACTATCCCTTTTAGACAGATGTGAAGACACAGAATGTTCTGTAAATGGAGTTTACAGCGAATCGACAGGTTTTAGAAAGAAATCGATAATTTAAACTTTTTTCCATTTTAAGCAGTCCTATCCGGCCAGCGCTCTGATGCTCTTTGAACTGATGTAACTCTCGGAAGTTAATTCTTCTGTTGTAAACAAAGCTTTGCTTCACTAATTGATCGACTGGAGTCGTGTGGATTACTTTTAGGGAGCTTTCACACTAGCACTTTTGGTGCACACCTGGGTTCGTTTGACGTCAAAGTTAGGTTTTTTCGATAATGTGAACACGGTTTTCCGAACTCGGGTGCACATTGGATCCACACCCGAGTTTGCTTGAAAAGCTGGTCTGGGGTACGGTTCATGTGAATTCGGAAATGGATTCCTGCCGATATGAACGCAATTGCACCAAATCGCGAATGTTAGTCATTAACGTTTCTCATACCTGCTTGTCTGTAAATGAACCAGTTCCATTGTACATTCAATGCATCTGTGATGGCAGACAAATGCAAGTGTTCTGGGCATGTAAAGTTTTGGTGGTAAATCCAAACAGTGAAGCTGACATATTCTTTGGTTGTTACCTAGTTACAGTGGTAAACAGCTGCTGCTTGTACTTACCTTGATGATGCAATCGGACTGCGGTTCAGACCCAAACAAACTATTGAGAACAGAGATCAGTGGGGGCAGAGGGAGGGGGAAGGAAACAAAACTCTGTTTCGGTCAAAGCAATCAAACCAAGTGTGAAAGCACTCTTCTGCTGCCTAAATCTGCATTTGGACTGCAGGGCCGTAACCACAATATACATTTAGAGGGACAAGATACCCTCAATAATCAGGTATGGCCAGATTGTCATCAAAGGAATTGAATGAATTTTGTAATCTGGCAGGTTTTTGAAGGAGTTTTTTTTTTTTTTTTATTCACTTGACATTGACTAAAATAATGATGCATAAAACACAAAGTGTATGAACCTACAGAGCTGAGATTTTTTCTAAAAATCTTCATTTGTGTTCAGCAGAAGAAAAGTTACACACATCTGGGATGGCATGAGGGGTGTAAACAATGAGATCATTTTCATTTTGGGGTCAATTCCTTTAATTTAACTGGATCAAAAGAATATTATGACTGATTTACATGTGCAAGAGGAAGTGACATGGATTGAACAGGGTCCAACTTCATCAAAGTGAATACAAATCTCACTTTTGGGTTTAACAACTATTAACAGTAAAATAACATCAGTAATACTAAAACAAGAGCTCAAACATATATGTGTTCTTGATAACAACCAATTAAATGCCCATATATGTTCCTAAACAAACATGATTCAATCATTCAAGGGCAATAGCTTATGGGTATTCTCCACAACCTTAGTGCTGTACTTAATTTTTGGAGTTAGCAGTACTTAAAATCTTAATTTTATGGATTTTAAAGCTGAAGAGGTTCAAGGAACATCGTTATGTTCACCTTATACTTGAAAAGCTAAACATTTTATAACTATGTACGTTTCTCAGTAGATGCTATTCATTTTCTTTCATTATGTTGGTTGAGCCAAAAATAATAATTTTTCAGTGTAGGCAAAGCTGCCAAAATTGTGCAGTTCAGAGTTTTCTTAAGATAATTAAATGGGGGAAGGGGTGGTGTTGTGGGCTAAAGCACAGAACTGGTAAACTGAAGGTTACCGTTCAATCCCTTTGTGCAAGACCTTGAACTGCAGGTTGCTCCAGGGGGATTGTCCCTGTAATATGTGTACTGTAAGTCACTTTGGATAAAATCATCTGCCAAATGCATACATTTATTAAGCTTTACTGTCTTTGGTAAAGCTAAATAAATAGGCCTATTACAGTAGACAACAGATAATGGGCAAAGGTGGTTTAAATATCATGAAAATAGTGTACAAAAAAAGGCTTAAATGTTCCAAAAACATACAGTATTTTGTCCTTTGACGTTAGGGTAAAATATGATCCAGGATTTTATTGACAGTTTTTTTTAGATATTCATGCGTCATCACAGGAATTAATGTCAATGTGAATAGTGCACCCTGCCAGTAACACAGGTGTTTGTTCAAATGTGTTTTTGCCTGACTGCATTACTGGAACATTGTGTGCATAGAGTTCTCTAACCTGTTCTCTCATCTGATCTAACGTCATGGTTACTGTCGTAACCTCCATTCCCTGAGGGAGGGAATGAGACGTTGTGTCGAATGAAGTGACACAACATACTAAATGTCCTTTTCCGATTTATTGTTTTGGACTATTACCCCTGTGTTCACCAACAAACTAAAATGCCAATTCCAGTTTATTGTATTGGGCTATTACCCTGTGTCCACCAACATAGTAAATGTCCATTTCCAATGTATTGTATTGGTCTATTACCCCTGTGTCCACTAGCATACTAAATGTCCATTTCCAATTTATTGTATTGGACTATTACCCCGTGTCCACCAACATATTTACAATTTATTGTACAGGTTTATTAACACTAAATGCCCATTTCCAATTTATTGTACAGGTGTATTACCCCTGTGTCCACCAACGTTCTAAATGTTCATTTCCAATTGATTGCATAGGTCTCTTTACCCAGAGTCCACCAACATACTAACTGTCCATTTCCAATTTATTGTATTGGTCTATTACCCCCTCTGTCTGAAGCGGCTGGGGCTAGCTTAGTGCTATGAATGCATCGGGGAAGACGGTCTTTCCCGGTCCTATTCTTACAGGGGGAAAAGAACCAGTGGAGGCCACATCCTGCCCGAGCTTGGGGGAGGTAGTATGTGGCAAATACACTACGAGGGTTGTGAAGCCATATGTGGGAGCGCTGCAGTGGTAGGTCCCACCTAATGAGGGGGAGCTCTACAAGCACGGTGACCAGGGGCAGCGGGACTGCCCAAGAGAGACGCGGGTCCACCGGCAGGGGGCCCGTACTGTGGAAAATACATCACAGGGAGTCTGAAGAGGGAACTAAGCCCGTGGAGCCCGACCCCTGTACAGAGCACCTGAGGCTCGTAGTGGGTCTGGACGCAAATTGCTCCGCTGAATTCGCTGGCCAGAAGGCTAGGGAGGAGAACATCCAGGAAGCAACACTTAGTGGCTAACCTAGGACAGAAGGCACACTGGATTAACTTGGTGAAGGGCGCTGTGTGCAAGCGGAACACCCGGTCGGTTGTGCCGCGTTACTGAGTTCTACCGGCTCAGACCTGACAAAACATGGGACAAGACCAACTCAACCCTGAGATTGTAGAACCTAGCAAAGGTGTTGGGTGTTGCCCAGCCAACTGCTCTGCAGATGTCTTCTAAGGAGGTGCCATGGGACAGTGCCCACGGGGATGCCACACTTCTTGTAGAGTGTGCACGAAACCACAAGGGGGCAGGCATGGCATGGGTGTGATAGGCTAGGGAAATAGCATCAACAACCCAGTGAGCTAACCTCTGTTAGCTGCATTTCCTTTCCGCCATCCGCTAAAGCAGACAAAGAGCTGCTCAGAACATCTAAAGCTCTGCGTGTGGTCCAAATAGATACACAAAGCAAGTACCAGACACAGCAACGAAAGGCTGGCTCTGCCTCCTACCGGGGCAGCGCTTGCAGGTTCACAACCTGGTCCCTGAAGGCGGTCATAGGAACCTTGGGCATGTAACCCGGTCGTGGTCTCAGGATAATGTGAGTATGTGCCGGACCGAACTCTAGGTGTGGGACCGAACTCCGAACTCCAGGTGTGAACTCCAGGTGTCATTGACAGAGAACGCTTGCAAGTCTCCAACCCTCTTGATGGAAGCGAGTGCGATCAGGAGGGCCATCTTCAGGGAGAGGGCCATGAGCTACAAGCCAATATGTTTCCTCGTGTGTGATGTTCTTCACCAGATTTTTGTGTCTGTCTGTCTACTCGCCTCATACAGTCCTGGCTCTCCTGGTCTGTTTTCTCCTTTGAGTGTTCGCACAGCAGCTGTTCTCCCTTTATAGTCAGTTACCCCAACTGGTTGCATCTCATCAGTATCCTCTTCTGCCGCAATTCTCTGGTTCTCATCCTTCGTGAACATTGGACTGACATCAGGGCAGCTGAGAGGAGATGGTGGAAATATAAAGATCCAGCAGATCTAGGTAAGTATCAGTCTCTGCTTGTAACTTTTTCAGATAACGTTAAATCTGCAAAAACTTCCTATTACCAGAACAAGATCAACAGCACCACAGACACTGGCAGCTTGTTTAGAACATTCAACACACTTCTCTGCCATCCCCCTCCACCACCTGACACATCACTGACAGCAGATGTCTTTGCCACATTTTTTACTAATAAGGTTACAACCATCAGCAAAACATTCTCAGCAACACCCTGTCAAACACTCGTCTCCTGTATGCAACTTATCTGTCTCTATGTCCTCTACTCTGACCGACACTGAGGTCTCTAAACTCCTCCTCTCCAACCACCCCAACACCTGTTCTCTTGACCCCATTCCTTCTCACCTTATCCAGACCATCTCTCTGTCCATCCAACCTGCACTCACACACATAATTAACACATCTCTACTTATAGACACTTTTCCCACTACATGTAAACAGGCTCGAGTAACCCCACAGCTGAAGAAACCCACACTTAACCCCACACAAATAGAACACTACAGACCAGTCTCTCTCATCTCATTCATCGCAAAAAGCTGAGTCACTGAGACAGGCGAAATCTGAATCCAAATCATCCGTCCTGATTCTGCTGGACCTTTCCGCAGCTTTTGACACAGTCAACCATCAGATCTTACTCTCGAAACGGTCAGAAATCTAGGGGTAACCATAGATAGCAATCTCAATTTCACAGATCACAACTCAAAGACTGCAAGATCATGTAGATTTACACTCTACAATATCAGGAAGATAAGAACCTTCCTCTCTGAACATGCCACACAACTACTTGTTCAGTCACTTGTCATAACTAATGTAATGCTCTCATTGCATGCCTTCCTGCATGTGTAATTAGACCCCTGCAATTGATCCAGAATGCAGCAGCATGTCTGATCTTTAATCAACCAAAGAGAGCGCATATTACACCACTCCTTGTCACTCTTCACTGGCTGCTGGCTGATGCATCAAGTTCAAGGCTCTGATACTGGCATATAGAACAGTCACTGGGTCTGCTCCAGCATACCTAAAATCATTTCTGCAGAGCTGCGTGGCCACTAGAAGCCTGCGGTCGGCTAAGGAACGCAGCCTTGTCGTACCAACACAAAGAGGCACCAAAACACTTTCCCGGACTTTCGGCTTCATCATACCACGTTGGTGGAATAACTTCCCAACTCCATCCGTGAAGCTAACTCACTCTCTGTCTTCAAAAAAAGGCTATCTTTTCCATGAGCACTTAACCAGTCACAAAAAAAAACAAAAAACTTTCCACTTGAATCTGTTTTGCTTTAAGCGTTGTGTACACTTTACATACCACTGTCTCCTTCAGATGATTCACTTGTGTTTTCTTCTTTTGTAAGTTACTTTGGATAAAAGCATATGCCAAATTAATAAATGTTAATGTCATCGCCTGGGTGCCCCAATTCCCAGACTTAAACCTACCCCTCCTCCCACAGTAGTCTGTGCCTGCTCTTAAGTGAAATTCAACCTTTCTTTCGTCTGCTGTTGGAAATTTCTGTCAATATACTGTTGATATTTTATCCTCTGCTCTTGGGCCCTCTTTTCCAGTTCGGGACATCTTTACATGAATTAAAATGTGTTTACCTTTTCCTGTGGCGCTACTGATACTCAAAGGCGAACCCTGCATCTCAATTTGCATACTATCCGCCCTAAATAGGATGTGAAAAAAAGAGTATGCCATAGTTGCCTGGATGGTCTTCTACAGTATTTCCTAGTGCTATTGTTACATGCATGCTTTTTTGCCCACAATCACTTTCTCGACAGAAGAAGAGTTTGTGGTGAATTTGTGATTCTGTTCTGTTCTTTTATTATATCCCCTTTTCTCCCCGATTTGGCATGCCCAATTTCCAATGCTATCTATTTCCTCTTGATGGAGCATTTACTTGCCTCAATCCAGGACAAATCTAATTTGGCTCCGCTTCTGTGACAGTCAGCCCAGTCTCTTATCACATGGCTTACTGCATGTTACCGCAGAGACTCAGTGCATATTGCTGAGGCTATTCAATGCGGCATCCGTACACAACTGACACCACACCCCATCGTGAGTGACTAACCTCCCTAGCAACTGAGCCAATTGGTTGCTTAGGAAGCCTGGCTGGAGTCACTCTAGATTCAACCTAGATTCATCAGTTCATACATGTTTTAACAACTTAAATGTCACACACCATAGCTCACTGTTTATATACTGTATATATAGCATTATTGTGTGCATAGGGTTCTCAAATCTGTTCTCACATCTCATCCAACAGCATTCTTCTGTTCCTGTAACTCTTCAGAAAGTGCTTTTGCCATTTCAGATTTTTGTTATGAACATATTTAAGATAATACGTGAGAAACAGGTTTAAGGTTCATTGCAATACAAACAGTAATGTTTCTTGTTTACACTACACCGTCATGTATTCCTCTCACAAATGTATTTACACCTTCCTCTACTTCCTTCAGCCCAGTTTTTTTAGAATTGTTGTTGGAAGTCTTCCTAACTTTCATGATATCTGAGAATTAGTAAGATCAATTGGGTAGGGCACAATGTATTTCCAGACATTACTACTTTGTTTATGGAAAGGTTTATTTATATAATCACAAAACATATTAGCATAATAGAAGTATGTTATTGTTTGACACAGCTTCCATGGATGGCTTCCATTAAATGGAGAAAAAATACCATGGATGATAACATAGTGAATGAGCTTTTTACGGTACGTCATGTTCTACCGACAAAACCTGTTTCTCAAGTATGTAATCAGAAAGATAAATCAACTTTGCACTTTAGAGAAAAAGACTAAACTGTTTGCAAGCTACAGTGTGTATCGTCTCTCATTCAGTGTGCACATACAGGAAAAATGGCAGAAGCAAATATTTCAGTGGCTCTGGATCACTTCTGCTGTCCAGTTTGTCTGGATCTACTGAAAGATCCAGTGACCATTCCCTGTGGACACAGTTACTGTATGAACTGTATTACAGACTGCTGGAATAGGGAGGATCTGAGGAGAATCTACAGATGCCCTCAGTGCAGACAGACCTTCACTACAAGACCTGCTTTAAGTAAGAACATTATGCTTGCTGAAATGGTGGACGAACTGAAGACAAGAATCCAAGCGACTCGCCCTGCAGATGTGGAGTGTGATGTTTGTACTGGAAGAAAACAGAAAGCCGTCAAGTCCTGTCAGGAGTGTCAGAACTCTTACTGTCAGAATCACCTTGAACAACATGAGATGTTTTTCAGGGGTAAGAGACACAACTTGACTGATGTCAATGGAAGACTCCAGGAGACGACCCAACCTCAATATAACATGCTGGAGATGCTGTTTCAAACTGACCTGCCTTATATGATGTGTATGCTGGATGATCTCAGAAGTCATGAGACCGCAGTTGCTGCAGCAGAGAAACAGGTATGAACTGGAACTGAGACTGATATGATCTGTTACGATCTCATTATAACCACATCATTAAAGAGTATGCAGTGCTTCTAAGTAATGATGATAATTATAATGTCACACAGTAAGTGAGCACAACCAGAACATGGCTGAGTGTCACTGTTGTTGTGGTTTGTGTGGTGTTTTATTATAATTAAATATAAATGTTACACCTAATTTATTCATAATATTTGTGCATAGCGCACATTGTAATTAATATGGATGCACCAATGTATCAGCCACAATATTTATCATCAAACCTACAGTATTTTCAGGAATGTAAGAACTGCATCTGTACAATCTCTCCATCGTGGGAGTTGGGTATTGTGTTGTCTGGGCAAATACACCACTTTTTGTGGGTTGTTGCGAGAGTAATGTTGGTGTTTTGTTACCTTTCATCCCAGGACCCAGTTTAGCTGCTTCAGCAGGTTGATGACGTCGAATGTGTGTGAATAAATTAAATGTGTTCCTTCCTCTATCTGAAACCTTTTTGAATTCTGTAGGTGGCATTATCTGTGTTTGTTGGGTGTAAACCCAAAGTACTGCAACTTTTTGGGGTGAATCAAGTGTTGGGTCATTCTGATAATGATCTTTGCTTCTAAATGCAGCTAGACTGATACCTTCACTGCGTTTGGTTCACTGCATTATTATTTGACATCCTTAAGATGTATGTTGAGTAAATAGGTCATAACATGCTGACTTTTGTGCTGCTCCTTTGACCTTGCAGTAGTTGTTCCAGTCAATTAAATGTAATGTCCTCTGTCAGTGTGCGTGCTTTGCACCCTGTATAATTTGATATGTTGGTAAAGATCATCTGGCATTCAATGTGTTAATTTATGTTAATTTATCATGGGTCAAAACTCTTCATTAGGTGACTGTACATTATTTTAAACTATTCTATTCATTAAGCTATTGTATTGATTTAGGAAGTTCCTTTAATAATATTTCCCACTTTTACCCAATGAAAATTTCACAATGGTGTTTTGGTGGTCCTTTACAGATTAAAACAGTAACACTGTACAAGCATATTTGGCACATTGCCAACTCGTGGTCCAAGAAATATTAGACCAGTCTCTTTAGAGACCCTATATCAGCCAATTTGGGCATCGGCCACTTTTAACTTTGTTGTAAAATGCTGATTTTACACATTGGCATATTGTTTCCAAATTTGGTATATGTCATCAGGCCATGGCCTGAAGGAACTCAAAAGATTTGGGGACAGTGCCACATAGTGGTCAGAAGATACAATCAAATGTTTATAACTTTAGATTAATTTGGCCTTTTGTCATGAGACTTGTGTCCAAAGTTTCCTTGGGTCATACTGAGTATGATGACACCAAATTTGTCATGATCGGCCATACTTCCTGTCCTCCATTTTGAATTTTATTGAGAACCTACTTTTTCGAACTCCTCGTTGGCAGTAACTCTGATTTTCACAAAATGTTGTGTGTATGGTCTATGGACACTCCTGAAAAAACAAAGCCTTTTGAGAGACCAAACTGTTCTTGAGTAGCACGTCAACGAATGATCTGAGGCCAGACAACACCATATCAATTTGGTGACAGCGCCACCTATTGGTCAATAGTTAGAAGCACAGATGTCTTTTTTCACCATTCTGTTTAAAATAATCACCAGAAATCTGTGTTTTGTTCAGAAGCAAGTAAGGGAAATTCAGAGTATATTGCATCCAATAATCCTGCAGAAAGAGAAAGATGCTCAGGATCTGAGAGAGGCTGTAACATTTCACAAGGTGAGTTTTGAGAAGATCAACTGCTGGACTATCAGTTGTGTGTGTGTTTTAACAGTAATGTGCGTGTGTGTGTGTGTGTTTTAACAGTAATGTGTGTGTGTGTGTGTGTGTGTGTGTGTGTGTGTGTGTGTGTGTGTGTGTGAGTGAGTGTGTGTGTGAGTGTGTGTGTGTGTGTGTTTAATAGTAACGTGTGTGTGTTTTAACAGTAAGTGTGTGTTTCACCAGCGCTCTGCACACACAGCAGTGGAGGACTGTGAGCTGAACTTCACTGAGTTGATCTCATCCATTGAGAGAAGTCGCTCTGAGGTGACACAGCTGATCAGAGATCAGGAAAATGCTGCAGTGAGTCGAGCTGAAGAACTCTTGGAGCAACTGGAGCAGGAGATCGATGATCTGAGGAGGAGAGATGCTGGACTAATGCAGCTTTCACACACTGATCTCAACCCTATTCTCCAGGTAACAGAAATCTGAGAAACAGTGATGATTTATTCATTTTGCTGGAATTTTATATATGTTTTATTAGGAACAGAGCAACGAAGGTGCAAAAGCACCTATTATATCCATTAGTTTTCTTCTTCTTCTGGCTGGGAGTCTATGGCAGCCAATAGAACCCTTTGGAGTAAAGCTGTGAAATAGGACACTCCGATCTACATCTGAACCAAATTTGGGGTCTCTAACTCAAACCCTCTAGCACTACCAACTGTTCAAATTTGCACTTATGTCTATACTCATAACTTTCTAACCATAAGGTCTAGAATCTAATTTCCTCTAATTCCTTGACTCATGCCGAGTCAAATGCATACCATGGTTTCAATTTCCACCCTACTACATTTTCTGTAAAACTTCCTTTTTCAATCTCCTCCTTAGCCATAAGTCCGATTTGCCTGAAAATTTGTATGCATCATCTAGGGAGACAAAATGTTAGATTTTGGATGAAACAAACTGTTCTCAAATAATGCTTAAACAAATTTGTTGACGAGTACGCCAAACTAGACTTGAGGATATATCTTTGCAATGTTTAGTCATATTGACACAAAACTTGGTATATGACATAGCAATCATGACCTGAGCATACATGCACAGTGCCACCTAGTGGTCAATGTTTATTTTTGTTTATTACCTTTGATTAGTTTGGCCTAAAATCATTAGACTGGTCTCAACAGATTCCGTGGTTCATACAGAGTCACAGGATACCCACTTTTCCTATGTCGTATGTCTGATTTGTACTAAACTTCTTCAGCATCTTCTAGGGATACTTGCGAAAAACATTTATCAACAGCTTTTCGATAGACCAAACTGGTCTTGAATGGTACATCAACAAATAATTGGCAAGAAGTCAAAAAAGGATCTGAGGCTTTATCTTGGCAATGCTTTGGCAATGTAATTAAAATTTGGTATATGTCATCACCACTATGCCTTGAGGTTACCTGAGCATTTTGAGCACAGCGCCACCTAGTGGACCAGAAATCTGGAAAATTTGCCTTTTTTTGATTAAGTCTTTTAAATACTTCATGCCAAACTTGATATTTGACCTGATGATCGTGTCCTGAGAGGTCCTGTCATGTTTCAGGATGGTGCCACCTGGTGGTCAAAAGTCATTTGTATATATTGTAATTTATAACTTTCAAACTGCTTGATTTAAAATGATGATTTTGTCTTTTTTGATAAATCGGCTCTGTTTGCTTTGCAACTTATTCTGCTGCTTATGTGCTCGACCCCAGTATTGCTGCTTGCAGCTTTATTTTTATGTGTTGTTTGTCTTTGTGTCTGCAGAGTTTCCAAACTCTCTCTCTCTCTGGATCTACAGAAAACTCCAATGTTACTTCTCATCTTTCTTATGATAATGCAGTAAAGTCTGTCTCTCAACTCAAAGACAAACTGCAACACCTCTGCAGAGAGGAGACAGAAAAGATGTCTGCTATAGGTACATGTCTAAACATTCATTGATTCTCAGAAAGGACATATGCATTATTGAAGTGGTGACACTTTACAATAAGATTGTATTTGCCGACATTAGTTAAGTACATTAGCATGAACTACCAATGACGAATGCTTTTCCTGCACTTATTATTCTTGGTTAATGTACATTTTTTAACAGATAATAATATATTTTTTTACATTAAAAGTAATGCATTATGAACGAACATGAATTTGCAATATACATTTTTATTGTATTTTCATACATTAACATTTATGTATGATTAATAAATGCTGTAATAAAATATAGTTCACTGTTAGTTCACAATATGTAATGCATTTACTAAGGTTAGAACCATATTGTAAAGTGTTACCATTGAAGTTAATATAAAATGCAATTTTATTTCCTCTTTACATTGGGAATTAAACCACATATGTCTTTTGGTTTCCATAGTGAAAAACATCCAGATCATTCTCACTCCTGAATACAAGACCAGGAGGGAGTTTCTACAATGTAAGTTATCAAGAGTACAATGAGTTAAACTGCATTATACTAAAATAACTGTTTAGTAAATCAATCGATTAAATTAATTACTGTACATGACTTGCCGATTAATTGTTTAAAATGATCGCATATATAAATATTTGCAAAGAATGGCCCCCAAATAAAGATAATTCAATATAAATAAGTAAATACAGTGCTAGACGAGTAAGGCATTGATTAGACCGCACAATAAATGGCTTTATTGTCACGAAAGCGTCCTGTGTGACCGATGTTGTGCCAAAATCTGACTTCCCACTATATACTTACGACCCACTACTTGATTGGTCCTTATCCTAAAACCCAAGTTTTAGAGTCAAAAATCGGCACAATAACAGCTTTTATTCTGCAGTGCTTATTATGTTTGTTGAGGTGCGCTGACTGCCCCCTGCTGATACATTTGGTAAAAACATAAAGTTACATTTACTTTGGACTTGAATAGCTCTGTTGGTTGGAAAAAGCATTTATTACGGAATTAACATGTCAAGACGCATGATTAATTGCATAATCTTTTACTATGCATTAATTTCCATATAATTAATCACACTCAATTAACGCATTAAATCGACAGCCCAAAAATATACCTTAGAATTCAAATTGCTTATAAAGCATCTCACAGGACTGATGTTTTACTGATGATCTCACCACATCCGGCTTTTGATTTTCTTAAATCTACCCATTTTTACCTTAATTAGCTAGAATAACCTAATAATAACAACAACAAAAAATCCAGATAATGTGATATTTATATGAATTAAACATTTTGTGTTTATATTCATCAGATTTCCATCAGTTCACTCTGGATCCAAACACAGTGAATCTATGTCTCTGTCTGTCTGAAGGCAACCGAAGGATTACTTACACTGAGACACACCTGCGATATCCTGATCATCCAGACCGATTTGATCGTTGGACTGAAGTGTTGTGTAGTGAAAGTATGGATGGACGCTGTTACTGCGAGGTGGAGTGGAGTGGCATTGAGAGATTAGGTGTAGATATAGCAGTGGCATATAAGAGCATCAAGAGGAAGGGAGCTGGTCCTGAGTGTTCAGTTGGGCGTAATGATCAGTCCTGGAGTTTGTTTTGCTCTCCTTCCTATTACTCATTCTGGCACAATAACATTGAGACCATACTTCCTGTAGTCCACAGCTCCAGTAAAGTAGGAGTGTATGTGAATCACAAAGCAGGAATTCTGTCCTTCTACAGCGTCTCTCAGAAAATGAGCCTCATTCACAGACTCCAGACCACATTCACCCAACCTCTGTATCCTATGTTTGGACTAGATAAAAACACAACTGTAAAACTGTGTTTTCTAGGTGTATAGATAATAACGTTGCGACATTATCGAGTCTCTTATTTACTAATAAGGGTTACATACTAAACCTAGTCTCTGTCAACATTATCTATGACATGCTGTCACATGTTTTTTGCTCTGATGGTCATACAGAGTCTGCACGAGTCACATCAATTTTCATCTCTGGCCACTAGATTTTCTGCAATTTCGAATTTTCTGAAAAACCTACTTTTTCAAACTCTTCCTAGGCTGTATGTCTGATTCACTCAATGTTGCACGTATCATCTAGAAACGTTCATGACAAAATTACAGAAAACACGATGACAGGCTACACCGTCCCTGTAAACCACATCAGAAGAATCTATGGCGAGAACGCTATACTGAGCGACGCCATACTGTGCGTCAGCCATTTTAAATTTTGTATTAAATTGCTGTATATAACAAAGGCATTGGCGTATCATTACCATATCCTAAAGGTTCTCAAAACAATTGGGGACAGCACAACCTATTGGTCAAAATATATAATGTAATGCTTATAACTTTAGATTAATTTGGCCTGTTGTCATGAGACTTCCTCTACACATCTAGTGTGATCGCTAACCGTGGCCGAGCATGGTACTCGAAACATGGCCTCAATGATGCGACTGTTCCATTTAAAAAACATGGCGGAGAGCAATCAATTTGGTCTATGGCATATGATCAGTGTTTACTGGAAATTTGGGCAGATGAGAGTATACAGGAACAACTGCATACAAAACACAAGAACTCGATATTTGGTCAAATTTGCGGCTATCTCGTGGACACCAAAGAACCATTGAGCAATGTTGTGACAAACTGAAAAAACTGTGGGTTCAGTATCTGAAGGTAGTGGATGCATTCCGTAAATCTGGAAGCTCATCGGGAGGGCTGGACTGGGAAGAGAAACCAGCTCGGGATTTTACATATCAAATGGCCCAAAAGTTGTTGCTTATCGTGGCCCGATTCGTGGCCGACACAATGGACCGCTTGGTCCTCCCGATGGCCAGTACGCCCCTGATCGGCCCCAAACTGCGTCGGCCCACTGGGAAAATGCCCGGTATGTCCGATTGCCAGTCCAGCCCTGCTCATCGGACAAAAAGGATCATTTCCAGTAGTACGATGCTGTCGACAATTAGGCATGTGAGAGGGCCGCGTGTCACCATGCCCCAAACGACTTCAAATAATGATGGACTGCTCTTTTCTTCCCGTTTTCTTCAAAACAAAAAGTTGCATCGTAATGACGTAAGCGTGCTAAGGCCCGGAACATTAAGTGCAATGTGAGTGGGGACAGTCGAGCATGGACACGGTACAAGGGAACCCGGCCTAGTGTGAGTACGCCCTTATTTTGTAAACTTCCTTGGGTCATGCCGGTTATGATGATACCAAATCTGCCATGGTCGGCCATACTTCATGTTCAGCATTTTAAATTGAATTGTAAACCTTTTTTTTCCAGACCCCTCTTAGACAGTATGTCAGATTCACTGGACAGTTTGCATGTATCATGTGGAGACACTCATGATGAACCATTATAAAATGTATGATAATAGATTAAACTGTTCTCATATACAGTATCAACAAATTTGACAGAGAATGGTCAAAAGGATGCGAGATTGTATCTTTACAAGATATACTGACAGAAAGCCTGGTGTATATCAGCACAAGCATGTGTACCAGCAAAGTGCCACCTAGTGGTCAAGAAATATGATAAATGGCTATTTTTGCTTGTAACTTTTGGGTAGTTTGGGCTAAAATCATGAGGTTGGTCTCTTTAAATTCCCTTATTTTCTGCCATGCTTTGTGATGTACTAAACTGTCCTCGTGTAACTCTTCAATGAATTTAATGGCAAGATGCAAGTAAGAATTTGAGGCTTTATCTCATGAACGCTTTGGCATATTGACATCTTCACATTTGGCATTGTGAGCAAGGGCATACAATACCATATCAATTTGGGGACAGTGCCACCTATTGGTCAAAAGTTATAAGCATGTGATTTATAGTAGAAGTATTCAAATAAATAAAATGTATCACTGTGTTTAAAATCAGTCACTCGAATTCTATATTAAGTCAAACTGCTTGACATTGGTGTGCTTGGACCTATAACTGCTGCTTACTATATCATTATTATTATTATTTATCCTTAAATTAGGAGATCTTACTATGGATATTTATCAATCCTCATTCCAAACTGAACATGTATCACATCAGAGAAGACGCCTACATTTTCTTCAAGATCAATTAACGCTAATAACTTTCATTTATTAAATGTATTGATTCAGGTCATAGACAACAGTAAATAGAGTTGAGAGATTTCATTCAGTGTTCACTGTGGTTTCTGAGGACACGTGACCAGTTTGAGGACAGCACCATGCACTGGGAGTCAACATTTTCAATGATTTGGCCTCAAATCATGAGACGGGTCTCTGAAGATACCTTGGGTAAGAGTATATTGTTTCTGTAGAACAAGGAGAAAAAATCTCTTCAAACAAATTGGTGTTATATGATAGCAGGTCACAGATACTGATCTGCTTGTGTTTCACCCAAAATAATGCTTTTGGTTGCATGATGATTCTGTGAGATGTGATTGTATTTTCTATTATTTTATAATCAATAAATCAACTAAATTTCCAATGATTTCAGAGGAGTTCAGGAGTAAAATGATACTGTTCAATATAATAATGATTGTACTTGTTGTGGAGTGAGAGGTGATAATGAGGAAAATATGAGTTTGTGTGATTAAATATATAGGAATATTATGTGTTCAATATAAGTTAAGCTCAATCGACAGCATTTGTGGCATAATGTTGATTACCACAAAAACTGATATCGACTCGTCCCACAATTGCTAAAAAAGGCTCAAATCTGGGTTACAGTGAGGCACTTACAACAGAAGTGAATCAAATCTGTAAATGTTCAAATTCTCAGTGTTAATGAACTTTAGAGCTCAAATAATACCTTGTGCAGTTATAACAGGACAATTTATGTAGGTGCATCTATAAAATTATAAGCTTTTCATTTCTGCCTTTGAACCTGCCAAAAATCGCCCAACTTTGTAACTTTGTAACCATAAAAAAAAAAATGAAAAAAAGCATGGACGAGTGGAAACAATTGGTGGTAATCAATAATGAAAAATGTTCCTTTAATGTTTTTTTTGTCAGATGTTTAATGTAATACTATAGATTAACTTAATTTTGTTCCATGTGATTTTTAAAATGCAATTTTTATTTTTGATTCTGACTTTTTATTTTACTTGTTGCTTTGTTTTACTTATTTTACGCTGCTACTGTAGTGTATTTTCATCAAGTTAAGTATACATTAATCAGGTGTAATCAATGTAAACATTGTTGATTTGTACCACAGTTATGTCTGACAGGCAAACATGCAGTACTGTGTGTGTGTGTAAAGGCCTGTGGACGTGATGAATGTGTGCTCAGCATATGTGCGACTATTTGAAGGTGTGTGCAGGAACAGGAATAGCCTCATATATGTGCTCTCATGACTGCTGAGAAAATATATGGTGAGGCAGGTGTCTCCTGTCCACTTCTTAAAATAAGCTGACCAGGGTTAAAGCACAGTAATAGCCCCACCTAGTTAGAGGACTGTATTTAAGTGAACCAAAACTCAGAGATGCTTCAGTTGTTCTGCAGGCAACTCGGCTTTATTGTATGATAATAAAGTCTATTCTTCTGAAATCAAAACCCCAAAGATGTTGAGTGATTTTTCTTGTGTTAAACAAGACACATAAAATAAAAATATATATAAAAAAATATATAAAAAAATATACAGAAGGTTGTATTGCAAGAGAATATAATTGATATAATTTATGGCAGTCCAGTGTGAGATTAATAAAGTGCAGTGCTGATATATTGATCGTGAGAGATCAAATGTTCAAAAGTCTAAATAAATGTAAATGTTGGAAACACTATATTTGAGCAGCCTCTTCTTTCTCTGAACTTTGACCTTTGAAGTGCTTTTCCACAACATTTTGTTTTTTCAAAAAACAACTTTTTGTCATTGATGACATGAAATTAATGGACAAACATTCATTTAAAAGTATTTAAACTGTTAATTGTTATTTAGTTTTGCTGTGTTGCACACTTGATTTGTGCAAAAATAAACATGTAAATAACTACAGATGTCACAGAAGTGGGGCACCAGAAGAAGGGGACTTTTTTGGGCAATTAACAAATTCAAATATCTTTAAAAAAAAATGTGTAATAAAATAAAAAGTCAAACTATCTCATTTTAATTTGAGTTTTTTGGCCATTTGAAATCTAATTTCCACTACAGCCAATGATGACATCCACAATAACTTCTGTGACACACAACAGCTTCATATCATGTTCACACACTCGACTGATCGACTGATGGGTCAAGTTTAGATGAGGGGTTTGGGGAGGGGCATAATATTGATCAGTATGTCCTTAAAGACTCGTGTGCAGAACCAGAATTTACTCCTGCATTAGACATCTGTGAATTTGCACACGATAAAGTCGTACAAAATCAAACGAAATGGCCAAATTGTAAAATATTTACAACATTTCATGAGACTGGGTCGGACAAGTGGCTATAGAAATCGATGGATAAGATTCTTGTATGCTTGTTTCATACTTTTATGCTGGGTAGACCGGGGTTATTTGGCACATTTTCAGACTATATCCAGAAAATTATTTCAAAATGACTGGAAATGAACTCTGTGCCAACCAAGCCCGGTCTGTCACCCCTACAATATTAATGTCATGTAATGGTGGCAATCAAAATCATTTTTAATAAGCCTATAACAGCCAGACAGGCCACAACTGATGTTTTTATTATTGATTCATTTGTTTGTTTGCATATGGCTCACATCAGAAAAGGTCTGGACACCACCGCTATAGACTCGTCCACACATGAACACTGTATAATGTTTCTCATTGAGTGTAACTCCTGTTTAAACTTGTGGAAACTTTAATTTAGGCGTTCACTTACAAGAAACACCTGTCGATCGGGAAATCAGCAACAGCACCGACTGAGGAATCAAATAATCAGTTTCACAAACACACACACAGACTAAGAAGCTCTTTCATATCGTGTCGTGATTTCTACAGATACAGGTGAGTTTACAGGTGCAGCTGGAGTTATACGGAAACTTTGTATGTTTAATCACATCTGTCATTATAGAATATCCTGAATTTATTTTTAAATTTTTAATTTAATTAATGTTATTTTCATTGCTGTCTTTATGGGTTAATAGAGAGTCATTCTGTCTGTTTTTGTCATTAGTTACTTTTACTTTCTTTTTTGCTGAAAGCAGAGTTGGCACACAGTTCATTTGACTCATCGCATCACTGAAGCACAGATGAAGCTTCTTTAATTATTTCAGGAAATGAGCGGATGCGCTATATTGTTTAAACCTGATTTATTAATACATTCACAATAAATCCTAATCATTTATTGTGAGGGTCACGGGTGTTGAGGTCACAAATACAATGGTCCTCTTTGGTCCTTTAAAATAGTAAAGGTGCTGAATGCATTACTTTTCTAAATAAAGGCTTTAAATGCAAAAACAAAAACCCAAAATGTGATCATTTTTGGGTTTACCTTTTTTTTTTTCACGCAGTACAAGATCTGCATTGCTAGCAATTTACCTGTTTTAGCCATCTTTTCTTTCTTTTTTTTGTGCTGTCCCAAAAAGGAAAAGAAAATATATATATATATAATTTTCATTTCTTTTCATTGCTGATGTTACTGTAAGATGACGACTGTGTGACCAAGTCCAAAGAAAAACAAATTACAAAATTACAAAATACCATAAAAATAGTCCATACGTCACAAAGCTGTTGAATGACCACAAAAAGCTTGAAATATAGTGCATTTGTCATATACTGTTATGATAATAATAACAATAAATAACAGTGCTTTATGGTGTTTGTCCTTTTTGAAGATTGACAGCTCTTGCTCTTTATAAACTGTTATTCTATGGAACAGAGCTGCTTAAAATATCTATTTTTATTATCCAATAGTAACAGCATATGGGTTTTGAACAACACAAGGGTGAGTAAATAAGTGAGTAAAATGTCTCGGTTCCTGTCGTGACCAGGGAACGAGATGTGTTGATGAAGTGACTCTAGGGGTTGCTCTTGAGAGCCAGTATGCTTATTCTACATGCCAATTCTTATTGGCCTTTTCTCAAAGATCTGAATGTGTATCAGGCTCTCAAGAGCAACCCCTAGTGTCACTTCATCGACACAACGTCTCTCTAAGTTTTTCTCTCCACAGAAGAATAGATTCAGCTGGGGCCTTTAAATGCTCATAAAATGTGTCGTGGAAGGCGTTTTTCTCCATTCCTATTCTTTCAGGGGGAAAAGACCCCGTGGAGGCCACACCCTGCCCTGAAGTTGAGGGTAAAAAAGTGGCGAATACGTCATATGGGCCGAAAGGCCGCACATGGAAGAGATGTGGTGGTAGGTCCTGGCCTTCGTTTTTATTTTTTCTCAGTGACAAGCCGACAGTTGGAAAGCACTGGTCTGTCCACTAACATATTTTTTCGGTGGCAAAAAGACAGTTAGCAAGCAATAGTCAGTCCACTGCCATTTTTTTTCCAAAGGCAAGTCAACAGTTGGCAAGCACTGGTTGGTCCACTTACAGTCCAATAGCATTTTCTTTTCAGTGGCAAGCTGACAGTTGGTTACCACTGGTTGGTCCACTGCCATTTTTTCCGATGGCAAGCCGACAGTTGAAAAAAAATGGTCTGTCCACTAGCATTTTTTTTTAGTGGCAAGTCAATGGATGGCCTGCACCGGTCGGTCCACTAGCAGGTTTTTTTTTCCAGTGGCAATCCAACAGTTGGCAAGCACTGGTCGGTCCATTAACGGTCAACCAGCATTTTTTTCCGGTGGCAAGCCGACAGTTGGCAAGCACTGGTCGGTCCACAAAAATGTTTTTTTCTTCAGTGGCAAGCCGACAGTTGGCAAGCACTGGTCGGTCCACAAAAATGTTTTTTTCTTCAGTGGCAAGCCTACAGTTGGCAAACACTGGTAGGTCCATTGACGTTTTTTTTTTTTGGTGGCAAGCCAACAGTTGGCAAGCACACATCGGTCCACTAGCATTTTTTGAGCGGAAGGCCACTATGGGTTATAAATTCACTAATATTGCAAATAAATTACTCAGATGCCCAAAATAGTGAGAGTGGTTTTAATTCAGGACACATAAAACATTAAAGAAAAAAAGGTGTATGTTCTATAAGGCAAACATTCTTAAAAATATAAGGGAGCAGATTGTTTGTGAAAACAACTATATAATACAAACTTAAACTATAAAAAATTGCAGGGGTGGCATTTTGCACCAATGCAGAATAATAATTTCATGTGACCTTGAAAAAATGTGTTAGTCGAAAGATGAAATTATTGATTTTAATATGTTCATCTGTTTAAATTAATTTGACTTCTTTTCACCAAAATGTTGTAGTTGATAAATGTGTGCGGGAATTACCGCATTATGTTTTACATTGTGCAATACATTCCCATGCTGAACTCAGGCCCTGTTATTTAATGCATAGCTACATAACTTCATAACATATGTGTCTTACCTACAAGCTGATAATGATGAAATTCTTATGAACTACCCATGCTTCCTTGTAGAGGTCTGGCAAAACTAAATAATCTGGGAAGGAAGATGAAAGACTTGAAGCTGCAATAGCGATCAGTCCCCTCTGTTAGTCAAAATAAGCAGGATATCTGGTCACCTTAAGCAAAATAGTGAACTAGCTAATTTGCTCTCTCTGTCTTATTGTAACACAGTGAAATGGCAGAAGCAAATATTCTCAAAGCTCCTCGCCCTGCTCCCCGTCACATCAGATCCAGAGATGTGGAGTGTGACGTCTGTACTGGAATAAAACAGAAAGCCGTGAAGTCCTGTCTGGTGTGTCTCAACTCTTACTGTCAGAATCATCTAGAACAACATGAACATTTCTTCAAGAGTAAGAGACACAGCTTGATTGATGCCACTGGACGACTCCAGGAGATGATCTGCCCTCTACATGATAAAATGCTGGAAATTTACTGCCGCACTGACCAGAAATGTATCTGTGTGCTGTGTATGCTGGATGAACACAAGAACCACGACATTGTATCAGCTGCAACAAAGAGGACAGAGAAACAGGTGCACTTCCATACTGAAACTCATGAAAAACAGTTCATTTTTTTGCCTTTTTGTTTGTGTTTGTTTTGGTGGCCACAAGACAATACTGTAATTCTATAGCCATTTGTAGCACTCTTATGTAACGTTTCTCATGTTCTCATGTTCCATATTTATGTTTCATGCAGAAACAGTTTGAGGAAACACAGAGTAAACTGCAGCAGAGGATCCAGGAGAAAGAGAAAGAAGTTCATGATCTGAGAGAGGCTGTGAAGTTTCACAAGGTGAGATCCCATCTCTTAGTGGTACGCTCCAGGTTCATCAGCAGCACCTCCAACTCCTCCTCTGAGTGAGCAGCAATCACCAGATCATCAGCATAGATAATGTGGTTGACCTATAGGGAGCCATCCCTTGACCACACCCGAGCATCGACCAGGTGCTTATGACCGGCTCTGGTTTGACAGCAGAGGTCTCACTCCGAATCAGTCGAGCAGCATTATCTTTTCATCGGTTGCGTAACGCTGTGTGGAAGCTACTCGGTTTGTCGCTCCGCAAAAAGCTTCAGGTATTCTCAGCCATGGTAATTTCCTCCCTTCTCTACACTTGCGAAATGCGGACTCCCCTAATGGAACATCTTCACTGGTTAGAAACATTTAGGCTGGCCTGCCTAAGTTCCATCCAGGGTTTAACCCCTGGCAGGCAAGGTTGTGATGGTTGGGTCCGCATGCCCAGCCACCACATGCCTAAACAGCTAATGTTCAGCCGGATAGAGGGGGCTAAGCGGGCATAGAAGAGATGGAGTGATGTGGTACAGGAGGATCTGGAGCTGAGTGGACTTGCCGATGGCTGGTACCAGCCAGCTCTTTGGAGGAGGCTTGTGAAGGATGCTGCTGGCCAGTTGGAGGCAGTCGCCCTCCAACAACAAAGGAGGGCAGAGAAGCGACGCTCACAACACCGAGCAGAGCGCCGGTTGGCTAAAGCACAGCAAGTTGGCACAGTAGGGGGCACAGGTGGTGCATCAGCCAGTCATCTCAGTCAGTCAACCCATGTCACCTGTTGGATATGTCCCGTGACCTCCTGCCAGCGGGTGTTCGACACTTCATGTGGCCTCCTGACACAAGCATCATGGTGACACCACCGCCACTTAGTGGCGAATGGCGGTTGTTGTTGTTGTTGTGTGTGTGTGTGTGTGTGTGTGTTTTAACAGTAATGTGTGTGTGTGTGTGTGTGTGTGTTACCAGTGCTCTCCACAGTCAGCAGTGGATGACTGTGAGCTGATCTTCACTGAGTTGATCTCATCCATTGAGAGAAGGCGCTCTGAGATGACACAGCTGATCAGAGATCAGGAAAATGCCGCAGTGAGTCGAGTTGAAGAACACTTGAAGCGACTGGAGAAGGAGATCGATGATCTGAGGAGGAGAGATGCTGAGATGCAGCAACTTTTACACACAGACAATCACATTCATTTCCTGCAGGTAACAGAAATCTGAAAAACAGGACATGCATTTTTACTCATTTTGCTGGATCACGTTTTATCAGGGGCCAAGCTTTGATGGTCCATAGGAATTTATTTAATTATTTAATCTCTTATTCTCATTACTTTGAACCTGCATTGGAGTCTAATTACAGCACTTAGAATGGACTTTGCAAAAGTCTAGCTACAGCAACTCTGATGAGTCTTAGAGTCGGGATTAACCGTCACATCACAAAACACAACATTACAAAGCCCCGTACACACATGCAAAGATTTGTAGAAGAATATCTCACACATAAACACACATATCATGATGTTTGGGTGTACTTGTGCTTTTAGGGTAACTTTCGGCATCTGCCTCGACAAGGTTACTCAAAATGTCTATGCTTGTCAGTGTTTCCATATTATTTTCATGTTGAGAAGACAAACTACAGGAAATATTGGCCAAAGTATAAGCGCCTTTGGACCAGGCAGCTCCCGTAACTAAGCAGTTTTTACAAGCAATTTACGTGCTGGTTTGGGTAACAGGTATTAATCTTTCGTAAAATAAACTGCAATGTTATCAGAAACCCAGCTCTTATCTGTTTTTGTTTTTTTGTCTGTAGAGTTTCCAGTCTCTCTCTGTCTCTCTTGGATCATCTGACAGAATCAATGTCACTTCTTGTCTCACTTATGATGATTTTGTGAAATATGTGTCTGAACTCAGAGACAAACTGGAGAGGTTCTGCACAGAGAAGATTGAAAAGACATTTGATAAAGGTACACTCATTTGATTCACAGAGATGACTTGACCATCATTAATAAGGGCTCAAAGATGAATGTGTATTGTTATTCATTTATTTTCTTACTGGCTGTGCTTGCTCACTTAAACATCTTTTAGAAGAATATCTAATCTCTGTTGGTCCTCACAATGCGAGTGAATGTGTACTAAAACACATAAAAGCTGCATTAAGTAATTCATATGACCAGTGGTGTAACAAATGCATTCATAAGTGATCAAAGTAGTTTTGGGTGAGAACAAACCAAAATGTAACCCCTTTGTCATTATAAATATACATTTTCACCTTCACATTCTCCTTGTGTTTTTGGCGATTCACTTTTTTATATATATTGCCAAATACTGGGCTGGGAAATAGACTACTTTTATGCTGACTTTGTTTTTGTTTTTCAGTTTCAAAGTTTTGGTCCCATTGACTTGCCTTATATGGACTTACAAAGCTCAGATATTCTAAAAATCATTGTGTACTGCAGAAGAAAGACTTACACATCTGGTATGGCATGAGGGCAAGTAAATGATGAGAGAATTAAAGCTTCCCGTCCGTCGCTCACTTCGACATTGTGTCGAAGAAGCGATACTAGGGGTCTCTCTTGAGCGCCGATTATACATCTGATCTATGAAAAAAGGCCAATGAGAAGTTGGCAGACAGAATTTGCATGTCCTGCCCCCCAGACATACATGCAGGGAAATGAGTCTGTTCATTGAGACATTTTCTTCGGAGCCGATGGTCGTGCATGCAGTGAGCTGCGAGTCACACACCTGTTCCTCTTACTTCTGGTCATCTGCTGTTGGATCTACGGCGCACTTCAGCGGCTTCCTCCTTCGCAGTTTGCCACTGGGTGCTTCGACAGCGCAAACTAAAAGAGTTGTTTGTAAAAAGAGTGATTTTCTCAATTAAAAGAGTAATTTCCTCTAAAAGAGCAATACACAGCTGGCGTTGAAAGTCCTTTTCAGGATGCGTCTTTATAAAGATGCCTTTCCGCCCCTGTGTAGTTTCTGGATGCGGTCTTCTCTGCAGATGGGCACAGGTGCTGTTTCGTGTGTTTGGGCTGCGATCACACTGAGGCAGCGTTTGTGGATGGTTCATGTTCTCACTGCGAGACAGACAAGACACAGGAAACGCACGCCCCCCTCCCCATCTCACGGACCCCCTCAAGGACCCGGAAGACTCCCGGAGCTGGTAAGTAGACCGCTCTGTCCCCCGGTGGAGGGCCGGTAGGAGAATCTTTTTTTAAAGTTATTTCATTTGCTGCACCCCCTCGGGGCTGTGGTTCCCACATTCTCAATAAAATAGCTATTTCCATTGTCTCTGGGTCACGTGGCCCACAAATGCTGTTCTCACGGCACTCTGCCGGCACACCTCAACAGTCCCGGCATGCTGGACGCAGACCCTCCACCTTCAACCCCACGACTGTCCCCCGACTGACCTCTGCCGGACCTCCTCAGTCACTAACCCGCCCCCTAGCAAGCAAGGTAAGTGCTTCAAGACTTTTCTCAGCACCAGAGCCTCGGGATGCTGTACTACCTGCTCTGTCCTGCTGCGAAGCCCCGCTGGGTACATCAAAAATTATCGTCCCGTTAGTGCCCCTAGCACGGAGCTTGGATGTGTGGCTTTCACTTCCCAACATGTCACGCTGGCTGGCCAGGACCATCCGACTCGGTTACGCAATTCAGTTTGCCAGCCCCCCTGCCCCCTTCACAACGTCGAAATGAGCGGCAGACGGGGAACGTCTAGGTTATCCTCCATTCCCTGATGGAGGGAATGAGACATTGTGTCCTCCCGGCCACGTCACTGAGCTGAGCCGCTGTTGTGGCCGGACCATTTCCGGCTCCTCAGAAAATCCTGATTGAACAGACTCATTTCCCCGCCTTTGTTTTCCAACCTTCTCTGTTTCCACTCTCATTGGTAGTCACTCGCGAATGTCGCTCATCATTTGCATAAAATTTACATTTTCTCAACTTGTCTTCCCATGGAGATCTCTGTCTCTAACAGTCACAAGTGCAGTGTCGCTGCCGGTGTGAACGGGGCTTTACTGCAATTTTTAATGCCAGAAAATGTATATTAATTTATATTAGACTCCAGTGTCTTCACATTTATGCATAATTGTAGATATACACACATATAATTATATGCAGTGTTTTAAAAAACAGACTGGGTTTATGTTTGTATTACAAGGAGTTCATGAAATGCAATTATTTAATTTTAACTATATCTTCACAAGACCCCGCGTCGTCATTTGAGGATGTTACATTTTGGCTTCCTTGTGCATAATTTCAACTGAATTAAATCCACATAAGTCAGGGGACTCTAGACTTCCATTAACAGTTGTGTCTAGAAGGTCTCATGAGAAGTTGTATGAATTGTATGCATTATGAAGAAACTGTATATGAAAGCGTACAAATTAGGCCGAACTTATTCAGAATGCTAATTTGCACTGAAAAACGGGCTTGGTGTGAATAACTAATTCTAACTTACAGTATATGAGCAATAGTAATTGTGACATTTGTTTAATTTCCTATTTTCATGTCTTTTGCTTTTGCTTTTGCTAGTGAGATATATTGAGATCATTCCCACTCCTGAATACAACACCAGGAAGGAGTTCCTAGAATGTAAGTTACATGGGGAAAACCCACTCCAAAAAAGATTACTTCAAATTTATTCAATTGAAAAGACTGTTTTATGCTAAATAAAGCCCACAATTTAATTACATTATGTAGTAGCCCATTAATAAAAACATTTATTTACATTACACAAGCTTCACTAATGTCACCAAGACATCAAACATTTTCTGAGATCTTTTTGTCTTAAATATCTTTAACCTAATAATTTGACAAGGAAATAAATAGCCAGTCTAATGTGTTGTATTAATTATGAAATGTCCCAAAGGATAATGTCTTTATCTCCATCAGATGTCACATCAGTTCACTCTGGATCTGAACACAGTAAATCCGTACCTCTGTCTGTCTGAGGAGAACAGAGCGATTACTTCCACCGAAACACCCCAGCGCTATCCTGATCATCCAGACAGATTTGATTGTTGGCGTCAGGTGTTGTATAAAGAGTGTGTGAGGGGACACTGTTACTGGGAGGTGGAGTGGAGTGGGAATCGTGGTGTGGATATTGCAATGGCATATAAGAGTATCCAGAGGAAGGGAGAGGGTAAAGAGGTTGATTTTGGTTTAAATGATCAGTCCTGGAGATTGACCTGTTCTCCTTCCAGTTATTCATACTGGCATGATAACAAAGAGACTAAATTCCCTGTAGTCCACAGCTCCAGTAGAATAGGAGTGTATGTGAATCACAGTGCAGGAGTTTTGTCCTTCTATAGCGTCATCTTGGACAGAATGAGTCTCATCCACAGAGTCCAGACCACATTCACTCAACCTCTGTATCCTGGGATTGGACTATATTGGGGTTCAACAGTGAAACTGTGATCTCTAACAAGATAAGCGGGTACATTCCCAGCATAAATTACTTAAATGGCCAAATGTGGCTCAAATGATCATGAGCACATTACTTTTTTGAAATACTGTACATACAATTTACACGTAAATGCGTTAGAGGACAGTGTCATCTACTGGTAGATAATATAAGATATAATATAAGTTTAGAACTTTTTAATAATCTGGACTCCAATCTCAATCATGAGACGGGTCTCTTCAGGTTCCTTTAGGTCATATAGATGGCAGTGTTTCTGTAGTTACTGAAACTACATACTGTTGATGAAGTTTAGTTCTGTTTTACCAAGAAGAAAAGTTTAAGTTCCAGCATAAATCAGTGAGATATTATCTTATTTTTCATTATTTTCTAATCAATAAATCAACAGCTGAATTTCTAATAATGATAATAACAGTACAATTTTCATCAAATGAATGAAATAATGATTAAAGTGGAAGAGTGAAATGTAATAATGAATGTTGAATAATGTGTATGTGTAAGTGATTATTCTGTCTGTGATAATTCAATGTTTAATAGCAGATCAAACTCTTTCATGTTTTGTCATGCAACTTTAAAATATAAAACTTTTACAGGTGTGCTCGTGAAAATGTTGTATAATACGTGATTCTGATTTTTTTATTTAGATTGTTTTGCTTGTTTTGAAATATCGTAATAAATATGAGGTTCTATAAACTCTCAAAAGTAACGGGACAACTTGCAGCTTTCTGTTGAATGTTTTCTGTAAATACCTTAAATTATAGGGCCTACCATTAAAAACTGTCAAATTGATTGACACGTGTTTAGTTGTTATTATTATGTTACATGTTTCGCTGTGTGTTATCAAAGTAACATTTACATTTTGAATGGCAAAGAGGCTGTGAAGTTTCACAAGGTGAGTTTTGAGAAGATCCACTGCTGGACTATCAGTAGTGTGTGTGTGTGTGTGTGTGTGTGTGTGTGTGTGTGTGTGTGTGTGTGTGTGGGCTTGTTTATGTGGTTTATGAGAACATTTTTTTAGGTTACAAATTAGTAATTACAAGGGTATTATGCTATAAATGTGGTTTATGAGGACATTTCTATTGTCCCCATAATTCAAATCGCTTAAAAATCATACTAAACAATGTTTTATTGAAAATGTAAAAATGCAGAAAGTTTTTTGTGAGGGTTAGGTTTAGGGGTAGGGTTAGGGTTAGGGTATAGGATCTATAGTTTGTACAGAATAAAAATCATTATGTCTATGGAGAGTCCTCATAAGGATAGCTGCACCAACATGTGTGTGTGTGTGTGTGTGTGTGTGTGTGTGTGTGTGTGTGTGTGTGTGTGTGTGTGTGTGTGTGTGTGTGTTTTAACAGCAATGTGGGATATACATTTTTATTTTTGTAAATTGGCGAGTGGAATTTACATGCCACTCCCCTGGACATACAGGTATAAAAGGAGAAGGAATGCCAACTCTCATTCAGATTTTATCTTCGGAGACCTTGTGTTTTTGCTGGCAGGAGTTCCCCTACAGCTGGTGTCCAGATGCCTTGTAGTCACCACATACGCCTCCAAGTTGGGCTGGGGCACCGTGTGCAACGGGCACGCAACCGCTGGTTCCTGGACAGGAACGCAAATGGGTTGGTACATCAACTGCCTAGAGTTGCTGCCTGTACTTCTCACCCTGTGGAGGCTATTGCCTTTGATCCATGGCAAGCATGTGTTGGTCTGGTCGGACAACACAGTGACAGTAGCGTACATAAAATGCCAATGCGGCGTATGCTCTCCTTGCATGTCGCAACTCGCCCGACATCTCCTCCTTTGGAGTCTGTGGTGCCTGAGGTTGCATCCCAGGCAGCCTCAACGCTACAGCGGACTCACTGTCGCGGCAGGCAATACTCAGTGCAGAGTGGAGACTCCAACCCAAGGTGATCCAGCTGATTTGGAGTTGATTCGGCAAAGCACAGATAGACATTTTCGTCTCCTGGGAATCCTCCCACTGCCCGCTCTGGTATTCCCTGACGGGAGCCCCCCTCGAGACATACGTTCTGGCACACAGCTGTGCAAATATGCATTCCCCCAGTGAGCCTACTTGCACTGTGCAAGATCAGGGAGGACGAGGAACGTGTCACCCTCATGGCCCCATATTGGCCCACCCAGACTTGGTTCTCGGACCTCACGCTGTTCACGACAGCACCTCCCTGGCGATTCCCCTGAGGAAGGGCCTTCTTTCTCAGGGAGGGGGCACCATCTGGCACCCATGCCCAGACCTCTGGAACCTCCATGTCTGGCCCTTGGACAGGACGCGGAAGACCTAAGTGGCCTACCACCAGCAGTGGTAGACACGATCACTCAGGCCAGAGCTCCCACTAAGAGACATCTTGATGCCCTGAAGTGGCACTTGTTTGCAAATTGGTTCTTCCCGAGCTGAAAACCCCCAAAGATGTGCAGTCGGGTCAGTGCTTTCCTTCCTACAGGAGAGGCGGCTGTCCCCCTTCACATTGAAGGTATGTGTAACCTCTATGGCGGCCCACCATGATGCAGTGGAATGTAAGTCCCTATGGAAGCACAACCTGATCATCAGGTTCCTCAGAAGCGCCCTGAGGCTGAATCCTCCCAGGCCATGCCTCATCCCCTCATGGGATCTCTCCATGGTCCTCCTGGGCCTTTGGGGAGCCCCCTTTGATCCGTTAAAGTCAGTCAAGCTGAAAGCCCTCTCCTTGAAGACAGCCCTCCTCAATCAAGAGGTTGGGGATCTTCAAGCGTTTTCTGTCAGTGACACTTGCCTGGAGTTCGGTTCTGCAGATTCTCACGTGATCCTGAGACCCCGGCCGGACTACATGCCCAAGGTTCCCACGACCCCCTTCAGGGATCAGGTGGTGAGCCTGCAAGCGCTGCCCCAGGAGGAGCAAACCTGACCTGTGTGTGTGTGTGTGTGTGTGTGTGTGTGTGTGTGTTTGTGTGTGTGTGTGTGTGTGTTTTACCAGCGCTCTGCACAGACAGCAGTGGATTTATTACATTATTTTCCCAGAATGTTTTTTATTTCTTGTAAATTTCACTGTAAAAGGAGTCATTTTTATATTGTGAATCTATTTCTACCTGATCTAACCTTAAAAATATACTTTTGTTGCTAATGTAACCAGGTGGATTTAGTCGATTTAGTCGATTTATTTTACCTATAGCACAAGCAGCCTGAAAAAACCTTTTTATGTGGACTACATGAGAGAGGTCAAATCAACCAAACAAACAACAATACTGTCCTTCAAAGGCAACACATTTGAATATTTGGTATATTTACACTTTAAAAAGGTGCTTTATGTGGTAACATCTAAATGGTAACAGGTTTGATTGTTAAAGTCAAATATATTATTTAACATAACTGAAAAAAGCCAGCTTCAGGGGTTAGATCAAGTAGAAATAGCTTTTTAAGGTAACAGTTGCAGGTGACAGAAATAAATCCCAGTTTCAGTGTTTGCGTAGTTACTGTATTTTGCCATTGGGGGCAGAATTTGACAGTAAATTTCAAGAGAAAAACTTTCCTGGCTGGATAACATTTTATAATCCATCTCAAACTGAGCATTAATACTTAAATGATGTGGCTTATTTACATGTTCAGCTCTTCTTAGTCAAACTCTGATGTCAAACAATCCTTCTATAATGTATATTATATCGAATCATTTAGTGAACTCTTGGAAGCGTTGATATTTTGTTACCCATTGTCCTTGTACCTGCCGTTATTGTCGTGCACGGCTCGCACAGTCATCAAACTGGGCAAATGAACTATGCTCTGGCACAGCTGTGTCACCCCCTGTGATCCAGTGTAGCAAGAAAAGCGTGAAGAAATTTGCATGTAGGTGCGAGTTTCGACTTCCACATTCCGATTTGAGTTACCATACCATAATAATATTGAAACATGAACAGATGACAACTGACATTGCTTGACGTCACAGTAAAAACATGAGTGGTAAGTGTTTTGCCACATTGAGTGTGTGACCATTGAACGGTGGCTGCAGATCTTGCCCGGATGACTGACGTGGTTGCCATGGAAACGACACTGCATGATGAGCTCATTCAGTGCGTCTCCTAAGAGACTGACCAGTACATTTGAACGTTTACATTTATATATATGCTGTATAACACAGACAACGTAAACATATTTGCCCTGTGAAAAACTGCGGGGGACAAACTTTATTGTAATGAGGGGGACACGTCCCCGCGCCCCCTGCGTACTCTACGCCCCTGTCTCTGATCATTTTGTTACTTTTATTTCTTTACATTCAGCCATCAAAGTGTCGCTTGTTCACTGTGGGATATCAAATCTTCTGCTGTGATCCATGTTCTTGTTATAATGTGTAATCCACTGGTTTATTTGTGAGGTGTTGTGAAGAGTATTTGTCAGGAGTCATTCTGCAGGGTATGTTAAAGCGCATCATGTGTGATGGGACGTGCATGTGTCACTCTTTTTGTGTTTCTTACTTTTCTAACTGTAATAGTTGTGTGGGTTAAGAGCTTATGGTTACTGTATTGACTAAAGTTTATTTATTTGTTGAATATCCATTTGTTACTCTGCTAATGGGCTGAACCTAGCATCCATATATCCCTTTGAAACACATCTGATTGGGTAACATGGACATAATGCATCCTAATAATACCTGTGTGTTTGACTAAGAGCTCAGTCCACTGACGGGTCGACTTCTCGTTTTAAATGGGTAGTTTTGAACATCTCCACCTTTTACCTGCACATTCTGTAAAACAATAATCATGTAAAACACAACTGTTCTTCAATGGACATTTCTTTCTGATGCTGAACACAAACGCAGCGGATGATTCATATCTCACTATAGGCGTGCACTTCCTAACATCTGTCGTCAAATCAGAGAGCAGGATTGAGTTCTGTGATTAATATTCATGAGCCAAGTTGTTTCGCGCGTTCGGGAGCGGCTGCGGAGCGCGTTTATGTCGCAAAGAGATTAAATTAATCTGTCATTATCTGAATTTAACAAACTAATAACTAAACACACACAAAACTCTGAAGAACTGCTTTTTTATCGTGATTTCTACACACACTGGTGAGTTTATAGTTAGAAATAACTGTTATAATGAGTTATAATGAAACTTTGTGAACATATCTGTCATTTTCTTTATTCTATATAGTGTGTTTATTAAAGTTTATATTTGTGTTTACAGGTTATTAGATTATGATTATGTCTGTTTTGTTCTCAACTGCTTTTAGTTTCACTTTTGCCTGGAAGAATTGGGAAGTAAAATGAGTTATTTTGACAGATTTAGCCAGAAACGCAAGGAACGTTTTTATTTATTAGACTTTAGATGAGAACACAAGGTACACCGTGTGAGTGTTTATGGGTTTGTTTTTAATAAAATAAAAGTTGTATTTGTTTACTTGATGTGGCATGGATTAAAACAGAAGCTCTCTCTCTCTCGTGCGCATGTGCGGTGTGACTGTGGGGCGCGTGTGAGGAACGAGCGGTTTTTACTTTAACTTTTTTCTTCTTTAATTCGATTCTTTTTTGTTTAGTTTATATTTTGTAGTTTTCTTTTTGTGTGGAATTATTTTGTAAAAAGGGAAGCGGGTGTTGTGTTTAGCAGGGGTGTTGGCTCCCAGGTGTTGGGAGCATGGCTGTCCCAGGGGAGTTTCAATTCTTTGTCAAGGCGTCATGGCGTTAAATAGATTCAGCTGCTGGTGTGGAGGGATGCAGTTTAGCGGTGGAAGAAGTGCTTGGACATGAGAATATTGTGTCAGCGTCCCGAATGAACTGCACTGTTGTTGTATTTGTGAAAACAGTTGATTTAGCAAATCAGTTAGCAAACGGTATAGTGATTAATGGTATTTTTACACCTTGTCTACACCTTCAAAACAAGTGACGCTATCAAATGTGCCACCATTAATCCCAAATGAGGTGTTGATCAGAATGCTTGCCCGTTATGGTAAAACAGTTTCGCCTATAAAGATGATTCCGATTGGCACCAAGTCTCTTCTTGAAACATATCTTTTAAGCATTATGTTTATATGATCCTGCAAGATAATCCCGTTGAACTGGATTTGTCTTTGAATTTTCGATATGAGGATTTTAACTACTACAAATAAAATGAAGCGTTTTACCTGTGGCGAAATGGGTATTTGATCCGTGCGTGTCCCAGTAACGTTAGAATAGATGGGTCAAATGAGGGACCTTTACAGGTTGTAAACGATGGAAACGTTGTAAATGTTAATGAAAAAAAAAACGTCGCTGCGATTGTCACTGATGATGAGGTACCTGGACCAAGTTCAGTGCAGACAGCAGCTGCTGCGATTGTTGCAGAGGCAGTGGACGTACAGCAGGTAGATCGCTCTGTGGGAGATGAAGGTATGATGGTTACTGTGGGTGAAGAGATCGAAGTGGAGAATGGAGACGGTGTTGAGGACGCTGCAGATTAACTTTCCGCTAATCTTGAAGCAGTGATGATGACTGAGTTAGACGAGTGTGCGTTTAAAACCCCACAGAAGCAAAGTTTAGAACAACGTCCTTCAGAACAGCAAGCAACAAGAGGATTCGGTTGCAATGAAAATTGAAAAGCACATTTATGTTTTTTTTTGTTTGAGTTTAATTTGCTTTTAGTTTTCTTCATTTATGGGAGAAATGTGTATTCCTTCTCTGAATGTAATTGGGGCAAGAGACGAAAAAAACGGCTTCATCTTTTTGAAACAGTTAAACAAAAAAAGGTTGATGTTTTATTTGCTCAAGAGACTCGTTATAGTGAAAGAGAAGATAAGAAAGAGAGATAGTGATGAGGTAAATGCGAGTGATTGGGCAAGAGAGTTCGACGGATTGTCTATATTAAGTCATTTGAGTTCCACCAGTTGCTAATTTATTTTCCAAAGGTTTTAATCCTTTTTCATATCAAGTGGAAAAGATCTTAAAAGGTAGACTTTTAAAAGTCACAGCCCAGTTTGAGAATTGTTTTTTTTATTTATTTCTGTAAATGTTCCTACCAGAGCAATTGTAAGAATGTGGTTTTTAAGATACATTTGAGTCAAGTATTAGCGAATTGTAACACAGAGGATGTTTTAATTTGTTGGGTTAATTGTACTGAACACTTATAATATAGAAATCATGTACAGCTTCATATGCCATCATGAAAGAGACTCATTGAATTGATGAAATCTAATGAGATTATTGATGTGTGGAGAAATTTTCATTTTCCTCAGAGGCAGTATACTTGGGTACATGTTCAAGATAATCTGTTATCTATAGCTAGGTTGGATAGATTGTATGGATACAGACACCATCTTAATCTATTTAGGGGATGTTCTATTGTCCCATTTGTTTTTTTCTGACCATAGTCTAGTAAAGTGTGTTGTGACAGTGAGTGTTAAGCCAAGAAGTGCTTATTGGCACTTGAATAGCAATCTGTTGTGTGATCATTTTTTTCTATTTTTTTTTCAAGAGTTTTGGGTTGATTTTAGACCCTAAAATCTTCCTTTCAGTCTGTACAGCAGTGGTGGGATTTTGCAAAGACAGCTTTGCAAACAAGTTAGACAGCTGTGTCAATATTATACCTTTAATGCCAGATAGAAAAAGTGAAATTTACACGTTATAAAAAGAATTAAAGGAATTGCAAGAACTTGCTGATGTCACTGGAGATTTGACCATTATCAAGAGTTTTAAAGAGAAAACTTTTTTTTTTAATGACCTGTTAGATGTAACTAAACAAGGAGCTCTGGTCAGGTCAAGATTTCAGTATATAGAGCTGATGGATGCACCTTCAAAATTCTTCTTTAATTAAGAATGGGCAAATAAGGCTTATACACACTTTTACGCTCCAAGACTGGAGATTTGTGGTCAGATCCTTCTAATATCAGAAACAGGGAAGTTAGTATTTATGGGAAATTATATAAGAGTGAATTAACACATGTTGAAATGGACGTGAGTTTTTTTTTAATCTGCCTCGTTTCTGAAGAAGTTAATGTTGAACTTATTAAAGCTTTCTCATTAGAGGAATTAGAAAAAGCACTTCAAAATATGGAAGGTGGTAAGACCGGGTATTGATGGGCTACCAGTTGAATTTTATTAGACGTTTTGGACAGTGGTGAACCCAGATTTATTGCAGGTACTAAATGAAGGTTTGGTCAATGGACAGCTACCTTTAAGTTGTAGAAGGGCGGTCCTCACATTATTGCCAAAGAAAGGTGATCTAAATGAGATTCAAAACTGGAGACCTGTGAGCTTGTTGTGCACTGACTATAATTTACTTTATAAAGTTCTGGCAAATAGATTAAGTGAAGTTCTTAATCAAATTATTCATCCTGACCAGACTTATTGTGTTCCAAGGAGACAAATCTTTGATAACATCTCTTTTATTAGGGATATTCTAGATTTTGGCCAAAACCTAAAATTAGATTTGACCAAGAAAAAGCTTTCGACAGAGTGGATCACATGTACTTATGGAATATTTTAACAGCCTTTGGTTTTAGTAAGGTTT
Source organism: Xyrauchen texanus (assembly GCF_025860055.1). Taxonomy (NCBI): domain Eukaryota; kingdom Metazoa; phylum Chordata; class Actinopteri; order Cypriniformes; family Catostomidae; genus Xyrauchen; species Xyrauchen texanus. The sequence goes on from NC_068283.1 coordinate 46,879,975, forward strand.
TTATTTCCTTGATAAAAGTGTTGTACAATGATGTTGAAAGTGTTTTGAAATGTAATGGGAATTTGTGTGCCCTTTTTAGAGGTATCAGGCAAGGCAGCACCTGAAAATTAAGAGAGGTCCCTTACTTAAATGTTTTCAATAAAATGTAATTTAATTACAGTAATTAATTACATAGTAATGCATTACTCCCAACATTGATTATATAAAAAAAATAAAAATAAAAAAAATCCCAGGATGTTGCTTGGAAGTTTGACAACCTTAAAATCTAATGGATATTTTCAGGTTTTCATTCACATTTTCTCCTTAATTCTCATTTGTGATTATTTTTCATAAATGTTTCAGAGAGGTTGATAGACAACAATGACTGACATTTCTGCAGTACAGTTCAGCACTTAAATTTAGTAAATGTAAATGTAGCAAAAAGATCACAGTATATGGTTTGTCTGTTTATTGAGATGGTTCAGAAAGGTTAAAGAAATGTTAGGGGAATGTTAGGGGAACCATCATGTACAACCTAAAACAAACGTTCTAATATATAACATGTTAATATATAACAGGCTCCACATAACATAACATTTGTCATCATTACTCACCCTCCTTATTCTAATCCAGTGCAATTTATTTCAACCATTAAACACAAAATTGAGGGATTGTGATGTGACTGTCAAGCTCCATTAAAAACCATTAAAGTTGTCCGTACACTCATGTGTTATAGTGGCATAGGCCAGCACTCACATATTAATTACATGTTTTTGTGCTGTAATTAATGTTGTTGCAACTGTGGCATAAGATAATGTTGATGTCAGATTTGCTACAAGTAACGTAGGGCACGAATTAACTAATGTGTGGCTCTCTGTCAGTGTGTAAGTACAGTGAAATGGCAGGATCCAGTATTTCAGTAACTCAGGATCAGTTCTGTTGTCCAGTGTGTTTGGATCTCCTGAAGGATCCAGTGACCATTCCCTGTGGACACAGTTACTGTATGAGCTGTATTACAGACTGCTTTAATGAAGATCATAATACAGGGATATACAAATGCCCTCAGTGCAGACAGACCTTCACTACAAGACCTGCTTTATGTAAAAATGTGGTGATTGCTGAGATGGTGGAGAAACTGAAGGACACGAGAATCCAAGAGACTCCCTGTTACGCTGGTCCTGCAGATGTGGAGTGTGACGTCTGTACTGGAATAAAACAGAAAGCCGTGAAGTCCTGTCTGGTGTGTCTCAACTCTTACTGTCAGAATCATCTTGAACAACATGAGAATTTCTTCAAGAGTAAGAGACACAGCTTGATTGATGCCACTGGACGACTCCAGGAGATGATCTGCCCTCTACATGAGAAAATGCTGGAAATTTACTGCCGAACTGATCAGAAGTGTATCTGTGTGCTGTGTATGGTGGATGAACACAAGAACCACAACACCATATCAGCTGCAGCAGCGAGGACTGACAAACAGGTACAGTTATTCAATGGAAACTCATGAGGAACAGCTCATGTACTTTATCTTATTGTGTTTTGATGGACATAGACATTGTTAGATTCATACAGACATTTATTTGTGCTTTGTACAGAGAGATTTGGAGGAAACACAGAGTAAACTGCAGCAGAGGATCGAGGAGAAAGAGAAAGATGTTCATGAGTTGAGAGAATCTGTGATGTTTCACAAGGTGAGTTTTGAGAAGATCAACTGCTGGACTATCAGGTGTGTGTGTGTGTGTGTGTGTGTGTGTTTAACAGTAACGTGTGTGTGTGTGTGTGTGTTACCAGCACTTTGCACAGACAGCAGTGGAGGACTGTGAGCGGATCTTCACTGAGTTGATCTTATCCATTGAGAGAAGTCGCTCTGAGGTGACACAGCTGATCAGAGATCAGGAAGAGGCTGCAGTGAGTCGAGCTGAAGAACTCTTGAAGCAACTGGAGCAGGAGATTGATGATCTGAGGAGGCGAGTCGATGAGATGCAGCAGCTTTCACACACAAATGATCACATCCATTTCCTGCAGGTATCAGAGCTGGACTCTACTGAGGTCTTGTCAATACAGGGAGTTCTTATTTGTTTTCCTGGAACATGTTTTTATTTGTCTTCATAGAGTTTCCAGTCGCTCTCTGTCCATCCTGGATCCTCTGACAGCATCAATGTCACTTCCCGTCTCTCTTATGAACATGTAGTGAAATCTGTCACTCAACTCAGAATCAAACTGGAGGATTTCTGCAGAGAGGAGACCAAGAAGATGTATGGTAGAGGTACATTTATGTACTGTAAACCCAAATAAGTTAGCAGAACTCAGAAATTGTAGGTAATGAGTTACATGATTTGTCTGATTCAAGTATATAAATTCCTAATTCAAGTAGAACAGTGAAACTGTCGGGTTTTAATTTTGTACTACTTATGCATGCTGATAGCTCTTAACTTGAAACATTTAGTAAACTTACTCATACATTTTGATGGCACAAATTTTGAGTAAAACACCAGATTTTTTTTTCCTCAACACAAATCAGTTATTTTCATCACTTTATTCACCCAAGTTAAGTCTGAATAGCGACTTTGTATTGACTGCTGTAATATGCACTGATTTCTATTACGGATCTAAATCACCTTTAGAGGATTATTTTCCAATTAATGTCCAGTAACTAAGAGAGGAGTAAAGAAGCCAGAGTCATGGATCCAATTCACTCAATGTATTAGTTAGTTAAATGAAAGAATGAATTATTTCTCACAATATCAACAACATGTAAATATATCACAATAAAACAACGTAGGCCTACGTAAAATAACCAAACAATAAACCAATGTGTCTTGATTCAAAATAATATGAAGGCAATGAAAATTATGTTAATAAAGTAATACAGTCTTAAGAAGTACAAAGTATTTCTGAGGAAGTTCACTTGATGACAGAAGGGTACAGATGTCCTCAGACGTCGATCATCTGACGCGGGGCAATCTTAGTGAAGGTTGAACAGGCAATTATATGTCGGAAAGGATCCCGGTCTGGTCAGGATAGGGTTAACTTGAGGAAACTTCAACCGTGAGGCCCGTAGCTTCGTGCTCTGCAAGGCTCAGTATGCGATAGGTTTGTGTGATAGAGTTCAGCTGGATAATCGTGGATGACTTGTATGTCAGTGTATAAACATGTGTGTGTGGTTCTACAATAAACAAACATACTCAATTAGTTTTCTGTGACAATTTGTACAACAGAACTGCGTTATCAATTCACGTGACATCGCAAATATATAATAATAACATCATATGTCAGCAATTCCCTTATAACTGAGGAAATATCTTATCGATGCATTCAACAGAATATAAAACAATGATTACTAGATTAAATAATGTGAGATAAGCACTTACAATCTGCAATGACGCACACGATGATATTCGCCAGATAATACCAACGACCTCTGTAAATGATCACACAACTTCGACTGTCCATCACATCTGAAATGCAAACTGGTCACTACCTAAGTGCTATAGTGTCGATCGATAGCTTTATAATCTTAATTCACCTCACCTCGTTGACTCACGATATAACATATACTACATTTCTTCTTTCTTTATTGCCTCATATCTGATCTCGCCTCACTTCACGGAACTCGCGAAACTTCTTAATAACTCCGCCTACTCGGCAGACACAACACCTAACAGAACACTATACAACTACGACTTAAAGGCAACATGACTATGGCCTTTTGCACAGCCGCCCCCAAATTTGGTATGCAAATTTGGCCTATACGGTACTCTCTGTATCTGGGGGTAAAGATGGCAATTCAATCAACTTCGCTACTGGTCTTGTGTACGTTTGATCTTTCACTTTCACCACTGCTGTTCTGACTCTCCCATCTGAACTAGGAATGACAGAAGAGACAGTACCAACTCTCCAGAGTGATTTTGGAATCTGTTCATCAACAATGAGTACTACAGTACCAACTGCAATATTCTCTTTTTCTCTGTGCCATTTCTGCCTCGACTGCAATGTGGGTAGGAAGTCATGAATAAAATGTTTCCAAAAATGATCGCTCAGAACTTGACTATGTCTCCATCTTTTTCTACTGAGTAATTCTGTGTCAGAATATACAACTTGGGGCAAGGAGGAGTCAGGCCGCCCCATCAGCAAGGAATTGGGCGTTACTGGGTCTGGATCTGCTACGTCACTAGAGACATAACCCAAGGGTCTAGAATTAAGGATGCTCTCAACCTCGATCAGAAGGGTTCTTAATACATCCTCGGTAACGGTCTGAGCGCCTAAGGTGGTCCTTAAGGCTGTCTTTACAGACCTCACTTCTCTTTCCCACGATCCGCCAAAATGAGGTGCACTGGGTGGATTGAAGTGAAATCTGATTTGCTCTTTTGCTAACTGGTCTCTGATACTGGGCTGAATCTGAGAGAAGGTTTCCTCCAGCTCTCTGCATCCACCTCGAAAATGTGTTCCCTGATCAGAGAGAAGCTCATAGGGTTTCCCTCTCCGGGCAATGAAACGCCTGAGAGACAGCAGGAATGAATCTCCATCCATGTGATCCAACAGATCAAGATGTACGGCTCGAGTAGTGAGGCACTTGTATACGACACCCCACCTCTTCTCAGTGCGACGACACACCTTCACCATCAGTGGTCCAAAACAATCTACTCCAGTGGAGTAAAAGGGAGGTTTAAATAACCTCAGACTCGATGTGGGTAAGTCTGACATTCTAGGAATCACCGGTTTGCCTGTCCACTTATTACACTCAAGACAGTGGTGCTGATGTCTTCGAATCGCCTCTCTTCCTCGCAAAATCCAAAACTTACGCCTCAACTCGGCATACACTCTGCCAGCTCCCGGGTGGTGCAGTTGTTCATCGTAATGCTTGATTAGGAGCTTTACAACGGGATGATTCTGTGACAGAACGATAGGGTGTAAAACTGCATCACTCAATTCATGACACCTACGAAGTCGTCCTCCTACTCTAATTAAGTCTAGTTCTTTGTCATACTCTGGAGCAAGCTTAATGAGCCGTCTATGTACAGAAATATCTTTCCCACCCTTGAGCAAAGCAAATTCGTCAGGAAAGTCTTGCATCTGGCTTTGTCTAAGGATAGACAATTCTGCCTTCTGAAACGCATCTGCACTTGATGAATCTGTGTTGTCAGCCGCCCCATGAAGGAATCGTGCTGTAGCCTCTAGTAACTCAGTATAGCTACTAAATTGACTGGGATCAGGTTCAACTTGTAGTTCATGTTCAGTCAATGAGCCGCAAAACACAGATTTCTTCAGTTCCTGAACTTCTTCGGGGGCCTTTCTTTCTGGTACCTTAGGCCAACAGCTGCTAGACTGCATCAAGAAGGCTGGTCCTTGTTTCCATCGTGTTTCTTCAGCTAATTGAGCCAATGACAACCCACGCGTAATATCATCAGCAGGATTAGCCGCGGAATCAACATAGCGCCATGCTCCAGGATCCGACAACTCTTGAATTTCGGTGACTCTAACTCCTACAAATACTCTGTATCTGCACGAATCAGACTGCAGCCATGAAAGAACTGTAGTCGAGTCAGACCAATAGACAAATTTGTAGATATCTAGAGTCAGCTCCTTCTTGAGGACGTCTCCTAGCTGCGCTCCTGTCAATGCAGCACAAAGCTCTAAACGAGCAATGGATATCTGTTTTCTTGGAGCGACTCGTGACCTTGCGGCCATGAATGCAACTTGCATATTGCCCTGATCGTCTTCAGAACACAAGTATGCTACCGAGCCGTACGCCTTTTCAGACGCATCACAAAACACATGAACACTGCGGCTCTTGACAGGATACTGAAGACTGGAACTGTAACATCTTGTCAGGTGGATCCGAGACAATTGTGGAAGCTCACTTTCCCACTGATGCCAAATGTCTAATAAGCCTGATGGTAGATTAGGATCATCCCATTCACGTTTCTTGTCCCACAACATCTGCACGACAATCTTGGCTCTTGTGGTATAAGGAATGAGATATCCAAGGGGATCGTAAAGCTTGGCTAAAGTGCGATAAATGCTCCGCATTGTAATTTCACCATCATCTCTCTGGTGAGGTTTATATATCAATGTGTCTGATCTACATTGCCATATCAATCCAAGAGCATTCTCCTGAGGGTTAGCCATTTCTTGACTGAGCTGAATCTCCCCACTCTTCGACTTTAACTCAACAGGAAGGTGGTGAATGACCTTGGGGATGTTACTGGCCCATTGCCTCAATTCGAATCCACCGTCCATAAGATGACACTGCAATCGGTTTACCAGCTGTAGAGCTTGAGCTTCAGTAGAGATACTCTTAAGACAATTGTCAACATAGAAGCTACGCTCCACCGTTTGATGTACTTCATCAGTAGCTTCGAGATCCACCTTTGCGTGGGACTGAAGTGCGTATGTAGCACAACAAGGGCTACATATTGTGCCAAATGGCAGAACTTCCCACTGATACATGATGGCCGGTTCAGAGGTCTTTCCATGACGCCACAGAAAGCGGAGGAAGGGTTTATCTTCATCAAGGAGACGGATTTGATGGAACATACCCTTCACGTCACTGCTGATGGCCACAGAATGTTCCCGAAAACGTAGGAGAACTCCCAACAAGCTGGCACTTAAGGTAGGACCGGGTAAAAGATGTTCATTCAAACACTGACCCTGGTACTCAAAAGAACAATTGAAGACAACACGGTTCTTCGCATTGTGATGAACCATATGATGTGGTATGTACCACGACTTGGAACTCGGATCACATTCTGCAGATGTCAACGGGGTGACATAACCCTCCTGGAGCAGTTTCTGAATCTCTGATTCGTAAGACGCAGCCATACTAGGCTTTCTAGTTAGTTTACGCTCTGTGCTGCTTAATAGGGCCATGACTGCCTCTTTTGGTGCATTCAGAGGTGGAGGCGACTCTTTCCAGAGTAAAGCCGTGGCGTACCTTTTTGTACCATTCACATCGATCCTGATGGTTTTCTCCTCTAGGAGGCGAATAGCTTCTGCATCCTGTCGAGATCGGCTGACTACTTTCTCAGATTGATAAGGAAGGGTATCCAGCTGCCAAAGTTTTTCGACTTGACGGAATAGCTCAACTTCAGGAGAAACACAAGAAATGAATAAACATTCTTGAGACTGCAAGTGAGGCTTAATCAGCCTTGAGGGGCCTTGCAATGTCCAGCCAAGCATCGTATGAACTGCCGCTGGACCTCCAGGAGGACCCAATCTCACTGGCTCCACAGGGGTTATCAAGTGAGGATAATCTGAGCCAATAAGTACCAAGGGCTGTGCTTCATGGATGTCATGCAAAGGTAAGTCACGGAGATGGCGATATCTTTGCAAGTCAGAGATGGGGTAAGTATGCTGAACCAGGGCTAATTCTTTTGCTGTGAATGCACCCTTAACCGGGTAGGATCTGTCAGGGTGTGAAACAGGTGCTATAGAGAAGGATACAGATCTTCCATGAATGGTATGGACATCCTGTCTCACGGTGCGCAGAGCTAAATCCTCAATTTCACCTTGAAGGTCTAGACGTCGAGCAGCTTCATTCAACAAGATAGTACGCTCAGATCCGTCGTCTAGCACAGCGTAAGTTTCTAGTGACTTATCACCATTCCGAATGATTACTCGACTTAGCTTCAGTAGAACTTGCTTGCCACTCGTAGGCCGATCCAAGTATAGGGTCTGAGACACAGAGCTTCCTGGACTTTTTTCCGTTGTCCGGTTATTACCTTTACTCGTCCCATCGGAGTTGGCATTGACTTCATGAAGAACATCAAGATGCCTCCGTTCACATCGCTTGCATTTTGCCTTTAACGTGCATTTAGATGAAGCATGCCCTCTTCCGCAACGCCAACATCTATGCCCCGTTCTGATCCAACTCTCAATCTGCTCCTTAGTTAAGAGGTTGAAGTTGGAGCACTGATTCATGTAGTGCTGAATTGTGTCACAAAACGGACAATACTTTTTCAGCTTCTCCGGTGGTCTTGCTGAGTCCATGTATTCAGTCTTTGAAAGCTCTACTAATCCTACTTTCTGCTCTCTACCATGTAAAACAGTAGTCAGCTTACGAGGCACAAAGCCAGTGCGCTTATCTTTGTGAACACCGTGTCTCCCAGGATCAGGATAGGACCCATATTGTGTTCCTTCTACCTGCACACGTACCTCATATTCCAGCCAGTCTGCAAAATCAATCAAAGTTGGAATAGGTGTCTGAATGGGGTTAATGAATCTCTTGAAGTTAGCTCTTAGATCGTACGGCAACTTGGCTAAGAGACGAGAAACATGTGAGCCACATTTCAGTTCAGTCCAACCCGTGCTACCTAATTGGTTTAACATTCCGACCAGTGCTCGGACACGAAGAGCAAATGCCTTGAAAGACTTCACATCCCCGCTCCTGATATTGGGCCCATCCATCAGATCAGTGATCCTTCGCAGTGCCAATTGATGTGGCTGCCCATACATCTCAGTGAGCGCTTTCATAGTGTCACTAAACGGAGTACGACTGTGACTATACGAGTCAGCGATAAGTAACGCATCTTCCAACTTCAGGTGGTCTATCAGTATTTGGAACTTAAAAGATTCAGAAGCGTTTTCAGGAAGAACGTTATTTAAAGCAAGCTTAAGACGAGCAAATTCTCTAGGGTCATCCCGAACGAAATGAGGAATTGTAGGAGTCGGCCCTCGATATTGCATTGATGGTGGATACACATCACGATGAATATCAGAGTGTCCAAGCGAACGGTCAGCGGTATGTAACTGTACGTTATCTTGACTGTACTCTTGCCTCCAATCAATTGGAGAATGATCGAAATTATCCATAGATGCATCCTTATACGGACGCTCTCTTAAACGACGATGATAGGAGTCCGTTGCTGGTCGATAAGCATCATGATACGGCATACTAGACCGCAACATTGGTGGATCATCTAGACATTGCTGACGAATATCACATGAATGAGGTGGCGGCAGTGGAACATTAGCACCATAATGATGATCACACCATGGCAAGTCATTCTTACTACTAGGTGGATCATTATACGAAGGGGTCGACATACCTGAATTGGTCGGGCTATCACTAAGCCGGCCTGCTCTCTTTAGACTGTCTGTAAGCTCCTCAATGAGATCTCGCTCACAACTGCGAACTGTAAGGAGGGATTCATCTCTAAGTGGCACCAAAGGAGTATGTCCTGTATGGCCAGAGTTTCTATCACTCTGCACTGCCTCCTGCATACTAGTAGACTTTGGTGTGGATGACACCACAGCTCCTTCTGACGTAAACTGTTGCTCAGCTAATGAAACCTGGGAAGCTAACACAGGAGAGTTCACAATCATATCAGATATGCGTTGCATGTCTTGCCTCATGCTCTATTTTCCTCCCTCAATTCACGCATACAACTAAGCATATCAGACTGCTCATCTGCAAATGCTAGATGTTTCTGAGGATAACTAACTTCATAATCACCCAAATGTGCTGGCCGTCTTATTACTCTACATGGGCGTACAACCTCTGGCTCCATAACTCCCTCACCTAGTCTGGACATCATCGCTAAAAGTGGTTATAGTAATCCGCTCGAAGGACCATTTAATGTATTGACTGCTGTAATATGCACTGATTTCTATTACGGTTCTAAATCACCTTTAGAGGATTATTTTCCAATTAATGTCCAGTAACTAAGAGAGGAGTAAAGAAGCCAGAGTCATGGATCCAATTCACTCAATGTATTAGTTAGTTAAATGAAAGAATGAATTATTTCTCACAATATCAACAACATGTAAATATATCACAATAAAACAACGTAGGCCTACGTAAAATAACCAAACAATAAACCAATGTGTCTTGATTCAAAATAATATGAAGGCAATGAAAATTATGTTAATAAAAGTACTACAATCTTAAGAAGTCCAAGGTATTTCAGAGGATGATCACTTCGATGGCAGAAGGGTACAGATGTCCTCAGACGTCGATCATCCGACGCGGGGCAATCTCAGTGAAGGTTGAACAGGCAATTATATGTCGGCAAGGATCCCGGTCTGGTCAGGATAGGGTTAACGTGATGCTTCAACGCGCTGCAATGCTCAGTATGCGATAGGTTTGTGTGATAGAGTTCAGCTGGATAATCGTGGATGACTTGTATGTCAGTGTATAAACATGTGTGTGTGGTTCTACAATAAACAAACATACTCAATTAGTTTTCTGTGACAATTTGTACAACAGAACTGCGTTATCAATTCACTGACTGAACGAGACATCGCAAATATATATATAATAACATCATATGTCAGCAATTCCCTTATAACTGAGGAAATATCTTATCGATGCATTCAACAGAATATAAAACAATGATTACTAGATTAAATAATGTGAGATAAGCACTTACAATCTGCAATGACGCACACGATGATATTCGCCAGATAATACCAACGACCTCTGTAAATGATCACACAACTTCGACTGTCCATCACATCTGAAATGCAAACTGGTCACTACCTAAGTGCTATAGTGTCGATCGATAGCTTTATAATCTTAATTCACCTCACCTCGTTGACTCACGATATAACATATACTACATTTCTTCTTTCTTTATTGCCTCATATCTGATCTCGCCTCACTTCACGGAACTCGCGAAACTTCTTAATAACTCCGCCTACTCGGCAGACACAACACCTAACAGAACACTATACAACTACGACTTAAAGGCAACATGACTATGGCCTTTTGCACAGACTTGCTTAATAATGGATAAAGCAGTCAGAAAGATACACACTTGGTGTCGGTCCTCAAACTAAGCTCAAGCATCACTCTTTACCATAATGGTGAACCCAAACCCCCAAAACACCAACATAACAGAAACTCTTCTCAATGGCAGCTAAACACCAACAAGTTTCCCCCTTTGCATTCATGTTGCAAAAACACATAAAATAACACTTAATTTGAACATTTACTTTCCCCATCGAGTCCCTAATTTGAATGATTAAATTTTTCCCTTCTCAATACATTTAATTACTTTGGGCATTGGGGTTTACAGTGATTCATTTATTCTCAGAAACGAGTTAAAGTAATTATTACCTATAAAATGAACATGTTCATTTCCTTTTTATAAGATAATTAAACTGTAGATTTCCTTGTTTTGATAGTGAAATACATTCAGATCTTACCCACTCCTGAATACAAGACCAGGAAGGAGTTTCTACAATGTAAGTTACAAAAAAAACACAAACACTTACAATATAAGCCTATATTATAAAGATATATAAAGGTGATGGTCCAGATAGCATGCTGTTTTAATGAAAGTTGTGAATGACTGTGTATTATATATCTCCATCAGATTTCCATCAGTTTACTCTGGATCTGAACACTGTGAGTCCATGTCTCCGTCTGTCTGAGAGGAACACAGTGGTCACTGTCACTGACAAACTCCAGCGCTATCCTGATCATCCAGACAGATTTGATTGTTGGGGTCAGGTGTTGTGTAATGAGAGTGTGAGTGGACGCTGTTACTGGGAGGTGGAGTGGAGTGGGAATCGTGGTGTGGATATAGCAGTGACATATAAGAGTATCCGGAGGAAGGGAGATGGTCCTGAGTGTTTGACTGGAGGTAATGATCAGTCCTGGAGATTGTTTTGCTCTCCTTCCAGTTACTCATTCTGGCACAATAACATTGAGACTAAACTCCATGTAGTCCACAGCTCCAGTAGAATAGGAGTGTATGTGGATCACAGTGCAGGAGTTTTGTCCTTCTACAGCGTCTCTGACACAATGAACCTCATCCACAGAGTCCAGACCACATTCACTCAACCTCTGTATCCTGTGTTTGGACTAGATGACTACACAACTGTGAAACTGTGTTCTCGAACTGTATAAATGATATAGAGATTCTACAAATAATACTGATGCAAGTGGCTAGAGACATTCCTATATTTGATACTTTTGCTGATTGATATTATACAAGCATATTCATGTATCCACATTTATGTTCTCAGAATATAATCATATACTTCACATTCATGAAACCATCTTATATGGCATTATCATTGTATTAAGACTCCATATATTCCCTGTATATCCATCCTGTATTCCTGTGTTGTATACATGTTACCAGACACAAGCCTTATATGTTCAATGTGTGTGTTAGAATACATTTCCATTTATGCATTTGGTAGACACTTTTATCCAAAGTGACTTACAGAGCACTTATTACAGGGACAATCCCCCCAGAGCAACCTGGAGTTAAGTGTCTTACTCAAGGACACAATGATGGACTGTGCTCACCAGTACAGTATTTTAACCCACTACGCCACCACCACTCCAAAATATTACTTATCCTTATAAGGGTTGTAGCATTGCTGTACCAATGTTCCTGTGGGAAACTGAGACATTGCGTGTATATACTTTTGAATTTTTAGTATATGGATAGGTCGCCATTTTTACCCGATGAGAGCTCAGAGCAGGTGACAGATGCTTGCTATGGGGGTAATAGAGGAATCCCACAGTGATGCATACCCTATGCCCAGCGTTGATGAGTTGCTCGATCAGTTAGGTACTGCACGATTTTATTCGACAATGGATTTGACAGAGGGGTATTGGCAGATCCCCTTAATACCAATTTCCCCCCCAAAAAAGCCTTCTCCATGCCGTTTGGATTGCCCCAATTGATGGGATATGCATGTGTCACTCTTTTTGTGTTTCTTACTTTTCTAACTGTAATAGTTGTGTGGGTTAAGAGCTTATGGTTACTGTATTGACTAAAGTTTATTTATTTGTTGAATATCCATTTGTTACTCTGCTAATGGGCTGAGCCTAGCATCCATATATCCCTTTGAAACACATCTGATTGTGTAACATGGACATAATGCATCCTAATAATACCTGTGTGTTTGATCAAGAGCTCAGTCCACTGACTGGTCGACTTCTCGTTTTAAATGGGTAGTTTTGAACATCTCCACCTTTTACCAGCACATTCTGTAAAACAATAATCATGTAAAACACAACTATGTTCTTCAATGGACATTTCTTTCTGATGCTGAACACAATAAACGCAGCGGATGATTCATATCTCACTATAGGCGTGCACTTCCTAACATCTGTCGTCAAATCAGAGAGCAGGATTGAGTTCTGTGATTAATATTCATGAGCCGAGTTGTTTCGCGCCTTTGGGAGCGGCTGCGGAGCGCGTTTATGTCGCAAAGAGATTAAATTAATCTGTCATTATCTGAATTTAACAAACTAATAACTAAACACACGCAAAACTCTGAAGAACTGCTTTTTTATCGTGATTTCTACACACACTGGTGAGTTTATAGTTAGAAATAGCCTAACTGTTAAAATGCGTTATAATGAAACTTTGTGAACATATCTGTCGTTTTCTTTATTCTATATAGTGTGCTTATTAAAGTTTATATTTGTGTTTACAGGTTATTAGATTATGATTATGTCTGTTTTTGTTCTCAACTGCTTTTAGTTTCACTTTTGCCCGGAAGAACTGGGAAGTAAAATGAGTTATTTTGACAGATTTCGCCAGAAACGCAAGGAACGTTTTTATTTATTAGACTTTAGATGAGAACACAAAGTACACCGTGTGAGTGTTTATGGGTTTGTTTTTAATAAAATAAAAGTTGTATTTGTTTACTTGATGTGGCATGGATTAAAACAGAAGCTCTCTCTCTGGTGCGCATGTGCGGTGTGACTGTGGGGCGCGTGTGAGGAACGAGCGGTTTTTACTTTAACTTTTTTCTTCTTTAATTCGATTCTTTTTTGTTTATAGTTTGCAGTTTTCTTTTTGTGTGGAATTATTTTGTAAAAAAGGGAAGCGAGTGTTGTGTTTAGCCGGGGTGTTGGCTCCGAGGTGTTGGGAGCATGGCTGTCCCAGGGGAGTTTCAATTCTTTGTCAAGGCGTCATGGCGTTAAATAGATTCAGCTGCTGGTGTGGAGGGATGCAGTTTAGCGGTGGAAGAAGTGCTTGGACATGAGAATATTGTGTCAGCGTCCCGAATGAACAGCACTGTTGTTGTATTTGTGAAAACAGTTGATTTAGCAAATAGTGATTAATGGTATTTTTACACCTTGTCTACACCTTCAAAAAAATGTGACGCTATCAAATGTGCCACCATTAATCCCAAATGAGGTGTTGATCAGAATGCTTGCCCGTTATGGTAAAACAGTTTCGCCTATAAAGATGATTCCGATTGGCACCAAGTCTCTTCTTGAAACATGTCTTTTAGGCATTATTATATGATCTGGTAAGATAATCCCGATGAACTGGATTTGTCTTTGAATTTTCTGAATATACTACAAATAACATGAAGCGTTTTAACTGTGGCGAAATGGGGCATTTGATCCGTGCGTGTCCCAGTAACGTTAGAATAGATGGGTCAAATGAGGGACCTTTACAGGTTGTAAACGATGGAAACGTTGTAAATGTTAATGAAAAAAAAAACATCGCTGCGATTGTCACTGATGATGAGGTACCTGGACCAAGTTCAGTGCAGACAGCAGCTGCTGCGATTGTTGCAGAGGCAGTGGACGTACAGCAGGTAGATCGCTCTGTGGGAGATGAAGGTATGATGGTTACTGTGGGTGAAGAGATCGAAGTGGAGAATGGAGACGGTGTTGAGGACGCTGCAGATTAACTTTCCGCTAATCTTGAAGCAGTGATGATGACTGAGTTAGACAAGTGTGCGTTTAAAACCCCACAGAAGCGAAGTTTAGAACAACGTCCTTCAGAACAGCAAGCAAAAAGAGGATTCGGTTGCAATGAAAATTGAAAAGCACATTTATGTTTTTTTTTTTGTTTGAGTTTAATTTGCTTTTTTGTTTTCTTCATTTTATGGGAGAAATGTGTATTCCTTCTCTGAATGTAATTGGGGCAAGAGACGACGGCTTCATCTTTTTGAAACAGTTAAACAAAAAAAGGTTGATGTTTTGTTTGCTCAAGAGACTCGTGATAGTGAAAGAGAAGATAAGAAAGAGAGATAGTGATGAGATAAACACAATTGATTGGGCAAGAGAGTTCGACAGATTGTCTATATTAAGTCATTTGAGTTCCACCAGTTGCTAATTTATTTTCCAAAGGTTTTAATCCTTTTTCATATCAAGTGGAAAAGATCTTAAAAGGTAGACTTTTAAAAGTCACAGCCCAGTTTGAGAATTGTTTTTTTTTATTTATTTCTGTAAATGTTCCTACCAGAGCAATTGTAAGAATGTGGTTTTTAGATACATTTAGTCAAGTATTAGCGAATTGTAACACAGAGGATGTTTTAATTTGTTTTAATTGTACTGAACACTTATAATATAGAAATCATGTACAGCTTCATATGCCATCATGAAAGAGACTCATTGAATTGATGAAATCTAATGAGATTATTGATGTGTGGAGAAATTTTCATTTTCCTCAGAGGCAGTATACTTGGGTACATGTTCAAGATAATCTGTTATCTCTAGCTAGGTTGGATAGATTGTATGGATACAGACACCATCTTAATCTATTTAGGGGATGTTCTATTGTCCCGTTTGGTTATTCTGACCACAGTTTAGTAAAGTGTGTTGTGACAAGAAGTGCTTATTGGCACTTGAATAGCAATCTGTTGTGTGATCATTGAGTTTTGGGTTGATTTTAGACCCTAAAATCTTCCTTTCAGTCTGTACAGCAGTGGTGGGATTTTGCAAAGACAGCTTTGCAAACAAGTTAGACAGCTGTGTCAATATTATACCTTTAATGCCAGATAGAAAAGGTGAAATTTACACGTTATAAAAAGAATTAAAGGAATTGCAAGAACTTGCTGATGTCACTGGAGATTTGACCATTATCAAGAGTTTTAAAGAGAAAACTTTTTTTTTTAATGACCTGTTAGATGTAACTAAACAAGGAGCTCTGGTCAGGTCAAGATTTCAGTATATAGAGCTGATGGATGCACCTTCAAAATTCTTCTTTAATTAAGAATGGGCAAATAAGGCTTATACACACTTTACGCTCCAAGACTGGAGATTTGTTGTCAGATCCTTCTAATATCAGAAACAGGAAAGTTAGTATTTATGGGAAATTATATAAGAGTGAATTATCACATGTTGAAATGGACGTGAGTTTTTTTTTAATCTGCCTCAAGTTTCTGAAGAAGTTAATGTTGAACTTATTAAAGCTTTCTCATTAGAGGAATTAGAAAAAGCACTTCAAAATATGGAAGGTGGTAAGACCGGGTATTGATGGGCTACCAGTTTAATTTTATTAGACGTTTTGGACAGTGGTGAACCCAGATTTATTGCAGGTACTAAATGAAGGTTTGGTCAATGGGCAGCTACCTTTAAGTTGTAGAAGGGCGGTCCTCACATTATTGCCAAAGAAAGATGATCTAAATGAGATTCAAAACTGGAGACCTGTGAGCTTGTTGTGCACTGACTATAATTTACTTTATAAAGTTCTGGCAAATAGATTAAGAGAAGTTCTTAATCAAATTATTCATCCTGACCAGACTTACTGTGTTCCAAGGAGACAAATCTTTGATAACATCTCTTTTATTAGGGATATTGTAGATTTTGGCAAAAGCATAAAATAAGATTTTGGCCTAGTGTCCATTGACCAAGAAAAAGCTTTCGACAGAGTGGATCACATGTACTTATGGAATATTTTAACAGCCTTTGGTTTTAGTAAGGTTTTTATTTCCTTGATAAAAGTGTTGTACAATGATGTTGAAAGTGTTTTGAAATGTAATGGGAATTTGTGTGCCCTTTTTAGAGGTATCAGGCAAGGCAGCACCTGAAAATTAAGAGAGGTCCCTTACTTAAATGTTTTCAATAAAATGTAATTTAATTACAGTAATTAATTACATAGTAATGCATTACTCCCAACATTGATTATATAAAAAATAAAAATAAAAAAATCCCAGGATGTTGCTTGGAAGTTTGACAACCTTAAAATCTAATGGATATTTTCAGGTTTTCATTCACATTTTCTCCTTAATTCTCATTTGTGATTATTTTTCATAAATGTTTCAGAGAGGTTGATAGACAACAATGACTGACATTTCTGCAGTACAGTTCAGCACTTAAATTTAGTAAATGTAAATGTAGCAAAAAGATCACAGTATATGGTTTGTCTGTTTATTGAGATGGTTCAGAAAGGTTAAAGCAATGTTAGGGGAATGTTAGGGGAACCATCATGTACAACCTAAAACAAACGTTCTAATATATAACATGTTAATATATAACAGGCTCCACATAACATAACATTTGTCATCATTACTCACCCTCCTTATTCTAATCCAGTGCAATTTATTTCAACCATTAAACACAAAATTGAGGGATTGTGATGTGACTGTCAAGCTCCATTAAAAACCATTAAAGTTGTCCGTACACTCATGTGTTATAGTGGCATAGGCCAGCACTCACATATTAATTACATGTTTTTGTGCTGTATTTAATGTTGTTGCAACTGTGGCATAAGATAATGATGATATCAGATTTGCTACAAGTAACATAGTGCAAGAATGAACTAATGTGTGGCTCTCTGTCAGTGTGTAAGTACAGTGAAATGGCAGGATCCAGTATTTCAGTAACTCAGGATCAGTTCTGTTGTCCGGTGTGTTTGGATCTCCTGAAGGATCCAGTGACCATTCCCTGTGGACACAGTTACTGTATGAGCTGTATTACAGACTGCTTTAATGAAGATCATAATACAGGGATATACAAATGCCCTCAGTGCAGACAGACCTTCACTACAAGACCTGTTTTATGTAAAAATGTGGTGATTGCTGAGATGGTGGAGAAACTGAAGACGACGAGAATCCAAGAGACTCCATGTTACGCTGGTCCTGCAGATGTGGAGTGTGACGTCTGTACTGGAAGAAAACAGAGAGCCGTCAAGTCCTGTCTGGTGTGTCTCAACTCTTACTGTCAGAATCATCTAGAACAACATGAAAATCTCTTCAAGAGTAAGAGACACAGCTTGATTGATCCCACTGGACGACTCCAGGAGATGATCTGCCCTCTACATGAGAAAATGCTGGAAATTTATTGCTGCACTGATCAGAAGTGTATTTGTGTGCTGTGTATGGTGGATGAACACAAGAACCACAACACCATATCAGCTGCAGCAGAGAGGACTGAGAAACAGGTACAGTTATTCAATGGAAACTCATGAGGAACAGCTCATGTACTTTATCTTATTGTGTTTTGATGGACATAGACAGTGTTAGATTCATACAGACATTTATTTGTGTTTCGTTCAGAGAGATTTGTTGCAAACACAGAGTAAACTGCAGCAGAGGATCGAGGAGAAAGAGAAAGATGTTCATGAGTTGAGAGAATCTGTGATGTTTCACAAGGTGAGTTTTGAGAAGATCAACTGCTGGACTATCAGGTGTGTGTGTGTGTGTGTGTGTGTGTGTGTGTGTGTGTGTGTGTGTGTGTGTGTGTGTGTTAACAGTAACGTGTGTGTGTTTAACAGTAATGTATGTGTGTGTGTGTGTGTTACCAGCACTCTGCACAGACAGCAGTGGAGGACTGTGAGCTGATCTTCACTGAGTTGATCTCATCCATTGAGAGAAGTCGCTCTGAGGTGACACAGCTGATCAGAGATCAGGAAAAGGCTGCAGTGAGTCGAGCTGAAGAACTCTTGAAGCAACTGGAGCAGGAGATTGATGATCTGAGGAGGAGAGTCGATGAGATGCAGCGGCTTTCACACACAAACGATCACATCCATTTCCTGCAGGTATCAGAGCTGGACTCTACTGAGGTCTTGTCAATACAGGGAGTTCTTATTTGTTTTCCTGGAACATGTTTTTATTTGTCTTCATAGAGTTTCCAGTCTCTCTCTGTCCATCCTGGATCCTCTGACAGCATCAATGTCACTTCCCGTCTCTCTTATGAACATGTAGTGAAATCTGTCACTCAACTCAGAATCAAACTGGAGGATTTCTGCAGAGAGGAGACCGAGAAGATGCATGATAGAGGTACATTTATGTACTGTAAACCCAAATAAGTTAGCAGAACTCAAAAATTTTAGGTAATAAGTTACATGATTTGTTTTAAGTAAATAAATTCCTAATTCAAGTAGAACAGTGAAACTGTCCGGTTTTGATTTTGTACTACTTATGCATGCTGATAGCTCTTAACTTGAAACATTTAGTAAACTGACTCATACATTAGTTGAGTAAAACACCTCAACACAAATCACTTTATTCATGTCACAAACACGGGTGAAGGCGCCTCCTCCTCGAGCCTCCGGAGATCGCATTCACCCGAATACTAATTACTCACCCCAGCTGTTGCTCATTACCTCACCCTATTTAATCACGCCAGTTTGTTCCCTCCTTGCGAAGTCTTGTTTAGCCCCGGCGACATTTCCAAGCATTATTAGTTACCTCTCTAGTTTACCCGTGTACCGACCTAGCTTCTCTCCCTTCCTGCTTGTTAGCCTCCTGCCCTTATACTCTAGCCTGCCTTACTACGTTTGTTTGCTGCCCGCCCTGATCATTAGCCTGTCCCTGATTACGCTTCAGCCTCTCTGCCTAACTCTGTTTGCCTGTCCCAGACCATTGCCTGTACGACCTGAGCTTGCCTTTCCAATAAAGCCGCATATGGATCCTAACCTACCTGAGTCTTCATTACAATTCACCATAAGGGTGAACCCAAACCCCCAAAACACCAACATAACAGAAACTCTTCTCAATGGCAACTAAACACTAACAAGTTTCCCCCTTTGCATTCATGTTGCAAAAACACATAAAATAACACTTAATTTTAACATTTACTTTCCCTATTGAGTCCCTAATTTGAATGATTACATTTTTCCCTTCTCAATACATTTAATTACTTTGGGCATTGGGGTTTACAGTGATTCATTTATTCTCAGAAACGAGTTAAAGTAATTATTACCTATAAAATGAACATGTTCATTTCCTTTTTATAAGAGAATTAAACTGTAGATGTCCTTGTTTTGATAGTGAAATACATTCAGATCTTACCCACTCCTGAATACAAGACCAGGAAGGAGTTTCTACAATGTAAGTTACTTACAATATAAGTCTACACTCACCTAAAGGATTATTAGGAACACCATACTAATACTGTGTTTGACCTCCTTTCGCCTTCAGAACTGCCTTAATTCTACGTGGCATTGATTCAACAAGGTGCTGAAAGCATTCTTTAGAAATGTTGGCCCATATTGATAGGATAGCATCTTGCAGTTGATGGAGATTTGTGGGATGCACATCCAGGTCACGAAGCTCCCGTTCCACCACATCCCAAAGATGCTCTATTGGGTTGAGATCTGGTGACTGTGGGGGCCGTTTTAGTACAGTGAACTCATTGTCATGTTCAAGAAACCAATTTGAAATGATTCGAGCTTTGTGACATGGTGCATTATCCTGCTGGAAGTAGCCATCAGAGGATGGGTACCCGGTGGGGTCTTCTATTGTTGTAGCCCATCCGCCTCAAGGTTGTGCGTGTTGTGGCTTCACAAATGCTTTGCTGCATACCTCGGTTGTAACGAGTGGTTATTTCAGGCAAAGTTGCTCTTCTATCAGCTTGAATCAGTCAGCCCATTCTCCTCTGACCTCTAGCATCAACAAGGCATTTTCGCCCACAGGACTGCCGCATACTGGATGTTTTTCCCTTTTTACACCATTCTTTGTAAACCCTAGAAATAGTTGTGCGTGAAAATCCCAGTAACTGAGCAGATTGTGAAATACTCAGACTGGCCCGTCTGGCACCAACAACCATGCCACGCTCAAAATTGCTTAAATCACCTTTCTTTCCCATTCTGACATTCAGTTTGGAGTTTAGGAGATTGTCTTGACCAGGACCACACCCCTAAATGCATTGAAGCAACTGCCATGTGATTGGTTGATTAGATAATTGCATTAATGAGAAATTGAACAGGTGTTCCTAATAATCCTTTAGGTGAGTGTATATTATAAAGATATATAAAGGTGATGGTCCAGATAGCATGTTGTTTTAATGAAAGTCATTATTGTGTATTATGTATCTGCATCAGATTTCCATCAGTTCACTCTGGATCTGAACACTGTGAATCCACGTCTCTGTCTGTCTGAGAGGAACACAATGATCACTGTCACTGACAAACTCCAGCAATATCCTGATCATCCAGACAGATTTAATAATTGGTTTGAGGTGTTGTGTAATGAGAGTGTGAGTGGATGCTGTTACTGGGAGGTGGAGTGGAGTGGCATTGAGAGATTAGGTGTAGATATAGCAGTGACATATAAGAGTATCCGGAGGAAGGGAGATGGTCCTGAGAGTGCCGCTGGACGCAATGGTCATTCCTGGAGTTTGTTTTGCTCTCCTTCCTATTACTCATTCTGGCAAAATAACATTGAGACCAAACTTCCTGTAGTCCACAGCTCCAGTAGAATAGGAGTGTATGTGAATCACAGTGCAGGAGTTTTGTCCTTCTACAGCGTCTCTGACACAATGAACCTCATCCACAGAGTCCACACCACATTCACTCAACCTCTGTATCCTGTGTTTGGATTTGATTGCTACACAACAGTGAAACTGTGTTCTCGAACTGTAGAAATGATATAGAGATACTACAAATAATATTGACATATTACAGATTTAAGTTTCATGATAAATCAGTAATTGTGAGCTAAAAATAATGTGTTAAACATCAGCAGATAAATCTATTTTCTGTTCTAGTGATAAAAACTGAATGTGTGATTCACGTCATTTTCAGTGTTTGTTGACATGTTTGATTGTCAAACGTAACTTCTAAATCTTCTCATGGGTTATTGAAAGGTATTTTAATTATATATAATCTGACCTTTTATTTTACTGATGTTTCACAAAATACAGAGCACTATAATGCAACTTTAAATCACTTTACTCAGATTAATTCATGTCTGAAAATACCACATAACTAATAAATACTGTATAAATAAATGATCATTGAATAAATCATGTTTCAGTGTTTTTATGTATTAAAACAATGTTTGTAATGCAGTTCTATCTGTTCACATTCACAGCAGTGCAATCTTTGTGAGGGATGGACTTCAGTGTCTTTTGAAGTCTTCAGTGGGTTGTACTGTTGTTTAAACTGTTTTGGATGGTTCAGCTGACAGAATATTGAGGGGAAAAACAACGTAACAAAAAACATGAGTTGTGGAAAATTAGATGTGATCTAGGAGCTTTACACAGTGCATGCCGTAAGAGACTGTAAGATTATCCCTCACAGCGTCATTTTCATTCACATTAAAAATCTAATTTATTCTATGAGAAATTATTTCATAAATCGGCCAAGGATTATAGAACACAGACTAATGAAAATGAAGCATTGTGTGAACCATTGTAGCTGAAATAGGATGTGGCGTTTGGGGGCGGCTTCCGATTTGGTGACCACCTAGTTCGCCTATGCCTAGAAATGGCCCTGAACAGTCAGACTGAAGCACTACTCGCTGCCAAAATTTAAACAAGTTAAATATTTAACATTTATTAAAGAGTTTAACATAATAGTATGGTGGTAAGAGGAGCTCTTTTTATGTTATAGTGGGTGTGTGTACATTTTGACCATTTAATTTTCTATTTAAAAAGGAATAAAGACAAAGGGGCAAATGGCTCATTTTTTCTTTTGGCTTATGAAATGGAAAAACTAGAATTCGTCTCTTTCTTTAAATTAGTAAAAAAAATGAGTTCACGGCTTGAAAATGAAATACATACATGTGGGTGGCACTGAAACGCCCATTTCTTCTGATTGGTCAACCCACCCCGTCTTCTTTACATAATCCTGTCAGCCAGAATAAAAGTTCCTTAATCCTGTCAGCCAGAATAAAAGTTAATACCACTTTGCAAATTTGCCTTAATTTTAATTAAATATTGTACCGAACTGCCACTCACTGTAAACTATGCATGTCATATGTAACAGAAACTTGTTGCTGGCAACATACTGTAATGTTGCCTCTAATGGATGATGTTTGAGAAATTGCAAGCCACATTATTATGTTGACTGGGAGTTGGTCTAATATAGACCATGACTGAGTTCGAAATTGCATACTACCATACTACTCCTATTTCGGCCGTAGACACGTATGGCAGAAGTTGTATGGGTAGTGTGCCATTCCGAACTCAGCCCATTTTAAGACGATTTAAGGAAGTGACGTCTTTTTGTTCCTTAAACAATTCTTGGTAGTTGTCAAACTCAGATTGTTGAACTCCAAATGGCATAAATCACCCTCTGAAGGGCACTTTGAAGGAGAACAATCAAATAGTCATGATGTAATATCCCATCAAACAGAATTTCCATTAAAAAGTGAGTTCTGAATTACCATTACTTTATAGCCCCACACCTTTGAGCCTTTCAAAGCTCTCACAATGGACGATGGTAAAGTCTTCAAAGGGAATAGGGCATAGGGATGATCACTTCTGTATGGAACGCACCCTCATTCAAAACACAGGAGGTGCTTAATTCATAGTGTCTTAAACACAATTAACGTAACTTACACTTAACACGAATGTCATAAAATGTCATTACTAAAATGTGGACCTGTTGTTTGGTGGAACAATGTGCTCTGGATGTCTGGAACTAATGGAAATAGTGTGTAGATTTCTGAAAAAGTAACCAAATGTACGCATGAACTGCTGCAGTGAAGAGAGACGACTGCATAAGTGCAGTACTAACAACTGTATCACAAGTCTCATCTCTGATGGGTGAATGACATTTGTGCAAAATTATGATAAGTTTGATAGGTAGAGCTTTAGAAGTGACTTTAGATGGCTCCCATTAGAAAGAATGAAGCTGCACAAGTTATTTACCATTACATTTAGCAGATGCTTTTATCCTAAATGACTTACAAATTAGGAACACAAAAAAACAAATCCTTCCCTTGTCCGCAGTTCACACAAACATCCAACCAGTGAAACGGTGACCACACCAGCTGTGAAAGAAGCCCCAATACAAACCAATGAAACGGTGACCACACCAGCTGTGAAAGAAGTTTCAATACCAACCAGTGAAACGTGACCACACCACACACTTTCTTCAGGCAGGGTTTGTGTTTGGCCCATCATTAAAAAAAGAGGCCCAATTTGCAGCATCCTTATAAATAAATTAAAAAACGTAAAAAAAGACATTGACCGGAAACACACAGAACAACAAATGCCAGATATGTTTGTTTCTTCTGGGATTCCAAAACATTGGCATTACCATCTATCTTGCTCTAATATCTGAGTAAAACATTAACAAACGATAATAAAAAAAAAGTTTTTTTTGTTGTTTTTCAGTATGCTCTACACGTTGTCTTGGGAGCCTGTCATGGAAAAATGGTCCAATATTCTTTCCCTCCTTGCAAGAACACTCTCAGTCAAGGGTTAAAAAGGTTTTTAAAGTTTTGAAAGTTTATTAAGCAACCAAGATTTCTCTATATTTCTTTCTTAAAGCATGACCTGCCAAATATAAGGAGCCCATCATGGCACTAATTCTCCTGGAGAACTTTGGGGTTTTCTTTTCTTATTTCCCTCCAGCACGTACTACATTGCACCCTATTCCAACCAACACTAATTTAAACCAAAAACTATTATCTTACAAGACAGAAAACCTCCAAAGACTAAAAGCTACACCAAGCAGCTGTGAGGTATTTGTCAGTATATGTGTTGTTGCAAATATTACATTTATATAAAATATTAAATTTTTTATTATTCTTTACCTTTTTCTAGTGAAGGAACTCTGCATAATCAGACACTCGAAATTGGCTGTAAAATGGATTCATGCTAACAGACATGTGTTCAGGACAAGGAAATGGCCTTCCAAAACTCCTGAAACAAGTGGAAGGTTACAGAGAGGCATTGACATATTGACTTTACAGTCAGGGGAGACATGGAGTCTTTTTTGTCTGAATGCCATGACAAAATGAGAGTAAACTGTTATTTTAAAGAGTATTAAGTTGATCATTTGCTATTTATTATTTGTGTTAAAAGTGTACTTCTGTTTAAGTTTTAAATGATCATTTAAATGATAAGTTATATTGTTGAAATGTCTTTTTATAAGAGTTGCACTTTTTTCTTTAATGTTTATTTTGAATTTCAAAATATAAAGTATATTTGACATTAAATGTCCATTCTCTGTTTCTTTAAGCATTTTAAAATGAATAAACTAAATATCTCAGAATATCCTACGGTCAATTGGAATACTATGCGATATTACATTAGTTAAATACATTAATAAAAATGAATATCAATAAATAATCAGATTATGTATTTTTAGTCATTCAGGTATTGTTATTAAATATTGTACATATAAATTCGATCAAAATCCGTTTTAAAATAGCTCGTATTACATCTAACAAAAGAAAATCACGCTACAACACTGAAGGTTGCGTGACGTCTATAAGACCAGATCCGCCGGAAACCAAATATGGTTCACCTTCACTTCCGGCTTGAGACGTGTGGGCGTGGATTGTGTGTCCTGAGACGTGTGTGTGGCGCTGCGGGGCTGCAGATGGAAATATCTCCATTTGTGTCGCAAAGAGATTAAATTAATCTGTTATTATCGGAATTTAACAAATTATTTACTAAACTCTGAAGAACAGTTTTTTTAAACACAGGTGAGTTTATATTTGAAAACTGGAGTTATAATGAAACTTTGTGAACATATCTGTCATTTTCTTTATTCTATATAGTGTGTTTATTAAAGTGTATCGCTGTGTTTACAGGTTATTAGATTATGATTATGTCTGTTTTTGTTCTCAACTGCTTTTAGTTTCACTTTTGCCCGGAAGAACGGAAGTAAAATGTGTTATTATTGACAGATCTCATCAGAAACGCAAGGAACATTTTTATTTATTAGACTTTAGATGAGAATATAAAGTACACTGTGTGAGTGTTTATGGGTTTCCCCGTTTGTTTAACACACTTTTATTTGTTTAACTGATGTGGCATGGATTAAAACAGTCTCTCTCTCTCTCTCTCTCTCTCTCTCTCTCCTCTCTCTCTCTCTCTCTCTCTCTCTCTCTCTCTGATTGTTTATTCGTAATTTCTTGTTTCCTTTTTTCTATCTCTTTATTTTTCTTTCCTTGTTTATTTTAATTATTAATTTTGTAAGTGGTTTGCTGTTTGTTTTAGAGTGAGTGTATATGATTTATGCGAGTACTGATAGTTTGCGATGTTTTCAGTGTGGTGATATTGGTCACAAGAGATATGGAGAAATGGAGAGTCAGATGGAAGGACAGAATGTGAACTTTGTGGAAGAGCAGCAGACCAGGATGAGGATATCGTCATAGAGGCGGTGAGGAAAGGGAGCATAATGAGATAACTGCTGATAAAACTGATGTTATTGTAGATAATGAACAGCCTAGTTTCAGTGGCAATGTAGGCTTAAAAAAAATAAAGTGTGTTGATAGTGAAGTGTGTTTTGATGACTTGAGTCAGGATGAGGGATGATCATTACTCGTCTGATGGGTCTGAATATACTCAAGATCTGTATACAGTGGAGCAGATGAATGTTTCTTGATGAAACAAAAGGGAAGAATGTTACTGATTTTTTTTTTCGTATGTAGAGAAATGTTTCGGTTTCATGGGCCATGAATAATTGTGATTTTACTGATTTATCACAAAAGAAAAGGTTTCGATTGAAAAGGCATATAACAGCGATAAGACGGGAAAAAGATGGCGAAAGAGAGGCCAATTAGAGGGAAGGAAGAATAAATAAATATGATGGCCTTACAGCTGAATTTTTGTCTTTTGTTCCTTTATCTTTCCTGTGTTTTGTGTATAGGATCCTTAAACGTAAATGGATTGGAGACAGAAACAAACAAGTTTTACTTTCAGAATTAAGATTAAAAATGTTGGAGTAACTTCCCTTCAGGAGACCCACAGTGATGGAGATAATGATGTAGAACTGGGCTTGTGAACATTTTTGTGAATATTTATGCTCCTGATGGAGGGTCTGAAAGAGTGAAACTTTTTAGGAAAATGTGTCAGGTTTTAAAAACTAAAAAATAGTTATAAGGAGATCATTGTGATGGGAGGAGATTTTAAAGGTACTTTAGATTATACTATTCATAGAAATGCTGAAGAACCACATTATCAATCATCAGTTGCCCTGAGTGATGTTATTAATGCATTAAATCTCAATGATGTGTGGAGAGCAAAAATCCCAACTGTTAAACAATATACATGGGTGAATGTTGCAGCAAGGCTGGATAGATTTAATATTTTCAATAATTCAATGAATAGAGTGTGTAATGTAGCCACAAGCCCAAATATTATCTCAGATCATAAGATTGCTACTGACTATGTATTGTCAAAGCATCATAAAAGAGGGTCTTATTGGCATTTTAATAAGAAACTTCTAAAAGATGTTTTTTGTTTGTGCAAATTTTTAATTGGTTTTGGAAAACATGGCAAACTCGTAAGAGTGAGTTTAGAGATGTTATACAGTGGTGGGAAATTGGAAAAACATATCTTCTATATACATATAATTCCTCAAAAAGGATTGAAAATATGATTCAAAATCTGGTAAAAGTGATTTCTGAAATTGAGAATAAAAAGCCTGATTTAATAAGTGTTATTACTGATAGGAAGTTGCAATTAAAAATTATTTTTGCAAGAAAAGGTTAAAGGTGCTCTTGTTAGGGCCCGTTTTACTCATATTAAGGATATTGATGGCCCAACAACTTTTTTTTCTTTAATTTAGAGCATAAGGTCTGTCAAGAAAAACAAATGTTATATTTGAAGAATGATGGTGTGTTAATATCTGAACCAAATGCAATGAGGAACTATTTTGTTGATTTCTATTCCAAGCTGTATACTGCAATTTGCAAACTGACAATTTACTTGAGTTTGAAGAAGTGACTCAAACTGTGCAGGAGCTATCATCAGGGAAAGCCCTTGGATTGGATAGACTTCCTTCTGTGTTCTATAAACATTTTTGGAGCATTATTGGGAAAGACTATTATTAAATTATTTTATGTTCAATCAAAATAGAATCCCTCCCTCTTAGTTGTAGACTAGCATTCTCCCTTTTACCAAAAAAGGGTGATCTGACTCTTCTCAAGAACTGGAGACCTGTAGCCTTGCTGAATACAGGTTACAAGATTTTTTAAGATTTTGTATGCCTTGCTAATAGATTAAACAATTATATGAATGTTTTAATTGGAAAAGATAAATCCTATTGTATAAAAAAGATGTATTAAGGGTCATTTATTTTTAATGAGAGATGTTATAGATTATACTATAAATAATTATATTGATTTGGGAATTGTATCCCTAGATCAAGAAAAGGCATTCGATAGAGTGGCCTGTGTGATGAGAGAAGACTCCAAGGACATGAAAATTTATTTTAGTCTACTTTCAGTTTTTCCAATTATGTTGATTATGTTGAAGTTTACGGGGGGAAAAAATTACATTTCGTTTTCGTTTTAGTTTATGATAATAACTTTACTGTGCGCTCATGTTATAGTGGCTTAGGCCAGCACTCACATATTAATTACATGTTTTTGTGCTGTAATTAATGTTGTTGCAACTGTGGCATAAGATAATGTTGATGTCAGATTTGTTAAAACATGCAGCATAGTGCACTAATGAACTAATGTGCAATGTTTCTGTCAGTGTGTACAGTGAAATGGCAGGATCCAGTATTTCAGTAACTCAGGATCAGTTCTGTTGTCCGGTGTGTTTGGATCTCCTGAAGGATCCAGTGACCATTCCCTGTGGACACAGTTACTGTATGAACTGTATTACAGACTGCTTTAATGAAGATCATAATACAGGGATATACAAATGCCCTCAGTGCAGACAGACCTTCACTACAAGACCTGCTTTATGTAAAAATGTGGTGTTTGCTGAGATGGTGGAGAAACTGAAGGACACGAAAATCCAAGAGACTCCCTGTTACGCTGGTCCTGCAGATGTGGAGTGTGACGTCTGTACTGGAATAAAACAGAAAGCTGTCAAGTCCTGTCTGGTGTGTCTCAACTCTTACTGTCAGAATCATCTAGAACAACATGAAAATCTCTTCAAGAGTAAGAGACACAGCTTGATTGAGGCCACTGGACGACTCCAGGAGATGATCTGCCCTCAACATGATAAAATGCTGGAAATGTACTGTCGAACAGACAAGAAGTGTATTTGTGTGCTGTGTATGGTGGATGAACACAAGAACCACGACATTGTATCAGCAGCAGCAGAGATAACTGAGAAACAGGTGCACTTCCCTATTGGAAACTCATTAGAGTTAATTTAGTTTCTTGTGTGTGTGTGTGTGTGTGTGTGTGTGCGTTGATGGCCATAAGACAAAACTGGAGTCATGCAGCAATTTATCGCATCATTTATTCTTATGTAACATTTCTCATGTTTATCCATATTTGTGTTTCATACAGAGAGATTTGGAGGAAACGCAGAGTAAACTCCAACAGAGAATCAAGGATAAAGAGAAAGATGTTCAGGAGCTGAGAGAGGCTATGATGTTTCACAAGGTGAGTTTGGAGATGATCAACTGCTGGACTATCAGTAGTTTGTTTGTGTTTTAACAGTAACTTGTGTGTGTTACCAGCGCTCTGCGCAGACAGCAGTGGATGACTGTGAGCTGATCTTCACTGAGTTGATCTCATCCATAGAGAGAAGGCGCTCTGAGGTGACACAGCTGATCAGAGATCAGGAAAAGGCTGCAGTGAGTCGAGCTGAAGAACTCTTGGAGCACCTGGTTCAGGAGATTGATGATCTGAGGAGAAGAGACAATGAGATACAGCAGTTTTTACACACTGATGATCATATTCAGTTTGTGCAGGTAAGAGAGATCTGAGAAACAGGACTGTGGACTTTAGTGAGATATTGTCTGTCCAATTGCAAAAGACATAAGCTGCTCAAAGATTTGCTGATGAGATGTGGTGTTTAAAGGGGTCATTATTAATATATATATATATATATATATATATATATATATAGATAGATAGATAGATAGATAGATAGATAGATAGATAGATAGATAGATAGATAGATAGATAGATAGATATACAGTGGATATAAAAAGTCTACATACCCCTGTTGTGATGTAAAAGAATGAGACAAAGATAAATCATGTCAGAACATTTTCCACCTTTAATGTGACCTATAACGTGAACAATTCAATTGAAAAACAAACTGAAATCTTTGATAGGGAAAAATAAAAAAACACAATAACCTGGTTGTATAAGTGTGCACACCCTTAGACGAATACTTTGTTGAAGCACCTTTTGATTTTATTACAGCACTCAGTCTTTTTGGGTAGGAGTCTATTAGCATAGCACATCTTGATGTGGCAATATTTGCCCACTCTTCTTTGCAAAAAAGCTCCAAATCTGTCAGATTGCGAGGACATCTCCTGTGCACAGCCCTCTTCAGATCACCCCACAGATGTTCAATTGGATTCAGGTCTGGGCTCTGGCTGGGCCATTCTAAACCATTAATCTTCTTCTGGTGAAGCCATGCTTTTGTGGATTTGGATGTGTGCTTTGGGTCGTTGTCGTGCTGAAAGGTGAACTTCCTTTTCATTTTCAGCTTTCTAACGGACGCCTGAAGGTTTTGTGCCAAAATTGCCTGGTATTTGGAACTGTTCATAATTCCCTCCACCCTAAGGCCCCAGTTCCAGTTGAAGAAAAACAGCCCCAAAGCATGATGCTGCCACCACCATGCTTCACTGTGGGTATGGTGTTCTTTGGGTGATGTGCAGTGTTGTATTTTCTCCAAACATTCCTTTTGGAATTATGGCCAAAAAGTTCAACCTTGGTTTCATCAGACCATAACACATTTTCCCACGTGCTTTTGTGAGACTTGATGTTTGTTTTTGCAAACTTCAGCCGGGCTTCGATGTTTTTCTGTGTAAGAAAAGGCTTCCGTCTTGCCACCCTACCCCATAGCAAATTCATATGAAGAATACGGGAGATTGTTTTCACATGTAGCCCACAGCCAGGACTTGCCAGAAATTCCTGCAGTTCCTTTAATGTTGCTGTAGGCCTCTTGGAAGCCTCCCTGACCAGTTTTCTTCTTGTCTTTTCATCAGTTTTGGAGGGTTGTCCAGTTCTTGGTAATGTCTCTGTTGTGTCATATTTTCTCCACTTGATGATGACTGTCTTCACTTTGTTCCATGGTATATCTAATGCTTTGGAAATTCTTTTGTACCCTTCTCCTGACTGATATCTTTCAACAATGTGATCCCTCTGATGCTTTGGAAGCTATCTGCGGACCATGGCTTTTGCTCTGAGATGCAACTAAGAAAATGTCAGGAAAATCCTACTAGAACAGCTGAACTTTATTTGTGATTAATCAGTCACTTTAAATGATGGCAGGTGTGTAATGACTTCTATTCAATGTGAGTTTGAATGTGATTGGTTAATTCTTAACACAGCCACACAAATCTTCCCAAGACACAGGCAGAAATCGAGGAATCATGCTCCACAGTCTTGGGCACCAAATGATGGGGGTGAATTCAAGCAGACAGGTAACCGCACCTCAATCAACCAGCAGCCAACCTATATACAAGCTCATCCAACAAGGTCCTTAGAGGCTGGTGAGGTGCAAGCAAAGCCCAGATAAATCTCCCAAATTGCATGCAGAAATTGAGGAAACCTCTGCAAAAATGCATGAACGGATGGATCCTGACCATTGGGCTCTTGAGCGGGGAACAGAGGGGGCTGGTAGCCGAGGCTACACTGGAAGGGTGACAACCCCATAGATGCCAAGGCAAATGAGCTATGAGCATACTCAACCCAAACCAAATTCTCGCTACAAGTAGATGGGTTACGGGAGGCCATACACAGCAGGGACTTCACTAGTTCTTGGTTCGCTCGTTCCGCTTGAAAATTTGTCTGGTGATGAATCCCAGTTGACAAACTACCTGTCACCCCAGCTGTCAGCATAGCTCTGCCCAAAAACAAGACACGAACTGGGGGCCTCTGTCAGAAACCATGTAAACCGGGAGGCCATGAATACGGAGGATGTGATTTAATGACTGCTACCGCTGTCTCCCTCGCTGAAGGTAATTTGAGGAGGGGAATGAAGTTAGCCGCCCTCGAGAACCAGTCCACTACACTCAAAAAGACTGTGTTGCCAAAATATCCATGACAGTGTGCGACCACGGTCTCGATGGCACCGACAGCAGTTGGAGGAGCAAGGCTTCGGTGTTTCACAAAGTTTTATTGGTCACACAAATGGGGCAAACATCTCACGCAAGCGATGGCCACCAGAAACGCTTTCTAATGAGCGTTTGAATATGAGTAGCTCCTGGGTGGCAGGCGACCCTAGATGAATGGCCCCACTGAAGGACGTGCGTTTGAACTAATCATGGAACAAAAAGTTTGCCCACTGGGCAGGCAGCGGGAGACGTGGTATGTTGTAGCGCAGTGTGGACTTTTGCCTCCTCCTCCCACGACAGCCAGTAATCCCCAGTTACCGACGTCATAATTCCGTTCCGTGGGGGGTCAACCGATGTAAAAAGAATTCGCACGAATGCATCCTTCCTAATGAGGGAGAGCACTGTGACAGGGCCGCTTCAACACTGACCTTGGACGAATCCACCTCCTCAATGAACTGACTAGCAGGGTCATGGGTAATTAAAATATTTTCTTTTGAGTTTACAAAACGAGGCTTCAGCCTGCGGGGACTAACTAAAGTCAGTGTGTGTGGAGGTGAGATCCGTCAGAGGCGCAGCGAGTTGAATATAGTTACGGATCCAAGAGGTGCAAGAGTTGGCCTCTTTTTCCCCTTACCTCAAGAGTTTAACTCTGACTTTGAATTCTGAAACTTCCTATATTTTATAGTACAAAAAACAATTTTGTCAAAAAACAAAGGAAAATTGTACTCCACATAACATGACCCCTTACTACAATGGCTGTGATTGGCCCTGTAATTGCTGTTGTATGTCAGCTTTTATCTGTCATTTGTCTTTTTGTCTGCAGAGTTTCGGGTTTCTATCTGTGCCTCCTGGATCTACTGACAGCATCAATGTCACTTCTCATCTCTCTTATGATCATGTGGTGAAATCTGTATCTCAACTCATAGGCAAACTTGAGCAGTTCTGCACAGAGGAGACTGAGAAGATACATAAAAGAGGTACATTTCTTAACTCAGAAATTATATGAAGGTGAGTAACCTCCTTTGTATTCATTAATTTTATTTTGTTTGTGCTAGTTAAGTCAAATATTACTACTACTTGGTTCATTCAAAACCCCATAAACTTTGGCTTGTAATTGTAACCATTTGTGGTACAGAAATAAATGATAACTCAAAATCATACGACTTGTTCAGTCTTTTCATGTTTGTTCAATTCCATTGTCACAGTTTTGTTGCCCTGATGAAATAATCTTATTTTATATAAAGTCTTACAAGTAGTATAAGTCAGTAGCATAAAAACTTGGATCAGACCAAAAAGTTAAGCGTCTGGGTTACTGTTGTAACCCCCATTCACTGATGGAGGGAACGAGATGTTGTGTCGATTGTAGTGACACTAGGGGTCTTACTTGAGAGCCTTGGTTACCTCTTATCCATGAGAAAAGGCCAATGAAAAGTTGGCAAACAGAATTTGCATGTCCATGCGACTGTTCAGACAGGTTTTGAGCTGAGGATCCGAGAATAAGGTTACATTTTACATTTACATTTATGCATTTGGCAGACGCTTTTATCCAAAGCAACTTACAGTGCACTTATTACAGGGACAGTCCCCCTGGAGCAACCTAGAGTTAAGTGCCTTGCTCAAGGGCCCAACAGTGGCATCTTGGTGCTGCTGGGGCTTGAACCCCCAACCTTCTGGTCAGTAACCCTGAGCCTCAACCACTGAGCCACCACTGCCCACAGTGTTGTTGCAAGAGGGACACATCGTCTTGTTCCCTCCATCAGGGAACAGGGGTTACAACAGTAACCTAGACGTTCCCCTTCTGTCACTCACTTGATGTTGTGTCGATTGTAGTGACACTTGGGGTCCCTGTCCAAAAACGCCACAACACTGAACCGTGTGCAGATGCAGGTGCAAGCAAGCTGTTGCGTGCCAAAGTAGCAGGTGCATCAGACTGCACGTAAACTTCCCCAACGCCCCACAGGGGAGGTGGGGGGTGTGACGTAACTAGTATGGGAGCAGACCGCGCCAGCCGCAGCCTTTTTTCCCTCTATGTTTCTCTCAATAGAGTGTTAGATGCAGCTGGGGCCTTATAATATGCATTGGGGAAGGTGTTCTTTTCCTATTCTATTCTTTCAGGGGGAAAAGACCCCGTAGAGACCACAGTCTTAGGATGACATGAGCATCTGCCAGACCTAACTCCAAGCAAGTGTCGCTGATAGAGAACGCTTGCAGGTCTCCAACCCTCTTGATGGAAGTGAGCACAATCAGGAGGGCTGTCTTTAAGGAGAGGGCTTTTAGTTTGACTGACTGTAGCGGCTCAAACGGGGCTCTCTGAAGGCCCATGAGGACCAAAGAGAGGTCCCAGGAGGGCAACAGGCCTTGCCTAAGAGGATTCAGCCTCCAGGCGCCTCCTAAGGAACTTGATGATCAGGTTGTGCTTCCCTAAGGACTTACAATCCACTGCATTGTGGTGACCTGTTGTTTCAGATGCTGCTGAAACGGGGCGGCCCCTGCAAACTGAATCGCATAGCCGTGTCGGATGGTCCTGGCCAGCCAGCGTGAGGGGTTGGAAAGCATAAGCCACATGTCCAAGACATACCTGGTGGGGCTTTGAAGCAGGGGGAAGCAAATAATGTTACGTTGGGGGGGGGGGGAGTTGTGTCCCAAGGTATTTGTGCTAGGGGAAACTCAAAGCACTTACCTTGCTCCGTGTTCCACTTACCTTGCCCCCGTTTCAGTGGCATCTGCTTCACTTCAGTGCACAGCGAAAACGTCAACACCCTGTGTGCGGAAATCGCAACCCTTCTACGCAAGGACGCAGTAATAGAGCCTGTTCCTCCAGCTGAGATTAAGAAGGGATTCTACAGCCCT
Source organism: Xyrauchen texanus (assembly GCF_025860055.1). Classification (NCBI taxonomy): domain Eukaryota; kingdom Metazoa; phylum Chordata; class Actinopteri; order Cypriniformes; family Catostomidae; genus Xyrauchen; species Xyrauchen texanus. The sequence goes on from NC_068283.1 coordinate 46,914,846, forward strand.
TACTTCATTGTACCCAAAAAAAGGCGGTGGGTTGCGGCCAATCTTGGACCTGCGATTTCTGAATCGGGCCTTACAGGAGTGGCGGTGGCGTAGTGGGCTAAAACACTAAACTGTTAAGCAGAAGGTTGTCGGTTCGATCCCCACAACCACCACAATTGTGTCCTTGAGCAAGGCACTTAACTCCAGGTTCCTCCAGGGGGATTGTACCTGTAATCTAAGTCGCTTTGGATAGAAGCGTCTGCCAAATGCATAAATGTAAATGTACATCAGGATTACCCAAGTGCATTTCATTAAGTGCCTTGGCCTGGTGGACTTGCAGGAGGGCCATGGCATGCAGGGTGGAGTTGGCCTGTTCAGAGGCTCTGTAGGCTTTGGATGTCAGGAACGAGGTCGTCCTACAGGCCTTGGAGGGGAGTGTCAGTTGATCCCACCAGGTGGTGACGTTTTGTGGGCACAGGTTCACCGCAACCTCTTTGTCCACCTGGGGGACCTCCGTGTACCCGTGGACCGCTCCGCCGTCAAGGGTAGTGAGAGCAGAGGAGTGAGGAAGCTGGTTTCGGGCAGTAAAAGGTGCCCTCCACGACTTCGTCAACTCGTCATGCTCCACGACTCGTCAACTCGGTGTGGATGTGACCTTAATCTCGTGGGAAGATGGCGCGACATGGGGGGGTGGAGGGGCGGCTTAAGTGGCATTCCCCCGTACGAAGGAAAGCCGTGACCGCAACATTGCCATGGTCATGTTCTCACAATGAGAACATGAACCATCCACAAATGCTGCCTCAGTGTGCTCATGGCCCAGACACGTCAGGCAGCGCATATGGCTGTCAGATGCTGTGAGATATTGACCAAACCCAGAAATTACATATAGATGGAAAGGCATCTTCAAGGCATGTTCAATGTGTTTTTTTGCTCTGATACAGAAATATACTCTTTTAGTCAGGAAAATATACTCTCCCAGTACGTGCTGTCGAAGCACCCAGGGCCGTAGTCTGCACTGGCATGCAGAAGAAGAGAAAGCCACTGGTAATGCCAATTTCATTGGCCTTTTCTCAAAGACAAGAGGTAAACAAGGCTCTCAAAAGGGACCCTTAGTGTCACTACAATCGACACAACGTCAAGTGAGTGACAGAAGGGGAACTGCTCACACCTACTTGAACCATCTTTTTAAACATTTCTTAATATCTTTGATGACCTGCATCTTGCTAATATTAGACAGAGAGCCTTGAACTTGCAAATGGGTTGGCAATGATTTTTGAGCATCCATTGCAATGGCATGAATTCAAGTTACTTTTGTTGTGACATTGGGGTTTGTTTGCAATTCATCTAGCTTTTTTGCATTGAATTTAGTCTGAAAAGGCCTTTAAATGCTGAATGTTACTTCCTTAGGGTACAGGTTGTAAAACAAGCCCTTAACCTACATAGACAATAACTTTCACTTACAAAAAAATAACTGCAGTACAAGTGTGGTAATTTGGACAGAGTATTACTGCAGTACCAGAGAAATCAATAGGAGAAAATGTAAAACCTAACCGCCAATAGATGCTGGAAAAGGAAGTCCTGCCTCACAGGTAAAAGAGCCAATCAGCTTTTGGATAGAGAGATCACCTGTCAAATAGGGGTGTAACAGGACGACATTTTCATGGTATGATAACCATCACAAAAATTACCACAACATTATGGTATCACGGTATTGAGGTACATTGATGATATTATTAGCAGTTTAATATTTGGGTATAAAATATGTCTGTTAAACACAGATAAATATTGAAGTTATAACTAGTTCTTTATTTTTGATTTCTTCAATGTTAATCCTTTAATTTTGGATCTTGGACACTCTCTTAAACCGACAAGGTAAAAAAAATAAAAAAAATCTCAAACAGGTAAAACAAATAATAACAAAAGATTGCAACATGTAGCTACAGAAGTCAGATGATTATAACAGAACTTTTTTGTTATTGTTATTTTGTGATTTATGAAATTGAATTGTAATAATTTGTAATGAGTATTGCTTAAGTTAACACATCTGATATGCATTTGTATGCATTCAGTAATTTGTTTAATTAAGATATATAATTAATTTGTGTTTATTATTCATATAATTTATTTATTGCCATTTTGTCCAATACTGTACATTTCCTGCACACCAAAAACCATGCACTTTGTAAACCCTATTTAGTACTATTCTTTACAAGTAACATATTATGAAAAGTAGTATTTAAAAAAAAAAGTAATACAAATTTGTGCGATCCAACCAAATGAAGCACAATTAATGATACCATTGATGTCATATTATTCTGCTGATTTAATATATTGTCTTGATCGTAATATTGACCAGCTGTCTTGGAGATTTCAGTCTTTCCTCACTGAAGTAGAGGTATTTTCAAAGATGGTCACCAAGTGGACTGACTTTCCTTGAAAAAAGGACTTTGAAAACTGCAGTAATACTGCATCAAAATTACCACACTTGTACAACAGTAAAGAAAATGACAATGATATGTTGTCCAAATTACCACACTTGTACTGTAGTTATTTTTGTAAGAGTTACTACAGCAAATGTAGATTTTATTTCCTCTGTAAATAAAAATTAAACTGCAGATGTCTTTTGTTTTTTCTAGTGAGTAACATTGAGATCTTTCTCACTCCTGAATTCAGCACCAGGGACGAGTTCCAACAATGTAAGTAGAGAGAGAGAGAGAGAGAGGGAGAGATGCTTAAAGGAACAGTTCACCCAAAATTGTAATTCTCTTATCATTCCCTCACCTTCATGCCATTCCAGATGTGCATGACTTTCTTTCTTCTGCTGAACCAAAACAAAGATTTTTAGAAGAATGTTGCTCTGTTGGTCCTTACAATAAAGTGAATGGTGACCAAAACTTTGAAGCTCAAAAGTAATCAGAAAAGTAGCAGAAAAGTAATCCAAAGGACTCCAGTGGATTAAAAGGCTTCTGAAGTGCTTCAGTTTGGGGATAGAACAGACCAACTTGTTTTTCACTTTGTATGTTGACATCAGCAGTCTCTTTGGCGATCTCCATTACACTTCCTAGCACCATCTAGCGGCTCTGCATATGTGTCAAGTGCTAGGAAGTGTAACAAGCTTGAAATCCTGATTGCCAAGAAGATTGCTGATGTCAAGATTTAGAGTGAAAAAGTAGTTGCATTTTGGTCTGTTCTCGCCCAAAACTGAATTGGGTGAGAATTATAATTAGCATTATAATTAGACCTCAGATAAATGGTACCTTTGATATTTAGTGAAATTACCATCAACATTTGTGTATATTTATTTGTACAATTAATTGTGTTTCTACCTCCTCTGACCTGGCTTTGCTTTAAGTTGTTTTAATATATCTTGGAAATAATCATTTACTTTGTGAAGTCGTTTGGGCTACTTTTTTGCTGTTTTATGTGTTTTTTGAGCCTCATATTTTGGTACCTGTTAAATTGCATTATATGGACCTACAGAGCTCAGATATTCTTCTAAAAGTTTGTGTACATTAGATGAAGAAAACACATCTGGAATGGCATGAAGGGGAATAAATAATGAGATAATTCACTCCATTGGAAAAGACCCCACAGTTCATTAAGATTATTTAACAGCTCCTTAATAAATAAATAAAAGATGAGATTTAATCAATCCAAATGTTTATTTGTGAGTTGTAATTCGAGATGGATTTAGATTAAAGACTGATGTTACCTGTGAATGAGACACAATCTGTTCATGTTAATTATCTTTATTAAATCCAATCATTTGAAAAGGAATAAAGAGCCAGACTTATGTGATGCATTCATTCTGTAAAGTACTGAGAGATTATGTCTTTTTCTCCATCAGATTTCCATCCGTTCACTCTGGATCTGAACACAGTGAATCCGTATCTCTGTCTCTCTGAGGACAACAAAAGGGTCACTGCCACTAAGACACCCCAGCGCTATCCTGATCATCCAGACAGATTTGATCATTGGTTAGGGGTGTTGTGTAATGAGAGTGTGAGTGGATGCTGTTACTGGGAGGTGGAGTGGAGTGGGAATCGTGGTGTGGATATAGCAGTGGCATATAAGAGCATCAGGAGGAAGGGACGCGGTAAAGAATTTGATTTTGGATGTAATGATCAGTCCTGGAGATTGTTTTGCTCTCCTTCCAGTTACTCATTTGCACACAATAACATTGAGACTAAACTCCCTGTAGTCCACAGCTCCAGTAGAATAGGAGTGTATGTGGATCACAGTGCAGGAGTTTTGTCCTTCTACAGCGTCTCTGACACAATGAACCTCATCCACAGAGTCCACACCACATTCACTCAACCTCTGTATCCTGTGTTTGGACTATATTGGGGTTCAACAGTGAAACTTTGTACTCTTATATGATAAATCAGTGACAGTATCTTAACTCTAATCAATAAATCAACATCTGAACTTTAAATATCATAAAAGAAATACATTACTTCAAGTTCATCTGTTCATTTGCTTTAAAGTCTGTGCTGATGTAAATTGTAATATTATGATTATGTTGCGGATACAGCTGATTCATTGGATGCTTTTGAGTGAGGTAATGAACCAGTCCCGGTTCTACGGTGGAGCTTGAGGGTGCCAAGCACCCTTAAATGAAACGTAGAGCACCCTCAATTGCAGACCAGGTCAAACTGCTGCCCGCTGGTCGATTTATCATGAATGTTTTTTAATAGATCTTTCATTTATCTGGATTTTGGACCTATCGTGCATCCACAAGCGTTTAATATGAATATATGAAACATCCCAATCAGAGATTTATACTTGCACAAATTGGAAATATGTCATACTTGATGTATGCAATCTGGCAACCATATATGCGAGTGCACACGCTTTACTACTAATCAAACATGCACGACAGATATCTGAAATTGGAGTTTTGACATAATTACGGATAGTCAAATCTAAAAATTAAATGATAAATGAATCTGCCATAAATATTCTGCTCAAAGAAAAGAGTGATGCAGCCACTCCATGTCCATTCGTGAGACTGCATGTGCCAAGTCTACAAGCAAATATTTTCAGTGATGGACTTTAGTAAAAATGTTTGTTCATTGAGTTATTTGTAAATTGTTGAAGTCCCTCACACTGTATGTGAATGTTACTCTGACTAATCATTTATCAGTGTCATGCAGCCGGTTTTATTCAGTTGAGTGCTCAATGGGATGCCAATCAAACCATTGACGAGACCCACATCATGACCCATGAGTGTGTTAACAGGTTGATAATGTTTTCAGAATAAAACAAGTAAACGGGTCCACTTTGGGTGGTAATACTAAATTACCATTGCATTTAAGTATGGTAAAATAATAAATTAATAATTGTATTAAGTCTTTATTGAGTTTAAAAACCTGGAAAAGGGGAAGGGATCTCACTCAAATACCTATTGGTCTACAGTGGAACACATTTGATGGGTAAAATTGCCCTTTGAAGGTCTTTTCTGAGCACAGAAGTAAAGCAATTATTGTTAATTTACACTTTACAAATTAATTCTGTTATTGGTTTTATATGACTCCAATATAGAGTGGTGGTGGTGTAGTGGGCTAAAGCACATAACTAGTAATCAGAAGGTCACTGGTTCGATCCCCACAGTCACCACCATTGTGTCCTTGAGTAAGGCACTTAACTCCAGGTTGCTCCGGGGGGGATTGTCCCTGTAATAAGGGTTCTGTAAGTCACTTTGGATAAAAGCGTCTGCCAAATGCATAAATGGACATTTAAGTTGACCTCTAATTTAGATTTAAGTTCTAATTGATTTCTGATCATTCTTTTACTATAACATTTTAAGTTATTGATCACTCTAAATCCTCTTAATTTTCATTATTCTTTCATTCGGGTCCCAACTGTCGCTCACTGTCATATGCCGGCCGATTAATTACATAGATCTCACGGACACTAAATCGCCAGTTCCGTTCATAGTCAGCAGTTGCAGGGTTTACTAATATCATCTGATTCGGACGCCTACTGCTTGCTCATAACCAGATGATAGTTTTATTTAGTCACATTTCATACAACTTGCTAAGACGGTGATAAGCAGTGACTGGTAGTCTTACGTGGTTTTCTCCTATTCATAAGCTTCAGTAATGTCATTATCCTGGACATAAGTTTACGGTAACAAAAGGCATCCCTCGAATCTACTGGTGATCAATGATTTAGGAGGAATGCAGAATAAATCAGATAATAACTATTTATTTGCCAGGTAGGATTAAAATCATAAGTTACAAAATCAATCAAAGTCAATTTTACATATGATCAGAATAATCCGAAATTCTTAAAAATCAGATAAATAATCAAGAGACATACCTGACAATAGAAACAACTACATGCAATAGCAAAGCATGGGAGAACTGGCTATAGACTCCCTTCAATTCAAATAGCATTTTCCATTACCTGATAGAAACTACACACAGTAAGATATGAATTACAGATTTCTCCATGAACAATGTGTCACATCTCCTTAAATACCCAAACCAGAGAAAACAGACAAAGGCAAGTTTTGGAGGGGTTGGGTTTGGAACTTCTTGGGTCATAAAAGACCCAGGCGATAAGCACATTGCCAAGCAATGGCCAGAAACTCTATTACCAGATATTATCGGTTGTGGGGATGAGACCAGAGTACCAGACACACCGAGACATTTTGAATGATACCAAGCATGCCTAGTTATATTATTTGTTTTCATAGTTTTAATTTGTCATATTTTCTACATCTTGTGTGTGTGTGTGTGTGCCTTGTGAAGGAGACAAGGGGGAGAGAGAACAGCTCCTGGGGTCATACCTCATTAACATACAGGCAAGGAGGGGGACAGAGATTTGCGTTTTATTGTCCTTAAGAATTTGTGAATGTTATCTTGGGTGGAGATGATAATCTGTGAGGGGGGGGGCTGAAGCAATAAATGTTTTGTACATTAAAAAAAACGAACGTTTCTTTGTTCAATAGCATTTAAACATGATTTAATCTATTAAAAAAAAAAAAATTATGATACATCTCCACTTTATACAGAGTACCCCCACTATTTTCAGAAGCACCCTCTGTGAATTTAATCTGGATCCGGGCCTGAAAATGAACCCATTAGTAATGTTTACTAATGTTCAACTCTTTCAACTCACGCAGCTCAAGCAGGTACATTCCCAAAGTAAACTGCATAACTCCTGAAATTTGGCTCAGATGATCTTGAGACCATGGCTTTTTTATATACTTAAAGAAGACCTATTATGCCCCTTTTTACAATGTGTAATATAAGTCTCAGGTGTCCCCAGAATGTGTCTGTGAAGTTTCAGCTCAACACAATCATGTATTATACCAAGTTGTAAATGTCTCTTTTTGGGTGGAATCAAAAACACGCTGATTGTGTGTGTGTCTCTTTCAATGCAAATGAGCTGCTGATCCCTGCCCCCTTTCAGGAAGAGGGCTGTGCCTTTACAGTTTGTGTGAAGGGGGAATTAAGCCTGTGGAGCCCAAGCCCAATAAGGAGCACTTGACTCATAGTGGGTCTGGCAGCGAGTTCCTCTGCTGAATTTGCTGGCTAGAGGGCTAGGGAGGAGAACATCCAGGAAGTGAGAGCACCAATAACTGCTGGGCGAAGTCCTCGATGATGTCGCCTAAGAGGCCGACATGGAGAGATGGGCATGTTAAAGAATCGTGCCTTATCTGTGTCCCTCATCTCAACCAGGTTCAGCCACAGGTGGCGCTCTTGGACCACAAGCGTGGACATCATCTGGCTGAGTGCGTGTGCTGTGACTGCCTCGTTCCTGCTTCATGTTGGACTCCACTTCTACATGACTCTGAGTGATGATGACTAATAGCAGCCGGTGCTAGCAAAACAGAGGATGAACTGATGCCAACTCCAACCTTAAAACATGGGAAACATCGTACACCATTGCCTGAACCTTGGACCTCACCGAAATTACCTGCCAATAACAAAGAACAATGCATCTATGAGAGTGTTACTTAGTTTAATCATTTTAAGCCATGACTTTAACTATACACAAGTAACATTGACATTATATTGATGTTAGTCAGAGGGGAACTGGCCCCCACAGTGAGTCTGGTTTAGGGTTAGGGTGGGGTTAGTCAGAGGGGAACTGGCCCCCACAGTGTGTCTGGTTTAGGGTTAGGGTGGGGTTAGTCAGAGGGGAACTGGCCCCCACAGTGAGTCTGGTTTAGGGTTAGGGTGGGGTTAGTCAGAGGGGAACTGGCCCCCACAGTGAGTCTGGTTTAGGGTTAGGGTGGGGTTAGTCAGAGGGAACTGGCCCCCACAGTGAGTCTGGTTTAGGGTTAGGGTGGGGTTAGTCAGAGGGAACTGGCCCCCACAGTGAGTCTGGTTTAGGGTTAGGGTGGGGTTGGTCAGAGGGGAACTGGCCCCCACAGTGAGTCTGGTTTAGGGTTAGGGTGGGGTTAGTCAGAGGGAACTGGCCCCCACAGTGAGTCTGGTTTAGGGTTAGGGTGGGGTTAGTCAGAGGGAACTGGCCCCCACAGTGAGTCTGGTTTAGGGTTAGGGTGGGGTTAGTCAGAGGGAACTGGCCCCCACAGTGAGTCTGGTTTAGGGTTAGGGTGGGGTTAGTCAGAGGGGAACTGGCCCCCACAGTGAGTCTGGTTTAGGGTTAGGGTGGGGTTGGTCAGAGGGGAACTGACCCCCACACTGAGTCTGGTTTAGTGTTAGGGTGGGGTTAGTCAGAGGGGAACTGGCCCCCACAGTGAGTCTGGTTTAGGGTTAGGGTGGGGTTAGTCAGAGGGGAACTGGCCCCACAGTGAGTCTGGTTTAGGGTTAGGGTGGGGTTAGTCAGAGGGGAACTGGCCCCCACAGTGAGTCTGGTTTAGGGTTAGGGTGGGGTTAGTCAGAGGGGAACTGGCCCCCACAGTAAGTCTGGTTTAGGGTTTGGGTGGGGTTAGTCAGAGGGGAACTGGCCCCCACAGTGAGTCTGGTTTCTCCCAAGGTTATTTTTCTCCATTAATCAACATCTTATGGAGTTTTGTGTTTCTTGCCACAGTCGCGTACAGCTTGCTCGCAGCTTGCATACACAATGTACAATCATATTTAATCAAACTACACAATGATCACTCAAGACGTTATAGATATTACAGTTTTATTTTCTGTTAATGTATGATTTTTTGTAAAGCAGCTTTCAAATGATGTGTGTTGATTCCTACTAAGCAAAAACAAAACTAAAAGCTGTTGAGGAAAAAATAGGTCTTTTAAACCATAAATACAGTTTACAGTTATTATAAACTGCAACTAATGAGCAGTCTTAACTGGCCAAAACTTAGACTCATGCATAACTGACTGAACACAGTAAATGTATGTGATTCCTGCTAGAACTCTTTGAATCCTCTCAATTGTAAAATTTGGGCGTCCACTTAAACGTCTGTCAATTAGTAACTCAGTCAGAGTGAATGTCCCGTTACGTATTTAATATGAGCAAAGGTTTCAGTAATCAAGATCTGTGCCACGGAACGCATTTGTGTCATAAAGAAAACTGTGTAATGTAATTACACACAAAGTAACGAGTCTACCTTAATGCAAGCAAAAACGCAGAAGAACCACTTTTGTTGTGATTTCTACAGACACAGGTGAGTTTAGTGATAACTGGACTTAAAGGAAAGTGTGTGTGGTTAATTCTGTCAATAGTGCTTTTCTGACTTTATTTGCTCTTCTATATATTATAAACTGTTCCTTAAAGGTGTCTTTATGGGTTAATAGAGCTGTTTAGCTCCCATCAGCTACTTTTAGGTTCACTTTTGCTTAATCAGAAGAATGAATATAGGCAGTGAATGTCCTGAGAAGACACATTTGCTTTAGATTTAACTTTTTAAATATTTTTATTATTATTAATTTCTTAATTTTTTACATAACAAGGACTTTTGTATGTAGGACATGTTTTGTCCCTTATTTCAATAATCAGAGATAAACTTTATTTGTTTCCCAAGATGTTGTGAGAGGAATGGGTTAAGCCCCAAATAGTTTTACAGCAATTTATCACCTAGTTTTAAGTAATCACTGACTGTTTATTGAAGGTAGAACAGCTTTACAATACTATGACTAACAATTTTAGATAGGCCTTTATATCAGCAAATGCACTGTACAATGTACAAAAGTACAAAGTACAAAAAATGCAATAGCCCATTCAATAGTTTATAAAACAGTTCGTATAATAAGTGTGTTTGTGTTGTAATTAGTGTTGTTGCAGCACTAGCAAAAAGGCACAAAAACAGCCCACTTCTGGAAAATATGTTTCACAGATGAACTAATGTGTGGCTTTCTCTCAGTGTGTAAGTACAGTGAAATGGCAGGAGCCAGTATTTCAGTGGATCAGGATCAGTTCTGTTGTCCGGTGTGTTTGGATCTCCTGAAGGATCCAGTGACCATTCCCTGTGGACACAGTTACTGTATGAGCTGTATTACAGACTGCTGGAATCAGGATGATCTGAGGGGAGTCTATAGATGTCCTCAATGCAGAAAAACCTTCACTCAAAGACCTGATTTAAGTAAAAACGTGGTGTTTGCTGAAATGGTGACGAAACTGAAGAAGACGAGAATCCAAGAGAATCCCTGTTACGCTGGTGCTGCAGATGTGGAGTGTGACGTCTGTACTGGAAGAAAACAGAAAGCCGTCAAGTCCTGTCTGGTGTGTCTCAACTCTTACTGTCAGAATCATCTTGAACAACATAAGAATTTCTTCAAGAGTAAGAGACACAACTTGATTGATGCCACTGGAAGACTCCAGGAGATGATCTGCCCTCTACATGATAAAATGCTGGAAATTTACTGCCGCACTGACCAGAGGTGTATTTGTATGTTGTGTATGGTGGATGAACACAAGAATCACAACACTATATCAGCTGCAGCAGCAAGGACTGAGAAACAGGTACAGTTATTCAATCTAAACTCATGAGGAACAGCTCATGTATCTTCTTTTTTGTGTTTTGATAAACATAGACAGTATTAGATTCATAGAGCCATTTATTTGTGTTTTGTACAGAGAGATTTGTTGCAAACACAGAGTAAACTGCAGCAGAGAATCAAGGATAAAGAGAAAGATGTTCAGGAGTTGAGAGAATTGTGATGTTTCACAAGGTGAGTTTTGAGAAGATCAACTGCTGGACTATCAGTTGTGTGTGTGTGCGTGTGTGTGTGTGTGTGTGTGTGTGTTTTAAGAGTAATGTGGAGTAATGTGGAGTGGTGGTGGCGTAGTGGACTAAACCACATAACTGGTAATCGGAAGGTCGCTGGTTCGAGCCCCACAGCCACCACCATTGTGTCCTTGAGCAAGACACTTAACTCCAGGTTGCTCGGGGATTGTCCCTGTAATAAGTGCACTGTAAGTCGCTTTGGATAAAAGCGTCTGCCAAATGCATAAATGTAAATAAATGTAAAATGTAAATGTAATGTGGGATATAAATTGTTTTTTTTTGTAAATTAGCGAGTGGAATTCACATGCCACTCCCCCAGACATACCGGTATAAAAGGAGAAGGAATTCCCACTCTCATTCAGATTTTATCTTTGGAGACCTTGTGTTTTTGCTGGCAGGAGTTCCCCTACAGCTGGTGTCCAGATGCTTCGTGGTCACCACATATGCCTCCAAGTTGGGCTGGGGCACCATGTGCAACGGGCACGCAGCCACTGGTTCCTGGACAGGACCACAAATGGGTTGGCACATCAACTGCCTAAATGCTGGCTGTACTTCTCACCCTGCGGAGGCTATTGCCTTTGATCCATGGCAAACATGTGTTGGTCCGGTCGGACAACACAGCGACAGTATCGTACATAAAACGCCAATGCGGCGTATGCTCTCCTCGCACGTCGCAACTCGCCCGACATCTCCTCCTTTGGAGTCTGTGGTGGCTGAGGTCGCTGCGGACCACTCACATCCCAGGCAGCCTCAACGGTACAGCAGACTCACTGTCGTGGCAAGCAATACTCAGCGGAGAGTGGAGACTCCACCCCCAGGTGATCCAGCTGATTTGGAATCGATTCGACAAAGCACAGATAGACATTTTCGCTTCCTGGGAATCCTCCCACTGCCCGCTCTGGTATTCCCTGACGGGAGCCCCCCTCGAGACATATGTGCTGGCACACAGCTGGCCCCGGGAGCTGTGCAAATATGCATTCCCCCCAGTGAGCCTACTTGCACAGAACCTGTGCAAGATCAGGGAGGACGAGGAACGTGTCACCCTCATGGCCCCATATTGGCCCACCCAGACTTGGTTCTCGGACAATCACGCTATTCACGACAGCGATTCCCCTGAGGAAGGGCCTTCTTTCTCAGGGAGGGTGCACCATCTGGCACCCATGCCCAGACCTCTGGAACCACATCTGGCACTTGGACGGGACGTGGAAGACCTAAGTGGCCTACCACCAGCAGTGGTAGACACAATCAATCAGGCCAGAGCTCCCACTAAGAGACATCTTTATGCCCTGAAGTGGCACATGTTTGCAAATTGGTGTTCTTCGTGACCTGAAAACCCTCAGAGATGTGCAGTTGTGTCAGTGCTTTCCTTCCTGCAAGAGAGGCTGGAAGGGCGGCTGTCCCCCTCCACATTGAAGGTATGTGTAATCTCTATAGTGGCCCACCATGATGCAGTGGATGATAAGTCCTTAGGGAAGCACGACCTGATCATCAGGTTCCTCAGAAGCGCCCTGAGGCTGAATCCTCCCAGGCCATGCCTCATCCCATGGTCCTCCTGGGCCTTTGGGGAGCCCCCTTTGAGCCGCTAAAGTCAGTTGAGCTGAAAGCCCTCTCCTTGAAGACAGCCCTCCTGATTGCGCTCACCTCCATCAAGAGGTTGGGGAGCTTCAAGCGTTTTCTGTCAGTGACACTTGCCTGGAGTTCGGTCCAGATTCTCATTTGATCCTGAGACCCCGGCCGGTCTACATGTCCAAGGTTCCCATGACCCCATTCAGTGATCAGGTGGTGAGCCTGCAATTGCTGCCCCGGGAGGAGCAAACCTGACCTGTGTGTCTGTGTGTCTGTGTGTGTGTGTGTGTGTGTGTGTGTGTGTGTGTGTGTGTGTGTGTGTGTGTGTGTGTGTGTGTGTGTGTGTGTGTGTGTGTGTGTGTGTGTGTGTGTGTGTGTGTGTGTGTGTGTGAGCGTGTATTTATCACTTTGTGGGTACCAAATGTCCCCATAAGGATAGTAAAACCCGAAATTTTTGACCTTGTGGGGAAATTTTGTCGGTCCCCATGAGGAAAACAGCTTATAAATCATACTAAATTATGTTTTTTGAAAATGTAAAAATGCAGAAAGTTTTCTGTGAGGGTTAGGTTTAGGGGTAGGGTTAGGTTTAGGGGATAGAATATAAAGTTTGTACAGTATAAAAACCATTATGTCTATGGAAAGTCCCCATAAAACATGGAAACACAACACGTGTGTGTGTGTGTGTGTGTTTTAACAGTACTGTGAGTGTATTTTAACAGTCAATTGTGTATTTTACAGTGCTCTGCGCAGACAGCAGTGGAGGACTGTGAGCTGATCTTCACTGAGTTGATCTCATCCATTGAGAGAAGGTGCTCTGAGGTGACACAGCTGATCAGAGATCAGGAAAAGGCTGCAGTGAGTCGAGCTGAAGAACTCTTGATGCAACTGGAGCAGGAGATTGATGATCTGAGGAGGAGAAATGCTGAGATGCAGCAGCTTTCACACACAAATGATCACATCCACTTCCTGCAGGTAACAAATTGTTATTATTAATTTTGCTGGAAAATACTGTATATTTTATTTTATATGTTGTTTGTCTTTGTGTTTGTAGAGTTTCCAGTCTCTTTGTCTCTTTGGATCTGCAGTCAGAATAAAAATCAGCTCTCATCTCTCATATGATCCTGTTGGGAAATCTGTCTCTCAACTCAGAGACAAATTGCAGCATTTCTGCAGAGGGGAGATAGAGAAGATATCTGCTAGAGGTACTTTTATGTGAATCATTTATTCTTACAAACAAGCACCATTAGTTAATTTACAAACATCAATAGTTAACTGAATTAAATGGGGAATTTGAGTAGTAAATTTAATTTGCCCTATATGGTACTGTGTTTGTCTTTTGTTTGATAGTGAGAGGCACTAAGATCATACAAAGTAAGTTATTATGAAAAACACATTTAATTCACTGTAATCTATAAAAGCATACAGTATTGTGATCAAGTTGAAAGATTAATTTTATATAAATGATAATATCATAAGTGAAAAATCATACTGAATGTGTTTTCATCAGATTCAGGTCAGTTCAGTCTGGATCTGAACACAGTGAATCCACTTCTCCATTTCTCAGAGAGGAACAACATGTTGACCTTCTCTGACACCAAGCACTATCCTGATTATCGTTGGGTGTATAAAGAGAGAGAGGGGGGAGGTGGTTGCTTGGAGTTTGAGTGGAGTGGGAAGTAATGTGGATATAGAAGTGACATATAAGAGCATCAAGAGGAAGGAAGAGGGTAAAGAGTGTGTGATTGGATGTAATAATCTGTCCTGGAGATTGGACTGCACTCCCTACTATTTCTCATTCTGGCACAATAGCATGGTGTGAAGTCCCTGTGTCTTCTAGTCCCTTTAGAATAGGAGTGTATGTGGATCACAAAGCAGGAATTCTGTCCTTCTAAAGCATCTCTGATACAATGAGTCTCATTCACAGAGTCCAGACCACATTCACTCAACCTCTGATTCCTGGGATTGCAGTAAATAAGAACACAACTGCAAAACTGTGTCATCTTACAATATGATACAATGATCCTGCAAATAATTGCTGTATAGATCATTTAAAGTAAATGATGAAACAGTGAGATGTTAAAGACCATCTTATATTCTAATTAATAACAAAGCTACAGCTGGACTTCAGTTAGTATTTGTGGCAGGGCGGAGGGCAGGGCGGGGTCGTGGTCCTACACACCCGGTCCCGTATCAGGCTAATCAAGCCTCCGAGAGGGATAAAGGTTGACTGCAGAGAATCATGCGGGAGAGAGAGATCGTTTACGGACATGTCCGTCATATGTGTGTTTGTCTTCTGTTTTAGTTTATTATTAAACCATTATTTATGTTGAAAAAAAATTATAAATCTTACTCGCCAGTTCTCTGATACGCCGCAGCTTGTTCCTTGGCCACTCCTCCACCCTCTATCGGACGACAGCCGTGCCTCTCCAGGCGGATCAGAGGCAGACCTCCAGCCCCTGGCGGACGGAACTCCCCGCCGCGTTCTCGGGGAACAGAAGGGGTCTCCTTCGCCCCTGGCAACAGTTCTCCCGCTCCAGGTGGTTGGCAGCGAGCCCCTCCCCGCTCGCGGTCGGCGGTCTCAAACCCTGCCGCATTTCAGCGGCCGGTAGGCGACTCCTGCGCCCCTGGCAGGAGCCCCTTCTACCCTCGCGGTTGGCAGCCATCATCCTCTTCCAGGCGGTTGGGCTCCACGTCCCCCGGCAGACGGCCGCGTCTGCTCTGTTGGGGTGGACGGTAGTGGCGAGACCTCTACTACGGCGTATCCCTCCTCCTTCCAGGGTTTCGGCACCAGTGTAAAGGGATCAATGGAAAGGAGGAGGCGAG
Organism: Xyrauchen texanus; assembly: GCF_025860055.1. Taxonomy (NCBI): domain Eukaryota; kingdom Metazoa; phylum Chordata; class Actinopteri; order Cypriniformes; family Catostomidae; genus Xyrauchen; species Xyrauchen texanus. The sequence goes on from NC_068283.1 coordinate 46,930,363, forward strand.
AACCGGCTTGACAATGTAAATAATATTTTAATTACCAACTTAAACAAAAGACAAAAACACACATATGGCGAACATGTCCGTAAACGAACTCTCTCTCCCGCACGATCCTCTGCAGTCGACCTTTATCCCTCTCGGAGGCTTGGTTAGCCTAATACGGGACCGGGTGTGTAGGATCACGACCCGGCCCCGCCCTCCGCAGTATTATATACAATACCTGATATAATAACCTACACTGGAAATAAATATAAGTGTTGGCTCAACAACCATAACGAGAGGATATGTGCATGTCTATTACATTTTTAGCTTTAATTAATTTGCATTAATTGCATTAATAAGTTCAGCACAAATGATCAAGTATAATGTGAACTTAACAGTGATGTATAAAGTAAATGAATCCTTCAAATTCTTTGGTTTGTGGGGAACAAGCCCTTGTGCTTGAACAATTTAATCTTGATTTATTACAATGCTTATTTATTAATATTGCTGTTTATCTGTAAACAGCTGTTTTAAGTCACCGTTAGAGAGTGATTAGTGTTCCCATTGGTGAAGTTTGATCAAGTTCAGTCCTTGTTGTTTTTCTTTGCACGTGTGGATTTGCATAGTTAAAGTGCAGATTAATGTGCACTTCTGTGAGGAATCGAGGGAAATAATGGATCTCAATCATTATTTTTCTTTAGATCTCATTAATTTAAGAAGAAACAATGAAATAAATGTTCATTTGAAACAACTTGCTTAGTTTTAATTCTTATTTGTCTGACTTTGTAAGTGAATAAAGTTGGATGAACTGATACATTTGGGTAAATCAATCTAACAAAGCTTCTGTAGTTGTGCTGACATAAAATTACCATAATTTACTTAAAAATGGTGATGCAGAAATGCTACACATATATATATATATATATATATATATATATATATATATATATATATATATATATATATATACACACACACACACATAACAATTTTTTTTCAGTGCTGTGTGAACCCATGTAAACCCCCGTAATCATAAGTTGCCCTTATTTCATTGTGCTTTGGCTTTGCACATACTGCATACAGCCTGTAAAAATAGACATAATAAAAATAATCTAGCCTATAGAATAAGTTCCTTCGCTGTCGGTAGCCTATGGGCTCCCTGTTGAATATGTAGCAGGTAGGGGAGGAGCTTGCACGGTCGTTGACATCAACTAACGTTACTTAGTTGTGAGTTAACAGCAGTTAGCAGGAAAGACAGCAAAAATGAAGCAAATGAGGCTTTGGGTATTTTTCCGAAAGAAGTCAGTGGGTAGCCAGGAACACTAGATTTGATCTAACCCCTGAAACTGGCTTTTTGCAGTTATGTTAAATAATATATTTGACTTTAACAATCAAACCTGTTACCATTTAGATGTTACCAGATAAAGCACCTTTTTAAAGTGTAAATATACCAAATATTCAAATGTGTTGCCTTTGAAGGACAGTATTGCTGTTTGTTTGGTTGATTTGACCTCTCTCATGTAGTCCACATAAAAAGGTTTTGTCAGGCTGCTTGTGCTATAGGTAAAATAATCTACTGTGCTAAAATCTAACTGTTTTTAAATGAAAAACAATTATGACTAAATCCACCTGGTTACATTAGCAACAAAAGTATATTTTTAAGGTTAGTTATGTGCTGTATCTGTTCTTCTGCATCACAGATGATTCAGGGAGGAGAGAGGATGTCGAGGATAGTACTAGAGTGGAAGATTTAGGAACTGTAGAAACAGGCCCAGCCAGAGCAAAACTCAAAGAATACCCTCTCACCAGCTTTGGACTACAGGGAAGTGGTTGCTAGTGTGAAAATAAAATTGTCTGGGCTAAGCCCCGGATGTCCTTCAATGCTGGAAACGCCTCTGGGCGTAGCCTTCATTTCAAAACTGAGGGGGTCAGAATGTTTTGTGTAAGAAATATATAATTATTTTAAGTCCAGAATTAACTTTGTGCTGCTTTAATAACTAATACTGCACCAAATTAAAAGGGAGCACATGGAATTTATTAAATTATTTTCCCAGAATGTTTCACTGTAAAAGGAGTCATTTTAATATTGTGAATCTATTTCTACCTGATCTAACTTTAAAAATATACTTTTGTTGCTAATCAGCGTCCCGAATGAACAGCACTGTTGTTGTATTTGTGAAAACAGTTGATTTAGCAAATCAGTTAGCAAAAAACGGTATAGTGATTAATGGCATTTTTACACCTTGTCTACACCTTCAAAACAAGTGACGCTATCAAATGTGCCACCATTAATCCCAAATGAGGTGTTGATCAGAATGCTTGCCCGTTATGGTAAAACAGTTTCGCCTATAAAGATGATTCCCATTGGCACCAAGTCTCTTCTTGAAACATGTCTTTTAGGCATTATGTTTATAGGATCCTGCAATATAATCTCGATGAACTGGATTTGTCTTTGAAAATTCGATATGAGGATTTTAACTACTACAAATAACATGAAGCGTTTTAACTGTGGCGAAATGGGGCATTTGATCCGTGTGTGTCCCAGTAACGTTAGAATAGATGGGTCAAATGAGGGACCTTTACAGGTTGTAAACGATGGAAACGTTGTAAATGTAAATGAAAAAAAACGTCGCTGCGATTGTCACTGATGATGAGGTACCTGGACCAAGTTCAGTGCAGACAGCAGCTGCTGCGATTGTTGCAGAGGCAGTGGACGTACAGCAGGTAGATCGCTCTGTGGGAGATGAAGGTATGATGGTTACTGTGGGTGAAGAGATCGAAGTGGAGAATGGAGACGGTGTTGAGGACGCTGCAGATTAACTTTCTGCTAATCTTGAAGCAGTGATGATGACTGAGTTAGACAAGTGTGCGTTTAAAACCCCACAGAAGCGAAGTTTAGAACAACGTCCTTCAGAACAGCAAGCAACAAGAGGATTCGGTTGCAATGAAAATTGAAAAGCACATTTATGGTTTTTTTGTTTGATTTTAATTTGCTTTTTTGTTTTCTTCATTTTATGGGAGAAATGTGTATTCCTTCTCTGAATGTAATTGGGGTAAGAGACGACGGCTTCATCTTTTTGAATCAGTTAAACAAAAAAAGGTTGATGTTTTGTTTGCTCAAGAGACTCGTGATAGTGAAAGAGAAGATAAGAAAGAGAGATAGTGATGAGATAAACACAATTGATTGGGCAAGAGAGTTCGACGGATTGTCTATATTAAGTCATTTGAGTTCCACCAGTTGCTAATTTATTTTCCAAAGGTTTTAATCCTTTTTCATATCAAGTGGAAAAGATCTTAAAAGGTAGACTTTTAAAAGTCACAGCCCAGTTTGAGAATTGTTTTTTTTATTTATTTCTGTAAATGTTCCTACCAGAGCAATTGTAAGAATGTGGTTTTTAGATACATTTAGTCATGTATTAGCGAATTGTAACACAGAGGATGTTTTAATTTGTTTTAATTGTACTGAACACTTATAATATAGAAATCATGTACAGCTTCATATGCCATCATGAAAGAGACTCATTGAATTGATGAAATCTAATGAGATTATTTATGTATGGAGAAATTTTCATTTTCCTCAGAGGCAGTATACTTGGGTACATGTTCAAGATAATCTGTTATCTCTAGCTAGGTTGGATAGATTGTATGGATACAGACACCATCTTAATCTATTTAGGGGATGTTCTATTGTCCCGTTTGGTTATTCTGACCACAGTTTAGTAAAGTGTGTTGTGACAGTGAGTTCTGTTAAGCCAAGAAGTGCTTATTGGCACTTGAATAGCAATCTGTTGTGTGATCATTGAGTTTTGGGTTGATTTTAGACCCTAAAATCTTCCTTTCAGTCTGTACAGCAGTGGTGGGATTTTGCAAAGACAGCTTTGCAAACAAGTTAGACAGCTGTGTCAATATTATACCTTTAATGCCAGATAGAAAAGGTGAAATTTACACGTTATAAAAAGAATTAAAGGAATTGCAAGAACTTGCTGATGTCACTGGAGATTTGACCATTATCAAGAGTTTTAAAGAGAAAACTTTTTTTTTTAATGACCTGTTAGATGTAACTAAACAAGGAGCTCTGGTCAGGTCAAGATTTCAGTATATAGAGCTGATGGATGCACCTTCAAAATTCTTCTTTAATTAAGAATGGGCAAATAAGGCTTATACACACTTTACGCTCCAAGACTGGAGATTTGTTGTCAGATCCTTCTAATATCAGAAACAGGGAAGTTAGTATTTATGGGAAATTATATAAGAGTGAATTAACACATGTTGAAATGGACGTGAGTTTTTTTTTTAATCTGCCTCAAGTTTCTGAAGAAGTTAATGTTGAACTTATTAAAGCTTTCTCATTAGAGGAATTAGAAGAAGCACTTCAAAATATGGAAGGTGGTAAGACCGGGTATTGATGGGCTACCAGTTGAATTTTATTAGACGTTTTGGACAGTGGTGAGCCCAGATTTATTGCAGGTACTAAATGAAGGTTTGGTCAATGGGCAGCTACCTTTAAGTTGTAGAAGGGCGGTCCTCACATTATTGCCAAAGAAAGATGATCTAAATGAGATTCAAAACTGGAGACCTGTGAGCTTGTTGTGCACTGATGTAAGGTATGGCGGAGGATCAGTGCCTTAACAGATTCCCGAACAAACAAGAACTTACTGTTAAAAACCCCCCCTAATTACTGAAATAGCGCCAACCAGCCTCCACAAGCACAATAAATGTATTGACAAAGAGACAATGAACTATTGACAGAGAACCGCATGTGACATCCGCATGCTCACCACGTGCTTATCGTGTGGACAGGAAGGGGGAAACTTTGAACGTAAAAATGTGTGTGTGTGTGTGTGTTTTCCAGTTAAACACAGAACTGCATATTGCTAATGAAATACGTGTAATCCCTGTATGTTGTGTATTTCTGAGGTATATCAAACTTGTTAGAACTGTTTCGTGTGTGTTTTAAACTCTGAGGCCTCATATTTAATAGCCTCAGTGTATATTCCCTTTCTAAGTGTACTAAATATACTTTTCTTGGTATCAAATTAAACCTTACGATTTGGCCTAGCTAAATTCGAATATAAGATCTTCGTGAGAATGATATTACGTTATGTTTTGCCATCTTTTGAGTCATTCAGCCCAAAATCTCTTACCGTCATAAACCCAGCCAGAAACATGCAAATGAGCCGTGACGGAACAAAGGAATCATTCTCCTGCCCAGAGTAATGGAGGCCTTTACGACCTCCAAAGGAATGTTCAGAGAAGTGCTGACCCTCCCTTCATTCTCTTACTGAGAAAGAGAAATGAACCCTGTTAATCCTATATATATATTCTATATATCCATGTGATAAATATTGACATATATCTAGTGTGCCATCTCACATTTTCCCTTAAATGTGCTTGATCTATGTTTTCTTGCAAACTAATGGGTTAATGTTTCAGACTTTGCATACTATGGTTAACCAAAATCATATGTGTGGCATATTTGGTCTCTATAACTTGGTATTTTGAAGATCGAAATGACTGTGTACATGATATGTCGATAACAACAACATATTAGTATTAAAAGTATATTTCCTATTTTCTTTCTTGCACATGCAATGGGCAATTTTACAACAAAGAGCAATAAACCAAATTCCCGCCTGGAACCCAAACCCTTCTCATTGGTCGAGCCAATGAGAGGTGGGACCTGTTTCCCGAGGGTATAAAATTGCTGCGCCCACTTCCTCTCTTTTCTTATCTTACCAACTCTTATCCTCTTCGCTGCTCTTAGCCTCTCTTGCTCTCTGAGCCTTGTGCTCTCTCACTCTCTCGCTGAATGATGCCAAACTAAAGGCCCCAAGGACTCCCAAGCATGTGCCAGGCTACGGCCTCGACTGCCCATTCACCAAGATCCTCTGACTCTCACTGGTTCTCTCTCATCAAGACAACATCATCAAAGATCAACTGGAGCCTCAACAAATTGCATCAGGATAGTTTAATTCAAATGGGACATGCAAGTATCAAACTTAGTCTCATTATTTGATACATTAAGTATCCTTAACCCCTTTCTAAAAAGGGCGTGTCAGAACTAATATGATGGTTTGCTCAGGCTGTTGATCTGCTGAACTTCAAACAATGCTATAACTTCTTGCCTTCCTGTATTCTGCTTCAGCCCTCTTTCCCTTGGTAAACTGTATGAATGTATGTATATGTATGTTAGAGTAGTTTAAATGTTTAGTCTAGTTAATAAAGTCTTGTTCATGTCACATGTAAAGTTGTCTGTGTCTCAAGCTCATATCTAAAGTCACTAATCATAGATTTTGACTACTTGCTCTTAATACTTAGTAAGAAAGACATTTCCTTGCCCCGAAATGTACATTTCTATTAATTAATTAATTAATAACCAAAATTGAGTGTTCACGGGATGAACCGAGTATTTGGTTGTAATGTTAATGTAGCTACATCAAGTTAACCCGATTAACTGATCCAAATATTCATAATCGATTATAACAAGTTATGATTGATTATTAATATTTCATAGAACTGATTCACTACCTAATGGTGGAAGAATATAGAGCTGATTCGCTACATAATGGTGGAGAATGCGGGCATGATTAAACAAAGGTTATGAGCTTTAACCACTGTCAACTTAAAAGTGTGCATTGAATAATTCTGGTCAGAATAGGACATGACATGCTTAAACGGCATTTGCTTCACTAGTTGCTGGCTTGTTTGGATGCGGATAAAGTGATGGCTTGAATTGACATCTCTACTGTAATTGAAAGAGTCTTAACACATTTAAGCATATTTTCAAAAGGTATCAGTGTACGTAGTAATATGATTTTAGCGAAGAAACCCTAATTTCAGTATTAAAGTGTAAGTCTGTTTTGATGAAGGAATCTCAGCTCAGCTGCATGTAAACTGTACCAGAATTGATTGCTTAACCTGTTTCTGATGAAGAAATCTCAGTACAGTGTTATATAAATGTAGATTTGGGCGATGCTCCCTTTTCACAGTATAAAGGCCTTACAAATTATAGTTAGATTGATGTCCTTCATCTAAACTTTATCTGTGCATCTAAAAGGCTTAGCTTCCTGGTGATCAAACCTGTGTTTCACTCACTGAAACTCTGAAGTGCATTGGTTCCCATGACAACGACTTGTCACAGGAAGTGCTCACTCCAGATAGCACGTGTTTCCTTCCGACGCCATTTTGTAAACAAACCAGCCTAGATGGCTAAGCTAACCCAACTTAGCAGCCCCTTAGCTTAGGCTAAGCTAACTAATAGCTTCAACAGTTAGCTGCTAGCATAATTTACATGAAGCCTTTATCTACAGCTTGTGTGCATGCAGAGTGAAGTGATCTAAACCATTTTCCTTTAACCCCATTTCTGGTTTCTGAATTTTCACTTTCTTTCCTTAACTTTAATTCTTCTCATCTATCTTCACCTGCACCTTTCAGGTGCATCCCTTACTGAACGCTGTTCAGCTAAATTTGCAGTTACTTTGTTAATTAAATCTAAAAACTTAATTACATGTAAACTGTTTAGATAGAGAATAATTTTTATAGTTATTGGGAACTTTCAATGGCACGCTGACTAAACTTTATAGAGGGACAAACACATTGTGTGGTCTTGAACACGCAACAGCTGTGACCAACTATAGAATGATGTCCAAAGCAAATCTAATTGTTAATCATAAGTGCTATTGATTATTGCCAATACAAGGTTATTCTGCTATTTTAATCACTTCTTCAAGTCTTTTTATTATTTTTACTAATAATAGAAGTCAGCTATTAATTTTCCCATTTAACCCTCTTGGTCTAGTGTGGTTTTATTTCCCCATAAAACTGCAAAAGTAACTAGACATACTTTTCTTCTCGATTTTGTGTTTATTTGCAACAAGTTGCTTAAATTTTATGAGCCAGCTACACTAGTAATCTAGACGATTTCTATGGCATAATTTTGAGCACCACTAATAGACACAATCTAATAGGAAAGCTCTTTTCTTCCTCTTCTTTCTCTTCTTCATGTGTTCAAAGATCAAGCCTGTTGTATGCTATCAGTAAGTGCTGATAAATAATTTGACCCAAAGAAACATCTTAAGTCATTTATTAAATCTAGGCTTACGTTTTTAGCAAAGCCACTCAGATCCACACAAATCTGAGCACCCTGCTATTTGCAGCTAAGATAGTAATAATCAGGAACACATTTCAATTGTTAACCACACCTAGCAAAACCTAGCTGTACATTATACACCTTGCTGTCTCACTTTGCCTTTAGCTCCAAATTCTGTTTGATCTTGCATTAGTCTCTTGCCCTTACTCTCACCAGAAGTGTGCCAAAATGTTGCAGATGCTTAGCCTAACTGCCCAGATGGCAGGCCAAAAGGACTGGCTAGGTGTTTTGAGGAACACCCTTTATCCATGGCTGCTGACGCACCTTCAGCAACAGAACAAAAAGCAACTGGAAAACGAGGGAAAAGAACTAATGACAGACTGACTCAAACCAGAGGTATGAGCACAAATATCTGACTGAGGTTATCGCCCTGGCCCACAACCTCACAGGTTTGAAACAGGAGGTAAACAACCTCAAACGCCAGATCACTGAGTCTCCAAACGGAGCTGACACATGCTAAAAACCGCATAGACCAGCTAGAGATGGAGGCTCAGGACAGACACAAGGACCCTGGCAGAAGGGAGTCACAGGAGGTAATCCACAGACTTCAAACGGCTCTGACAGCTGCTAAACAACAAGAGCAGTTGAAAAGACAGCCAGAGAGCACCTGAAAAGGTACTCTTTCACAAAGATTCACTGTTAAAAACAGCAAATTCTGAACTCTTGGACAAAGATGCCAGAATCATGGCCTGTGAAGGTCAACTGAATGTGTCCAGAGCTGAAGTTAAAGTGCTGACTCAGCAGCTGGACAACACCAAAGATGAACTTGACATGGTCCAACGAGAACTGAGACACTCTTACCTGCTGCAAAAGGAACCACAGCAGGAGAGACATCTCACTCCCCCACTTGCAATCAGCAGAGAAACCTCCCCAGCCAAGCACAGATTTACAAAGGGGGAGACAAACCCCACTGCTTAACACGCCATCGGACAGTTTCTTTAAAGCTTCCTGCAGCCGCAGAAGGAAAAGGATTGATTCAGACGAATCTTGAAACGCACACGCGTAGCGTACACTCAAAGACCTCAACCGAATGGCCAGACATATCCCTGCATTTACACCAGAGCTTGCAGGAGACCACGACGCCCACGCTTACCTGCGAGACATTGACTTTCACCTGCAGTCTTTGATGAGTGTGAACCATCAAGATAGACTCCATCTGATCTGGATCACGCCCAGCCCAGAGTTGCGACGCTTTCTGGCTCGACAGCCAGAAAACATCCAGTCTAACTACCAGCAGCTGAAACAAGCCATCATAAGGGAATTCTCAGAGTCTAAAAACGGACTGATCGCTGCCCTAGACACCAAACAGGGTCAGCATGAAACTCCCTATGTTTACTACCACAGACTCAGACGAGCTTACTCGAGCTCAGCAACATACCTGGGATGGAGGAGGACACCAGCTTCAAGAGCCTTTTCCTCCCAAACCTCCATCCTATGGTAAGTCACCATTTAGGCATTATGGCCTGCCCCCACACAATGCCTATCCAACAACTGCGTGATCTGACACAGAAGGCCTTTAACAAACACAAGGCCTCACCCAGCAAACACCACAGGACGCCCCACAGCAGTCTACAACAACATCCTCCTGTACACCTTTCAAACAGGTGCCAAACAGAGGCTGCACAAAGACAGCTAGAAACGCCTGTTACTGAGTTACAAGAGCTGCTAGCACTAGCAAAAGAGCTCCTGGAACAGAACTCCCCTGAGGAGTACTGGGAAGAACAAACCTCTGACTCTTGCCCAACACCACTCAGGCAAGCTCAAGTCAGCACTGCTGCCAGAGCAGAGTAACACTGCAGACTTCAGACACCTGGTGACTGGGTGCCTAACCAAGGGCTTAACGGCCACCTGCTGCCCTTTTGCTACCAGTACTAGGTCAGTCTGAAACTCTCTCCACACTACACAATGCCCATAACCACTCCCTGCAGCCACAAACAAGCACCTGCCTCAAACGAACTGACTTCATAATGACAGGTGACACACTGTCAAGGCACCTGCTGCCTCTGCACCTGCTGCAGAGACCTGGATGTGGCTACTGTCTACATCACCCACCGTGGAACAACCACCTGCTACAAAACCCTCATGATTCACCTGCCATCCGCCATTGTGATGATTGTCGTCCGATGATGTCTCCAACAGGGACACCACCTGGCTAAAAAGGGGACTGTAAGGTATGGCGGAGGATCAGTGCCTTAACAGATTCCCTAACAAACAAGAACTTACTGTTAAAAACCCCCTAATTACTGAAATAGCGCCAACCAGCCTCCACAAGCACAATAAATGTATTGACAAAGAGACAATGAACTATTGACAGAGAACCGCGATGTGACATCCGCGATGCTCACCACGCGCTTATCGTGGTGGACAGGAAGGGGAAACTTTGAACGTAAAAATGTGTGTGTGTGTGTGTTTTCCAGTTAAACACAGAACTGCATATTGCTAATGAAATACGTGTAATCCCTGTATGTTGTGTATTTCTGAGGTATATCAAACTTGTTAGAACTGTTTCGTGTGTGTTTTAAACTCTGAGGCCTCATATTTAATAGCCTCAGTGTATATTCCCTTTCTAAGTGTACTAAATATACTTTTCTTGGTATCAAATTAACCTCTTCCCAATCCTGTAAAATTAGCCTAAAACGCCTAATCAAGGCATACCCAAAGTAAATTTAAAGCTGTTCTTGAACCGTTTGGAGTACATGCATGGTTTTGGTCACATTTGAAAGGGGACACTCTGAAGTTTTTTCTCCAGCAGTCAGAATTACTGTAAGTGCTACTGGTTTTGAGTAATAGAAGTTTGAACACAATGAAATAGAATTTTCTTTTTCCGCCTGAAATTTTTTTTGCATACAGATGCCTGCAGATGACTATAACTTGTAGCTATTAGCTTGAGAACACAATGGGATCACAGCATGAATCCTTACCTAGTCCAGGTTCAAATGTTATAACAATATCATAAAAAAATGAATATTTTACACATGTTTTTCTAAGGGTACACCCAGGTGTTTTACAAAAGTGCCTTTTGGATACTCCAAAAGGTCACTTTGGAAACCTAGGACAAAAAGGCTGCAACTTTTGAACGCTTCAACGTACAGTCATAATTTTGGGCTCTAATGAAAGATGACACTTAGAGCTATCATATTCCATATCCAGATCCACTATTAGTTTTGCTGACACAGAGTAACTGATGCATAAACACATTAGAGTGCCTTTTCCCTTCTTGAAACTAAATGTTGTGCATATAAAAGAGTCAAAACTAGTGCTATGGTGGACAATTTGTTTATATAACAAATACACAACAAACTATTTACATTAATTTTTACATAAAGTATTTACAAACCATTATAAAATTGTACATGTTTCTAGCAACATGCCAGTCATTGTAGCAGTCACATTTGTGTACAAAGCACATAGGCACAACACAGGAGAGTACTTCACTGGTGTCTTTGCATGACACTGCCTGCACTTCAGACGACCAGCGGTGCAAGATTTGGTGATGTGCAACGGCCTGTGATGTGCTCTTCGTGGAGCAGGAGATACGGGTCTGGCTGTGGATTGAGACCCCAACTCTGCCAGCTCCTCAGCAAGTGTCTCTCTGAAAGCCCTCCTCTCTTGATGAGGTGCTGTCCTGCTGCTCCACTTTATGTGGCCGCTTGCTGAGTGGGGGATAATAAATAAATATAATTTACAAAGCTAGACACAACTTTTCCATCTTTTCTGTATTCTATATATATATATATATATATATATATATATATATATATATATATATATTAGTTTTTCTTTTCGAGTGTGTAAAAATGTATTATTGTATGTATATTTACTGTAAATACTGTATACTTTGCCAATGTACTATGGAACAAAGAGATGGGCCTACACCTCCCCATGAATTCAGCACTGTAACAAATAGATGGCCCTACACCTCCCCCACCTCCCCAGCATTGTAACAAATAGACTCTCAAACACAACATATATTCTTATTTTCAACTTATATTTATTGATTTATTTACTTTATATATATATATATATATATATATATATATATATATATATATTTTACAGTAAATATACAAAACATCTATATAGCATGTCAATAGATCTGAAACAAACAATGAACTAAAAACACGCACAAACGGTTCAAACACTCACTGAGGAAACACAGGACAAAGGGTAATTACAAAATGTGTATTCATTATTCAAACTAAAGCTTATTTATGCGGAATATACAGTAATATATGTTATAAACACAAGAAAACACTTACTTGTCCAGAGCCGTGTCTCATCTCTCCATCTGCCTCTGAATCATCTGTATTGTTTTCAGAAATTTCATCTCCAAACTCAGAATTTTGACAATGAATGCCTTCTTATATCACATCCTGGGGTGAAAATCCTGTTTTTCGCGTCCGTTTCACCATATTTAAATCGCCAAATGTGTAAACAGTTCCAAAGCAGCTCTGCATGCATTTACGCGTGGAGGCGCACAGCAGTGGGTAAACTCGAGGAAACTTTGCGCACACACACAACAGAGCCGTCATCTAATCGTTCCACTAAAGCCGCATATCACTGTTTTCAGAATTTCATTGGCTATACGATGCGCCAGTCATTTCCACTCTTCAATGTAATTGGTTTGATCAGTAAACAAAGGAAAGTGGGTATGCCCTTACACTCGACACAGATGGTGGTTGGGTATTGAAGGCTGTGGACAGGACATGGAAGCTCCTATTGGGTCAAATGAGGTGTCAATCGAAAGGTCAGAGTGCGTGCTTCCATTTTGATACCGGATATAGGAAATGTTTACATCTGAACTGAAGTTATTACCGGTAATATGTGAAAGATTAGGCACAGCTGCCAGGTGCTTTGAAATGATGCAACAAGAGTCTGTGGATATTTATTGATGTAATACTGTGATTTGGACTAAACATTTTACTTGATTTGATCATTTGGACATTTGACAATGAAACAACACCGTTTTTGTCGGGAAGTTATGGCTCAGTGTACAACTATGAGGCATCATAGGTGAGTTGCCTAAATTTTGTTATTGGTTGTTTATATGTTGGTGGTCTGACAAAGATATAGATTGTACCTGCTGTTGTGATTGTATCTTAAAATGGTTTATATCAATAGAAAATCAAGAAATGTAGCTTTCCAAAGATATGTGGCATGTGTACCAATGTAACACACAGCTGTTTTGTTTATCGCATACTTTTATTTTGTACATTTAAGGGCCCGTCCGCGGGCCTAGATTTCCATGGTGTTAAACCTTACGATTTGGCCTAGCTAAATTCGAATATAAGATCTTCGTAGAATGATATTACGTTATGTTTTGCCATCTTTTGAGTCATTCAGCCCAAAATCTCTTACCGTCATAAACCCAGCCAGAAACATGCAAATGAGCCGTGACGGAACAAAGGAATCATTCTCCTGCCCAGAGTAATGGAGGCCTTTACGACCTCCAAAGGAATGTTCAGAGAAGTGCTGACCCTCCCTTCATTCTCTTACTGAGAAAGAGAAATGAACCCTGTTAATCCTATATATATATTCTATATATCCATGTGATAAATATTGACATATATCTAGTGTGCCATCTCACATTTTCCCTTAAATGTGCTTGATCTATGTTTTCTTGCAAACTAATGGGTTAATGTTTCAGACTTTGCATACTATGGTTAACCAAAATCATATGTGTGGCATATTTGGTCTCTATAACTTGGTATTTTGAAGATCGAAATGACTGTGTACATGATATGTCGATAACAACAACATATTAGTATTAAAAGTATATTTCCTATTTTCTTTCTTGCACATGCAATGGGCAATTTTACAACAAAGAGCAATAAACCAAATTCCGCCTGGAACCCAAACCCTTCTCATTGGTCGAGCCAATGAGAGGTGGGACCTGTTTCCGAGGGTATAAAATTGCTGCGCCCACTTCCTCTCTTTTCTTATCTTACCAACTCTTATCCTCTTCGCTGCTCTTAGCCTCTCTTGCTCTCTGAGCCTTGTGCTCTCTCACTCTCTCAGCTGAATGATGCCAAACTAAAGGCCCCAAGGACTCCCAAGCATGTGCCAGGCTACGGCCTCGACTGCCCATTCACCAAGATCCTCTGACTCTCACTGGTTCTCTCTCATCAAGACAACATCATCAAAGATCAACTGGAGCCTCAACAAATTGCATCAGGACAGTTTAATTCAAATGGGACATGCAAGTATCAAACTTAGTCTCATTATTTGATACATTAAGTATCCTTAACCCCTTTCTAAAAAGGGCGTGTCAGAACTAATATGATGGTTTGCTCAGGCTGTTGATCTGCTGAACTTCAAACAATGCTATAACTTCTTGCCTTCCTGTATTCTGCTCCAGCCCTCTTTCCCTTGGTAAACTGTATGAATGTATGTATATGTATGTTAGAGTAGTTTAAATGTTTAGTCTAGTTAATAAAGTCTTGTTCATGTCACATGTAAAGTTGTCTGTGTCTCAAGCTCATATCTAAAGTCACTAATCATAGATTTTGACTACTTGCTCTTAATACTTAGTAAGAAAGACATTTCCCTTGCCCGGAAATGTACATTTCTATTAATTAATTAATTAATAACCAAAATTGAGTGTTCACGGGATGAACCGAGTATTTGGTTGTAATGTTAATGTAGCTACATCAAGTTAACCCGATTAACTGATCCAAATATTCATAATCGATTATAACAAGTTATGATTGATTATTAATATTTCATAGAACTGATTCACTACCTAACGGTGGAAGAATATAGAGCTGATTCGCTACACTGACTATAATTTACTTTCTAAAGTTCTGGCAAATAGATTAAGTGAAGTTCTTGATCAAATTATTCATCCTGACCAGACTTATTGTGTTCCAAGGAGACAAATCTTTGATAACATCTCTTTTATTAGGGATATTCTAGATATTGGCAAAAGCCTAAAATTAGATTTGACCAAGAAAAAGCTTTCGACAGAGTGGATCACATGTACTTATGGAATATTTTAACAGCCTTCGGTTTTAGTAATGTTTTTATTTCCTTGATAAAAGTGTTGTACAATGATGTTAAAAGTGTTCTGAAATTTAATGGGAATTTGTGTGCCCTTTTTAGAGGTATCAGACAAGGCAGCACCTGAAAATTAAGAGAGGTCCCTTACTTAAATGTTTTCAATAAAATGTAATTTAATTACAGTAATTAATTACATAGTAATGCATTACTCCCAACATTGATTATATAAAAAAAATAAAAATAAAAAAAATCCCAGGATGTTGCTTGGAAGTTTGACAACCTTAAAATCTAATGTATATTTTCAGGTTTTCATTCACATTTTCTCCTTAATTCTCATTTGTGATTATTTTTCATAAATGTTTCAGAGAGGTTGATAGACAACAATGACTGACATTTCTGCAGTACAGTTCAGCACTTAAATTTAGTAAATGTAAATGTAGCAAAAAGATCACAGTATATGGTTTGTCTGTTTATTGAGATGGTTGCAGAAAGGTTAAAGAAATGTTAGGGGAATGTTAGGGGAACCATCATGTACAACCTAAAACAAACGTTCTAATATATAAAACGTTAATATATAACAGGCTCCACATAACATAACATTTGTCATCATTACTCACCCTCCTTATTCTAATCCAGTGCAATTTATTTCAACCATTAAACACAAAATTGAGGGATTGTGATGTGACTGTCAAGCTCCATTAAAAACCATTAAAGTTGTCCGTACACTCATGTGTTATAGTGGCATAGGCCAGCACTCACATATTAATTACATGTTTTTGTGCTGTATTTAATGTTGTTGCAACTGTGGCATAAGATAATGATGATATCAGATTTGCTACAAGTAACATAGTGCAAGAATGAACTAATGTGTGGCTCTCTCTCAGTGTGTACAGTGAAATGGCAGGATCCAGTATTTCAGTAACTCAGGATCAGTTCTGTTGTCCGGTGTGTTTGGATCTCCTGAAGGATCCAGTGACCATTCCCTGTGGACACAGTTACTGTATGAACTGTATTACAGACTGCTTTAATGAAGATCATAATACAGGGATATACAAATGCCCTCAGTGCAGACAGACCTTCACTACAAGACCTGCTTTATGTAAAAATGTGGTGATTGCTGAGATGGTGGAGAAACTGAAGGACACGAGAATCCAAGAGACTCCCTGTTACGCTGGTCCTGCAGATGTGGAGTGTGACGTCTGTACTGGAATAAAACAGAAAGCCGTCAAGTCCTGTCTGGTGTGTCTCAACTCTTACTGTCAGAATCATCTAGAACAACATGAAAATCTCTTCAAGAGTAAGAGACACAGCTTGATTGATCCCACTGGACGACTCCAGCAGATGATCTGCCCTCTACATGATAAAATGCTGGAAATTTACTGCCGAACTGATCAGAAGTGTATCTGTGTGCTGTGTATGGTGGATAAACACAAGAACCACAACACCATATCAGCTGCAGCAGCGAGGACTGAGAAACAGGTACAGTTATTCAATGGAAACTCATGAGGAACAGCTCATGTACTTTATATTATTGTGTTTTGATGGACATAGACAGTGTTAGATTCATACAGACATTTATTTGTGTTTCGTTCAGAGAGATTTGGAGGAAACACAGAGTAAACTGCAGCAGAGGATCGAGGAGAAAGAGAAAGATGTTCATGAGTTGAGAGAATCTGTGATGTTTCACAAGGTGAGTTTTGAGAAGATCAATTGCTGGACTATCAGGTGTGTGTGTGTGTGTTTAACAGTAACGTGTGTGTTTAACAGTAATGTATGTGTGTGTGTGTGTGTGTGTGTGTGTGTGTGTGTGTGTGTGTTACCAGCACTTTGCACAGACAGCAGTGGAGGACTGTGAGTGGATCTTCAATGAGTTGATCTTATCCATTGAGAGAAGGCGCTCTGAGGTGACACAGCTGATCAGAGATCAGGAAAAGGTTGAAGTCAGTCGCGCTGAAGAACTCTTGAAGCAACTAGAGCAGGAGATTGATGATCTGAGGAGGCGAGTCGATGAGATGCAGCAGCTTTCACACACAAATGATCACATCCATTTCCTGCAGGTATCAGAGCTGGACTCTACTGAGGTCTTGTCAATACAGGGAGTTCTTATTTGTTTTCCTGGAACATGTTTTTATTTGTCTTCATAGAGTTTCCAGTCGCTCTCTGTCCATCCTGGATCCTCTGACCGCATCAATGTCACTTCTCGTCTCTCTTATGAACATGTAGTGAAATCTGTCACTCAACTCAGAATCAAACTGGAGGATTTCTGCAGAGAGGAGACTGAGAAGATGTATGATAGAGGTACATTTATGTACTGTAAACCCAAATAAGTTAGCAGAACTCAGAAATTGTAGGTAATGAGTTACATGATTTGTCTGATTCAAGTATATAAATTCCTAATTCAAGTAGAACAGTGAAACTGTCTGGTTTTAATTTTGTACTACTTATGCATGCTGATAGCTCTTAACTTGAAACATTTAGTAAACTTACTCATACATTTTGATGGCACAAATTTTGAGTAAAACACCAGATTTTTTTTTCCTCAACACAAATCAGTTATTTCCATCACTTTATTCACCCAAGTTAAGTCTGAATAGCGACTTGCTTAATAATGGATAAAGCAGTCAGAAAGATACACACTTGGTGTCGGTCCTCAAACTAAGCTCAAGCATCACTCTTCACCATAATGGTGAACCCAAACCCCCAAAACTCCAACATAACAGAAACTCTTCTCAATGGCAACTAAACACCAACAAGTTTCCCCCTTTGCATTCATGTTGCAAAAACACATAAAATAACACTTAATTTTAACATTTACTTTCCCCATCGAGTCCCTAATTTGAAAGATTACATTTTTCCCTTCTCAATACATTTAATTACTTTGGGCATTGGGGTTTACAGTGATTCATTTGTTCTCAGAAATTAGTTAAAGTAATTATTACCTATAAAATGAACATGTTCATTTCCTTTTTATAAGAGAATTAAATTGTAGATTTCCTTGTTTTGATAGTGAAATATATTCAGATCTTACCCACTCCTGAATACAAGACCAGGAAGGAGTTTCTACAATGTAAGTTACAAAAAAAACACAAACACTTACAATATAAGCCTATATTATAAAGATATATAAAGGTGATGGTACAGATAGCATGTTGTTTTAATGAAAGTTGTGAATGACTGTGTATTATGTATCTCCATCAGATTTCCATCAGTTTACTCTGGATCTGAACACTGTGAGTCCATGTCTCCGTCTGTCTGAGAGGAACACAGTGGTCACTGTCACTGACAAACTCCAGCGCTATCCTGATCATCCAGACAGATTTGATTGTTGGGGTCAGGTGTTGTGTAAAGAGAGTGTGAGTGGATGCTGTTACTGGGAGGTGGAGTGGAGTGGGAATCGTGGTGTGGATATAGCAGTGACATATAAGAGTATCCGGAGGAAGGGAGATGGTCCTAAGTGTTTGACTGGAGGTAATGATCAGTCCTGGAGATTGACCTGCTCTCCTTCCAGTTACTCATTCTGGCACAATAACATTGAGACTAAACTCCCTGTAGTCCACATCTCCAGTAGAATAGGAGTGTATGTGGATCACAGTGCAGGAGTTTTGTCCTTCTACAGCGTCTCTGACACAATGAACCTCATCCACAGAGTCCAGACCACATTCACTCAACCTCTGTATCCTGTGTTTGGACTAGATGACTACACAACTGTGAAACTGTGTTCTCGAACTGTATAAATGATATAGAGATTCTACAAATAATACTGATGCAAGTGGCTAGAGACATTCCTATATTTGATACTTTTGCTGATTGATATTATACAAGCATATTCATGTATCCACATTTATGTTCTCAGAATATAATCATATACTTCACATTCATGAAACCATCTTATATGGCATTATCATTGTATTAAGACTCCATGTATTCCCTGTATATCCATCCTGTATTCCTGTGTTGTATACATGTTACCAGACACAAGCCTTATATGTTCAATGTGTGTGTTAGAATACATTTCCATTTATGCATTTGGTAGACACTTTTATCCAAAGTGACTTACAGTGCACTTATTACAGGGACAATCCCCCAGAGCAACCTGGAGTTAAGTGTCTTACTCAAGGACACAATGATGGACTGTGCTCACCAGTACAGTATTTTAACCCACTACGCCACCACCACTCCAAAATATTACTTATCCTTATAAGGGTTGTAGCATTGCTGTACCAATGTTCCTGTGGGAAACTGAGACATTAGCGTGTATATACTTTTGAATTTTTAGTATATGGATAGGTCGCCATTTTTACCCGATGAGAGCTCAGAGCAGGTGACAGATGCTTGCTATGGGGGTAATAGAGGAATCCCACAGTGATGCATACCCTATGCCCAGCGTTGATGAGTTGCTCGATCAGTTAGGTACTGCACGATTTTATTCGACAATGGATTTGACAGAGGGGTATTGGCAGATCCCCTTAATACCAATTTTCCCCCCCAAAAAAGCCTTCTCCATGCCGTTTGGATTGCCCCAATTGATGGGATATGCATGTGTCACTCTTTTTGTGTTTCTTACTTTTCTAACTGTAATAGTTGTGTGGGTTAAGAGCTTATGGTTACTGTATTGACTAAAGTTTATTTATTTGTTGAATATCCATTTGTTACTCTGCTAATGGGCTGAGCCTAGCATCCATATATCCCTTTGAAACACATCTGATTGGGTAACATGGACATAATGCATCCTAATAATACCTGTGTGTTTGACTAAGAGCTCAGTCCACTGACGGGTCGACTTCTCGTTTTAAATGGGTAGTTTTGAACATCTCCACCTTTTACCAGCACATTCTGTAAAACAATAATCATGTAAAACACAACTGTTCTTCAATGGACATTTCTTTCTGATGCTGAACACAATAAACGCAGCGGATGATTCATATCTCACTATAGGCGTGCACTTCCTAACATCTGTCGTCAAATCAGAGAGCAGGATTGAGTTCTGTGATTAATATTCATGAGCCGAGTTGTTTCGCGCGTTCGGGAGCGGCTGCGGAGCGCGTTTATGTCGCAAAGAGATTAAATTAATCTGTCATTATCTGAATTTAACAAACTAATAACTAAACACACGCAAAACTCTGAAGAACTGCTTTTTATCGTGATTTCTACACACACTGGTGAGTTTATAGTTAGAAATAACTGTTAAAATGAGTTATAATGAAACTTTGTGAACATATCTGTCGTTTTCTTTATTCTATATAGTGTGTTTATTAAAGTTTATATTTGTGTTTACAGGTTATTAGATTATGATTATGTCTGTTTTTGTTCTCAACTGCTTTTAGTTTCACTTTTGCCCGGAAGAACTGGGAAGTAAAATGAGTTATTTTTACAGATTTCGCCAGAAACGCAAGGAACGTTTTTATTTATTAGACTTTAGATGAGAACACAAAGTACACCGTGTGAGTGTTTATGGGTTTGTTTTTAATAAAATAAAAGTTGTATTTGTTTACTTGATGTGGCATGGATTAAAACAGAAGCTCTCTCTCTCGTGCGCATGTGCGGTGTGACTGTGGGGCGCGTGTGAGGAACGAGCGGTTTTTACTTTAACTTTTTTCTTCTTTAATTCGAATCTTTTTTGTTTAGTTTATAGTTTGCAGTTTTCTTTTTGTGTGGAATTATTTTGTAAAAAAGGGAAGCGAGTGTTGTGTTTAGCCGGGGTGTTGGCTCCGAGGTGTTGGGAGCATGGCTGTCCCAGGGGAGTTTCAATTCTTTGTCAAGGCGTCATGGCGTTAAATAGATTCAGCTGCTGGTGTGGAGGGATGCAGTTTGTGTCAGCGTCCCGAATGAACAGCACTGTTGTTGTATTTGTGAAAACAGTTGATTTAGCAAATCAGTTAGCAAAAAACGGTATAGTGATTAATGGTATTTTTACACCTTGTCTACACCTTCAAAACAAGTGACGCTATCAAATGTGCCACCATGAGGTGTTGATCAGAATGCTTGCCCGTTATGGTAAAACAGTTTCTCCTATAAAGATGATTCCGATTGGCACCAACCCAGATAGCAAGAAGTCGGCGGTCCGCTGGCGGTGCGCCGGCGGCAGTAGAAGCGGCAGAATGGCGACATCGCAAACACGTTCGACGGCGGTCCGCCGGCGGCAGCCGCTTTTTAAAAGCGGCAGCCGCCTTCCTACCGCCTTCGATACGCGGACGGCCCGCTGGCCAGCCGCCGCTCCGCCGCCGTTATATCGAAGGCGGACCGTCGGAGGCAAACGCTTTTTTCGAGCGATCTGCCGCCGCTTATATGTATATATATATATATATATATATATAGCATGCAGTTTATCAAGAATAATGATTGATCAAACCAGACAAATTTCCATTTGGCGTTTTAATTCCACATTTCAAAGTACAGTAACTGTCATTGAAACAAGATGTCATATCACTGAAATATAAATAACAGAAAAATACAAACATTATATATACACACACACAAAAGAACATGCAGGTTTCCAATTTCTTTTTTTTTTAAAAACACTATTGTAACACTTACAATAATTGTTAATAATATAAAGAGGTCAGCTCTGGGATGAAAAGAATTACCAGTAAACACAAGCAATGAGGATATTTGGTACCAAAGAAAGTGCAGGATACCAAATAAATTGAGGTATAACATCATATTTACAAGTCATTTCTAACAATAGGTTAAGTGGTAATAATTTAGAGTAAAGCTCTGGAGTAGAATATACCATTATAACTGCAATGCTGACCTGTGGCACAAGGATTTACAAGCTATATTTAACAATAGAATAACAGTTAAACACTGTGATGGAATGAAAGTAGAATTTTTGGTACTAGTTAATGTGCAATATCAAGTATCAGAGGTATGAAATAGGATTTACAAACTATAATAGAATTGTTAAGCACTGACGGAATGAAATAAGCCAAAACTAAAGTCACGGTAAGTAGAATATTTGATACCAGATAATGTGCAAATATCAAGTATTAGATGTATAATCTAGGATTTACAAGCTATATTTAAAAATAGAATAGTTAAGCACTGTAACAATGAAATAAGCAGCAAATTGTATATGAAATAATTGAGATCTTTGGTATCAAGGATATGTGCAGGATAACAGGTATAATATACATTTTGACATTCAACTTACATATGACAACAAGTGGGAATAAATATAATTAACAGCAGAAAATCTGGCTGTAGAGAACACAGCCAATCAGAATGTCTGGAGAGGTTGGGGACTTCTGGGCTAAGAATCACCGGTTTTCCCGACCTCCAGAATGAGGCAGTGCAAATTGGCATATCTTCAGTGATTCCTCGTACGCCTGTATAAAAGGACAAACCATCCCATATTCATCCAAGGAGCTGCCCTCAAAGCAGGGTCACGAGAGAAAGAAAAAAAAAAGAGCAATTTCCACAGTGAACAGTGTGGATTGGGTGAGTGTAGTCTGACACTTTTAGCAGGCTTTTTTAGGGGTCTTGATGTTACTGACTGCAGGATAAAGAAAGGGTTCCAGTTGTCAGTGATGCTGGGGTGTCAGTAGTCAGCCTAGGTTTAAGGGGTCGGCTGTGGGTCCCTCTCAGCTGTGCGGCGCCTTTTTCCACCTTCATGTTCAGATGCTCCTTTCAGGTAACGCGTAACGTTAACCTGGATCGCCTCATCAGTGGCATCCTGTGTTGCCGGGTTCTTCCGGATGGCTCCTGTAGAAAATAAAGATCTGTCATTCCATTTGAATGGCATAAGGTCATACACATCTACTTAAATATAAAAAAAATATCCAACTTACTTTGAACAATGGTCTTCAGGAACATGTCTCTAAAACATGCTTTATCCCCTACACCAGTCCAGGTTGTATTGATGGAAAGGTGATTAGAGAAGATACTCTGAAGCATTCGCCACACGGTTGTCTTTAGGTCCCTCCCACATTTGATTGCCAAAAACCGAAGCTGAAAATACAAAAAAAACATGTTACAAATTACATTTCTCTGAAGCTTCTCATAAATTTAAAATGTGACAGGCTGTGGATTCAGACTGTAGAATATGCAGTGTACGATCTTGTGGCAGCGGGGGCGTGGTCAAGCGCCCGTCCGGGAGAGAGAAGCGGTAAGGGCGCTCACACCTGGGCCAAATTATGACTAACACCTGTCTCTAGTTGCAGTAGAGCGAGGAGAGCGGTTAAAAAGCCAGCAGCCTCAGAGCAGAGGGAAGACGACCGTGCAAGCCAACCCAGTGCGCTTGTGTCTTTGTGTGAACTAGTGTGTAAATTATTGTGAGACATACGGCAATTAAAGCCTTACCTTTTTGTTGAAACCTTCGTTTCCTGTCCTGCTTCCCGTGAGAGTTCCACAGATCTTAATTGTACTTTTTAGATTACCCTATACCGTTATAAACGAAATCGGCACACTTACAAATCGTTGCTGGAGCTCTTTATCCTGCCTCAAACTGTTGTCAAGCAACGCCAAATGTTCCTGGGTGTCTAGGGGGGAGTAACAGATCCCCTGGCAGGGATAACTCTCCAACAGACACATTGGCACTGAAACGTTGCAGCATAGCATTTTGTCGTCCATGCTACGCACAACATCGCCAAACTCCCAAGACGTCGCAGCATTAGGGTTTGATCTGCACCTACAGGGGTTCCCAGAATAAAAGAATAAAGTAGTCAGTCCTGGACCTTCAAATACTAAACTATGACATTTATATCTAGGTCTACTACATGTACAGGTGGCCCCAGTGGGAATTAAACCAACAACCACAGGTGTTGTTTGCAAGTTGTACCCGATTGCCCAGTGCGATCAAACGTCTTCAACATTGTCCCAACTTGCTTCACCTGCTCTTGAAGTGAGCCGCTGTCATCTGGGAAGTAACAATATATTGATTAGCAATACACTAAATATAATAGTAATATAATATAACCACAATTATCATACCAGTAACTTTCCCTGTAATTTCTATCCACAGTATGTTATGCATGGCATACAAGTTCATAATGAAGAACCCTTATGAGAACATCAATTTCATTTTTTTCTTTGAAGCAGAATATTTGTTTGTAAAAGGAGAGGAAAAGAAAATAATGAAATATTGGTATACAGATTTTGGTTGATATATCATACTGTACAGTGAAATGTGCTATTGTTATATCCCTACTCACCTGAAGGACGGATAGATCAGGCAAATCTCCAGTCAGGCCTTTGTAGAGTGTGTGTGCTCCTGCATATCCACAGGTATTTTAATTCAAACATGCAACATATTGTAATAAATCTACAATATTCAGCCTTTACCTTACACCCTCGGTTGTTGCTCTACACTTATTATATTAAATACTTATTTATATAGCTTGCTCACTGTATAATCATGATAGCCTAATACTTATAACACAAGATTGCATCTTAAACGAATGACTGAGTTGAAAACTTGAATAAGAACGCATTTTACACAGAGGGGACCAGCTAGGGAAACTTACCTGCCTACAATAACTGTTTTCATTTGAGTTACATTAATCATGAATAACCTTAGCCGAGTCCCCAGGAACATCGGGCTATTAAAGTAACAAGCCTATAACTGCGGTCTTATTAATTCTAGCTTCACCATACACTCAAACTGTGAGGTTTATCTGCTTTCCTCATGGACCTGTAACACAATGCCCTGACAGTGACTTCACCGGTGTCCTGATCTTTATTAGAAACTGAGAGGAGACCAAGTTAATATAATTGATATCACAATTATCACAAAAATTAACAAACAGTCTGCTTTAAAACTAAGAAAAACAAGCTTCTATACTAACGTTACATTAAAAATGAACACGTGGCTGAACTAGCTTAGCCGCTATCTGCCGGCACACCACATTAGATTAAAATACTTACCCTTGTAGTTGTGCAGATAACTCGATATGTAGAGTTTAAAGCCCTTGTCCCTCTTGCTTGTCGGAGCAGGGGACCAGGCATCAACAATGCGATGAACATCGCTGACGCGTATTTTCGGAAGATTCTGGAGACGTCGAGTAAAACAGACATTTTGGGCGCATGCAAGTAAACCGGAAACAGATTTGGCGACAGCGGAACTTCACAGTTCAGTCTTTGTAATGTGTTTTAGCAATACATTTTTAACATTTATAATGCGTTTAGATTTTTGTATTACCTTTACAGGGACTTTAACACTTTCTTAAACATTTGTACAGGTCATAATTGCAAAACCTGTAAAAGGTAAAATAACAAAAAAAAATCGAGGTTGGAAAAAATGTAGACATAAACGAAATTTCTGCATAACTGTGAAACCAGAGGATAATTTCGCTTTTCATTGAGTTTATCCTTCACGTCAAAACAGGGATTTTCATGTTTATGATAGATATCACCATGGTTGCAAATTAATAAAAAATTATTAAAGTATAGGCTACCCGATATTTTGGCCATGTTGCAGATGTCTTTCACTGTTCACTGATACAGGCATTGGTGAAAAGTCTAACTTCATCAATTTATTCTGCTAAATTGTTCATACCCTGTATTAAATATCTATTTTAAAACCTAATCAGAATCAGAAAGATATTTATTGCCAAGTAAGTTTTACAAAAAGGAATTATTTTTGGTTTATTGGTGCATGTCTCAATGTGCATCAATCAAATAAATGTAAACAATTTTCACCTGTGCATAAATAATTCAATATATTTTACATATATTACTGTATAATCGCTCAGAGTTTCAAAGTAATTTAAATGTCATTTCCTAAACCTTACCTTATCATGGAATCAAGAGTCAAGAATCTGTTATAAACCCTAATGGCTTTGGAGCAAAAATAATAATAGCCAACATGGCTGGTCGATTTTGAGAGTCTAAGCTGTCCTCGTATTTCAAAGCGGCTTGCCGCCGGTCAGCGGTCGATTGCCGCGAGGCAACCGCCAGAGAAAATGAAGCGGGCGGCCCGCCGTCTGAACGCACCTATAGCCGACAGCTTGGGGACGGCGGCAAAACGAAGCCGTGCGGACATTTTTTGCTATCTGGGAAGTCTCTTCTTGAAACATGTCTTTTAGGCATTATGTTTATATGATCCTGCAAGATAATCCCGTTGAACTGGATTTGTCTTTGTATTTTCGATATGAGGATTTTAACTACTACAAATAACATGAAGCGTTTTACCTGTGGCGAAATGGGGCATTTGATCCGTGCGTGTCCCAGTAACATTAGAATAGATGGGTCAAATGAGGGACCTTTACAGGTTGTAAACGATGGAAACGTTGTAAATGTTAATGAAAAAAAAAACATCGCTGCGATTGTCACTGATGATGAGGTACCTGGACCAAGTTCAGTGCAGACAGCAGCTGCTGCGATTGTTGCAGAGGCAGTGGACGTAGAGCAGGTAGATCGCTCTGTGGGAGATGAAGGTATGATGGTTACTGTGGGTGAAGAGATCGAAGTGGAGAATGGAGACGGTGTTGAGGACGCTGCAGATTAACTTTCCGCTAATCTTGAAGCAGCGATGATGACTGAGTTAGACGAGTGTGCGTTTAAAACCCCACAGAAGCAAAGTTTAGAACAACGTCCTTCAGAACAGCAAGCAACAAGAGGATTCGGTTGCAATGAAAATTGAAAAGCACATTTATGGTTTTTTTTTTGTTTGAGTTTAATTTGCTTTTTTGTTTTATTCATTTATGGGAGAAATGTGTATTCCTTCTCTGAATGTAATTTATTTCTGTATATGTTCCTACCAGAGCAATTGAAAGAATGTTTTTTAAGAGACTTTGAGTCAAGTATTAGCAAATTGTTACACAGAGGGTGTTTTAATTTTAGGGGGGTTAATTGTACTGAACACTTATCATGTAGAAATCATATAGAACCTCATTTGCCATCATGAAAGAGACTCATTGAATTGATGAAATCTAATGAGATTATTGATGTGTGGAGAAATTTTCATTTTCCTCAGAGGCAGTATACTTGGGTACATGTTCAAGATAATCTGTTATCTCTAGCTAGGTTGGATAGATTTTATGGATACAGACACCATCTTAATCTATTTAGGGGATGTTCTATTGTCCCATTTGGTTATTCTGACCACAGTTTAGTAAAGTGTGTTGTGACAAGAAGTGCTTATTGGAACTTGAATAGCAATCTGTTGTGTGATCGTTTTTTTCTAATAGTTTTTTCAAGAGTTTTGGGTTGATTTTAGACCCTAAAATCTTCCTTTCAGTCTTTACAGCAGTGGTGGGATTTTGCAAAGACAGCTTTGTGTCAATATTATACCTTTAATGCCAGATAGAAAAGGTGAAATTTACATGTTATAAAAAGAATTAAAGGAATTGCAAGAACTTGCTGATGTCACTGGAGATTTGACCATTATCAAGAGTTTTAAAGAGAAAACTTTTTTTTTTTAATGACCTGTTACAGGTCAAGAAACAGGAAAGTTAGTATTTATGGGAAATTATATAAGAGTGAATTATCACATGTTGAAATGGACGTGAGTTTTTTTTGAAAATCTGCCTCACGTTTCTGAAGAAGTTAATGTTGAACTTATTAAAGCTTTCTCATTAGAGGAATTAGAAAAAGCACTTCAAAACATGGAAGGTGGTAAGACCAGGTATTGATGGGCTACCAGTTTAATTTTATTAGACGTTTTGGACAGTGGTGAGCCCAGATTTATTGCAGGTACTAAATGAAGGTTTAGTCAATGGACAGCTACCTTTAAGTTGTAGAAGGGCGGTCCTCACATTATTGCCAAAGAAAGGTGATCTAAATGAGATTCAAAACTGGAGACCTGTGAGCTTGTTGTGCACTGACTATAATTTACTTTCTAAAGTTCTGGCAAATAGATTAAGTGAAGTTCTTAATCAAATTATTCATCCTGACCAGACTTATTGTTTTCCAAGGAGACGAATCTTTGATAACATCTCTTTTATTAGGGATATTGTAGATTTTGGCAAAAGCATAAAATAAGATTTTGGCCTAGTGTCCATTGACCAAGAAAAAGCTTTCGACAGAGTGGATCACATGTACTTATGGAATATTTTAACAGCCTTTGGTTTTAGTAAGGTTTTTATTTCCTTGATAAAAGTGTTGTACAATGATGTTAAAAGTGTTCTGAAATTTAATGGGAATTTGTGTGCCCTTTTTAGAGGTATCAGACAAGGCAACACCTGAAAATCAAGAGAAGTCCCTTACTTTAATTTTTCTAATAAAATGTAATTTAATTACATTACTCCCAACATTGATTATATTTAAAAAAAAATAATAAAATCCCAGTTGCTTGGAGGTTTGACAACCTTAAAATCTAATGGATATTTTCAGGTTTTCATTCACATTTTCTCCTTAATTCTCATTTGTGATTATTTTTCATAAACGTTTCAGAGAGGTTGATAGACAACAATGACTGACATTTCTGCAGTACAGTTCAGCACTTAAATTTAGTAAATGTAAATGTAGCAAAAAGATCACAGTATATGGTTTGTCTGTTTATTGAGATGGTTCAGAAAGGTTAAAGAAATGTTAGGGGAGTGTTAGGGGAACCATCATGTACAACCTAAAACAAACGTTCTAATATATAAAACGTTAATATATAACAGGCTCCACATAACATAACATTTGTCATCATTACTCACCCTCCTTATTCTAATATAGTGCAATTTATTTCAGCCATTAAACACAAAATTGAGGGATTGTGATGTGACTATCAAGCTCCATTAAAAACCATTAAAGTTGTCCGTACACTCATGTGTTATAGTGGCATAGGCCAGCACTCACATATTAATTACATGTTTTTGTGCTGTAATTAATGTTGTTGCAACTGTGGCATAAGATAATGTTGATGTCAGATTTGCTACAAGTAACATAGTGCATGAATTAACTAATGTGTGGCTCTCTCTCAGTGTGTAAGTACAGTGAAATGGCAGGATCCAGTATTTCAGTGGATCAGGATCAGTTCTGTTGTCCGGTGTGTTTGGATCTCCTGAAGGATCCAGTGACCATTCCCTGTGGACACAGTTACTGTATGAGCTGTATTACAGACTGCTTTAATGAAGATCATAATACAGGGATATACAAATGCCCTCAGTGCAGACAGACCTTCACTACAAGACCTGTTTTATGTAAAAATGTGGTGATTGCTGAGATGGTGGAGAAACTGAAGGACACGAGAATCCAAGAGACTCCCTGTTACGCTGGTCCTGCAGATGTGGAGTGTGACGTCTGTACTGGAATAAAACAGAAAGCCGTCAAGTCCTGTCTGGTGTGTCTCAACTCTTACTGTCAGAATCATCTAGAACAACATGAAAATCTCTTCAAGAGTAAGAGACACAGCTTGATGGATGCCACTGGACGACTCCAGGAGATGATCTGCCCTCTACATGAGAAAATGCTGGAAATTTACTGTCGAACTGATCAGAAATGTATTTGTGTGCTGTGTATGGTGGATGAACACAAGAACCACGACACTGTATCAGCTGCAGCAGCGAGGACTGAGAAACAGGTAAACTTCCCTTTTGGAAACTCCATCCATCCATCCATCGTCAACCGCTTATCCTGTGTACAGGGTCGCGGGGGGCTGGAGCCTATCCCAGCTAACATTGGGCGAAAGGCGGGGGACACCCTGGACAGGTCGCCAGTCCATCGCAGTTTTGGAAACTCATTACAGTTAATTTTGTTACGTGTGTGTGTGTGTGTGTGTGTGTGTGTGTGTGTGTGTGTGTGTGCGTGTGTGTGTGTGGGTGTGTGTGACTACAAGGATAGTAAAACCTGAGATCACCAACCTTGTGGGGCCCAGTCAGCGTTCCCCAAGAGGGAAATGGCTTAGTAAACATACTAAACTGGAGTCATACAGTCATTTATAGCATAATTTACTCTTATGTAACATTGTAACATCAGTATTTGTATTTCTCAAAGAGAGATTTTGAGGAAACCCAAAGTAAACTCCAGCAGAGGATCCGGGATAAAGTGAAAGATGTTCAGGAGTTGAGAGAGGCTGTGATGTTTCACAAGGTGAGTTTTGAGAAGAACAACTGCTGGACTATCAGTTGTGTGTGTGTTTTTTTAACAATAATGTGTGTGTGTGTGTGTGTGTGTGTGTGTGTGTGTGTGTGTGTGTGTGTGTGTGTGTGTGTGTGTGTGTTACCAGGGCTCAGCACAGACAGCAGTGGAGGACTGTGAGCTGATCTTCACTGAGTTGATCTCATCCATTGAGAGAAGGCGCTCTGAGGTGACACAGCTGATCAGAGATCAGGAAAAGGCTGCAGTGAGTCGAGCTGAAGAACTCTTGGAGCGCCTGGAGCAGGAGATTGATGATATGAGGAGAAGAGACACTGAGATGCAGCAGATTTCACACACTGATGATCACATTCAGTTTCTGCAGGTAACAGAGGTCTGAGAAACAGGACTGTGGACTTTAGTGAGATATTCTCTGTCCGATTGCAAAAGACATAAGCTGGCCATTAAAGACTTCAGTGTGAATGCCCACTGTTATAATTGGCTTACATCGTGCAGTCCCTTGAAAACAAATGAACCAGCTCCAAAACAACAGAAACTATACCTCAGGTTTACACATAATGCACATACAACACACTGCATCTAAATCAAACTTCCCAGCAGAAATCATACACCATAAATATCAAACAGTAATGACAGATGAAACATTCATGAATAAAACTGGTTATCCAACATTAGTTGAATGGTCCAATGCTGTATGGTGTTATTTTTGGGGAGTGGGGAGGATGAAGGACCCAAAAGTAGAGACAGAGAGAGAGACTTCAAATTCAACTTTATTGATTATAATTCAAGCAGTCAAGTCTAGGCATGCCAGCACCGGCTGAGGCAGGCAGGGAAGCAAAGCTGCTCTGGGCTAGAGGAGAGTGTGTTCGTAAGGGGAGTGTGTGCATGTGGAAGTCAGGAGCACTCGGATGAGAGTCTGTTGAATATGCAAATTAAGCCCAGACAAAACTTCCCAAGACACTGGCAGAAATTGAGGAATCATCCTCCACAGTCCTGGCTACCAAGTGATGGGGGCGAATGCAAGCAGAGAGGTAACCGCACCTCAATCAACCGGCAGCCAACCTATATGCAAGCTGTTCAACGAGTGCGTAGAGGCTGTTGAGGTGCAAGCGAAACCCAGACAAATGTCCCGTTACATGGGCAGAAATCGAGGAATCCTCCTCTACAGTCCTGGGCACCAGCTGATGAGAGTGAATGCAAGCAGACAGAACTGCACCTCAATAGACAACCTAATGATACTCAAGCTCATTCCAACTACACAAGAGAAAGGAGTTACACTTCACTGTAAACAGCACACGTCAACATTAAGGGGAACAATAAACTGACAAAGAAGGAGGGGAAACACAAGGGATAAGAAGGGAGTGTAATTAGGAAGCAGGTGGCAGTGGGTATGAAACTCATCACAATGTGATCAGCGTTTCCACAGAACCGATCATCCATGAAAGCTTGACACAGCGTCTTTTAAAAATGGATCAAAACACTGGTAACAGTCAATAACATCTGTCTAGTGCATGTTTTCATAAGAAAAATAATTAATAATAGCCCAGATGGGCACAAGGAGTATGTTTCCTTTGGTGCAAGAGTTGGCATCTATTTCCCTTACCTCAAGAGTTTGGGAACTCTGACTGGAACGCCAGTGTGCATTGTCAAGGGTGTGATGATATAAAAATAGCTGTTGATGTAGAGGATAGTCTTGCATTAATAAGTACCCCAATAAGAGTCACGGAAGTAGAAAACAAGCTGTTTTTTACGCTGGGTGGGACGAAATTCTCTTCTTGTACTATAGAAGACGTTTTGAATTCTGAAACGTACTGTAATTTTATAGTACCAAAGAAAACTCTTATATGTCAAAAAACAAAGGAAAATTGTATTCCACATAACATGACCCCTTACTACAATGCCCGTGCTTGGCCCTGTAATTGCTGCTTGCATGTCAGCTTTTATCTGTCATTTGTCTTTGTATCTGCAGAGTTTCAAGACTCTCTCTGTGCCTCCTGGATCTACTGACAACATCAATGTCACTTCTCATCTCTCTTATGATCATGTGGTGAAATCTGTTTCTCAACTCATAGGCAAACTGGAGCAGTTCTGCACAGAGGAGACTGAGAAGATGCATGATAGAGGTACATTTCTTGACTCAAATTACCACACTTGTACAACAGTAAAGAAAATGACAATAATATGTTGTCCAAATTACCACACTTGTACTGCAGTTATTTTTGTAAGGGTTACTACAGCAAATGTAGATTTAATTTCCTCTGTACATAAAAATTAAACTGCAGATGTCTTTTGTTTTTTCTAGTGAGTAACATTGAGATCTTTCTCACTCCTGAATTCAGCACTAGGGACGAGTTCCAACAATGTAAGTAGAGAGAGAGATAGAGATGCTTAAAGGAACAGTTCACCCAAAATTGTAATTCTCTTATCATTCCCTCACCTTCATGCCATTCCAGATGTGCATGACTTTCTGTCTTCTGCTGAACCAAAACAAAGATTTTTAGAAGAATGTTGCTCTGTTGGTCCTTACAATAAAGTGAATGGTGACCAAAACTTTGAAGCTCAAAAGTAATCAGAAAAGTAGCAGAAAAGTAATCCAAAGGACTCCAGTGGATTAAAAGGCTTCTGAAGTGCTTCAGTTTGGGGTTAGAACAGACCAACTTGTTTTTCACTTTGTATGTTGACATTAGCAGTCTCTTTGGCGATCTCGATTACACTTCCTAGCACCATCTAGCGGCTCTGCATATGTGTCAAGTGCTAGGAAGTGTAACCGAGCTTGAAATCGTGATTGCCAAGAAGATTGCTGATGTCAAGATTTAGAGTGAAAAAGTAGTTGCATTTTGGTCTGTTCTCACCCAAAACCAACTGGATTATATAATAGCTCCTGTTAAATTGCATTATAAGGACCCACAGAGCTCGGATATTGTTCTAAAAATCTTTGTTTGTGTACATTAGATGAAGAAAAGAAAACACATCTGGAATGGCAAGAGGGGGAATAAATAATGAGATTGTTTATATTTTTTGGTGAATTATTACTTTAAAATTCACTCCATTGGAAAAGACCCCACAATTCATTAAGACTATATAACAGCTCCTTAATAAATAAATAAAAGATGAGATTTAATCAATACAAATGTTTATTTGTGAGTTGTAATTCGAGATGGATTTAGATTAAAGACTGATGTTACCTGTGAATGAGACATAGTCTGTAAACCTAATCATTTGAAAAGGAATAAAGAGCCAGACTTATGTGTTGCATTCATTCTGTAAATTACTGAGAGATTATATCTTTTTCTCCATTAGATTCACATCAGTTCACTCTGGATCTGAACACAGTGAATCCGTATCTCCGTTTGTCTGAGAGGAATAAAAGGGTTACCTACACTAACACACCCCAGCGCTATCCTGATCATCCAGACAGATTTGATTGTTGGGGTCAGGTGTTGTGTAAAGAGAGTGTGAGTGGATGCTGTTACTGGGAGGTGGAGTGGAGTGGGAATCGTGGTGTGGATATTGCAGTGGCATATAAGAGTATCAGGAGGAAGGGAGATAGTAAAGAGGTTGATTTTGGGTTTAATAATCAGTCCTGGAGATTGTTTTGCTCTCCTTCCAGTTACTCATTTGCACACAATAACATTGAGACTAAACTCCCTGTAGTCCACAGCTCCAGTAGAATAGGAGTGTATGTGGATCACAGTGCAGGAGTTTTGTCCTTCTACAGCGTCTCTTACACAATGAACCTCATCCACAGAGTCCACACCACATTCACTCAACCTCTGTATCCTGGGATTGGACTATATGACCACACAACTGCAAAACTGTGAACTCTAACAAGATAAATGATCCAGTGATCCCTGCCAATAATATTGCCAAAATGATCCTTTAAGCTAAATGACAAATCAGTGACAGTATCTTAACTCTAATCAATAAATCAACAGCTGAACTTTAAATATCATAAAATAAATCTACCCATCCAATTATTGTTTATAGTACATTACTTCAAGTTCATCTGTTCATTTGCTTTAAAGTCTGTGCTGATGTAAATTGTAATATTATGATTATGTTGCGGATACAGCTGATTCATTGGATGCATTTCAGTGAGGTAATAAACCCATTAGTAATGTTTACTAATGTTCAACTCTTTCAACTCACGCAGCTCAAGTGGATACATTCCCAACATAAACTACATAACTCCTGAAATTTTGCTCAGATGATCTTGAGACCATGGCTTTTTTATACACTTAAAGGTGCAGTATGTAAGATTGAGAAACCCTTGTTATTAATGACACCTGTGGCTTTTAAGTGAACTGCAGAAGCTACCTGCTGCTCGTGTTCGTACACACACTCCGTAGGGACGTGAGCATCGATCAAAACAATGACGTATCGTACAAAGAGGCTGAACGGGATTCACCAGCATCATGCTGACAGATGAGGTAGCATAATTAAAATTACAGTTATGATTGTTTTACTACAAACTTTGAGACTAAACTAAAACTACATATCAGCTAACAGCATACTGATAGACACATACAGCTACATACTACTGAACTACACCAGATGGTTTACTGTTGCACTATTGTATGTTTTGTATGTTGTTGTACTACGATCAATAAACCTGTGTATTTGCTTAAATGTATCCTGTATACCTGACTTTTAGTATAAAGAGAAGATAGTTGAATTTTATTTTATTTGAATGTTATGAAGCAAGGTAGCTTGCAAGTTAAAGTTTGCTAAAATGACACAGATCAATCCTCACGGCACTATATTTCACATGCTTTGCAGTTATGTAAACTTACCTGTCCAATAAGAAGAACACCAATTAAGGGTCGGTTTTGATCCCCAAAATTGATCGAAAGTCCCTCCAGGAATCAAATGCCCTGCCGATGTTCAATGTTTTTGCTCGACCATGATCACTTAGCCAGATTTGATTCAGTAGATAAATGTTTGGTTCCCTATCTGTCACTCACTCGACATTGTGTCGATGTAGTGACTCTAGGGGTCGCTCTTGGGAACCCCAACACCTCTGATATTTGAGAAAAGGCCAATGGGAATTGGCTAGTGGAATTTACATGCCACTCTCCCAGACATTCAGATATAAAAGGATTTGGCTCGCAGCCACTCAGTTCCACTGCCGTTCCATTCACCTCACTGTGAAGAAGCATATGCTGTTGTATATATGCCTTATTTCAGCGGCTTTCTCTCCCTCTGTGCGATTGATGCAGAGTATGCCCCTGGGCGTTTCGACAGCTAAAAGAGTATATATTTTTGCAGATGAAAGAGTATATTTCCTCTAAAAGAGTGTGCACTGACAGATAGCTTCTTTTTAAAGATGCCTTTCCGTCTATGTGTAATTCCTGGTCCGCTTCTGATGGTCACGACTTGTCTGGGCCATAGTCACTTTGAAACAGCGTTTGTGGATGGTTCATGTTCTCACTGCGAGAACCTCTTCCAGGAGAAAGCCACTCCTCTTCGAGGCAGGGCCCCTAGTGTCACTACATCAACACAATATTTTCTGATGGAGGGATCAAGACATTGTGTCTACGCTGTACTACCTGCTGAAATTTACGGGACCCTGTCTCGGCTACTCAGCACAAAACCTGAATTAGTGGTTGCGAGCCAGCTCCTTTTATACCCGTTTGTCCTGGGAAGTGGTATGCAAGTTCCACTCACCAATTCCCATTGGTCTTTCCTCAAAGATCAGAGATGTTTAGGGCTCCCAAGAGCGACCCCTAGTGTCACTACATTGACACAACGTCTCGTTCCCTCCATCAGGGAACGGAGGTTAAAACAGTAACCAAAATGTTTTTTTTGGCTTACTCAGAGTTTGTTTGTAAGCGGTTGAAGATGGATGGATGGATGGACCGAACTGCCACTGTAAACTATGCATGTCATATGTAACAGAAACTTGTTGCTGGGCACATACTGTAATGTTGCGAGTTGCCTCTAATTCACAACGTGTGAGAAATTGCAAGCCACATTACTATGTTGACTGGGAGTTGGTCTACTATAGACCAGAAATAGGCAGAGTCTATGTGATGTGTTTGGGACGCTTTGCACACTGTAAAGTAGCATATAATAAAATGTATTTATGTTATTATGCACTATTAACATAACAGGCCATCCTCTTTAGATCTGCAAGTCACACTTCAATTAAAAGCACTTGAACTAGCCTTAAAGAAGTAGGAGCATGAGACCCAGCTGCTTCATGTGAGAGCTCTTGAAATTAAAGCAAATTGCGACATTGAGAAACAATGATATAAATGTTCATTTGAAACAACTTGCTTAGTTTTAATTCTTATTTGTCTGACTTAACTTTGTAAGTGAATAAAGTTGGATGAACTGATACATTTGGGTAAATCAATCTAGCAAAGCTTCTGTAGTTGTGCTGACATAAAATTACCATAATTTACTTAAAAATGGTGATGCAGAAATGCTACACATATATATACACACACACACACACATTTTTCATTGCAGTGTGAGCAGTAGAAGTGGGGGAAAATCGATTCAGTTACAGATCGTGATTGTTGACATTTGTCTGTCAACTCAATTATCTTCCTCATGAAAAAAAACATTTTTAATTTAATTTAAAAGATTACTTGTTTAGCTTTGTGCTAATACAATGACAGATTGACAGTGTTATAGTTAGCACTATTTGTGCAGAGCTCCACGTGAGCAGGGGCGTAGCCTTCATTTCAAAACTGAGGGGGTCAGAATGTTTTGTGTAAGAAATATATTATTATTTTAAGTACAGAATTAACTTTGTGCTGCTTTAATAACTAATATTGCACCAAACTAAAAGGAAGCACGTGGAATTTATTAAATACATTTTCCAGAAATGTTTGATTTCTTACTACTTTCATTTTGTTTTTTTCATATTGTATTTTTATTTTGGTTGAGCAGCTGTCTTGTCTCTGACCAGTACATTTGAATGTTTACATTTATATATATGCTGTATAATACAGACAACGTAAAGATATTTGCCCTGTGTAAAACTGCGGGGGACAAACTTTATTGTAATGAGGGGGACACGTCCCCGCGCCCCCTGCATACTCTACGCCCCTGTCTCTGATCATTTTGTTACTTTTATTTCTTTACATTCAGCCATCAAAGTGTGGCTTGTTCACTGTGGGATATCAAATCTTCTGCTGTGATCCATGTTCTTGTTATAATGTGTAATCCACTGGTTTATTTGTGAGGTGTTGTGAAGAGTATTTGTCAGGAGTCATTCTGCAGGGTATGTTAAAGTGCATCATTCTGTGTGATGGGATGTGCATGTGTCACTCTTTTTGTGTTTCTTACTTTTCTAACTGTAATAGTTGTGTGGGATAAGAGCTTATGGATACTGTATTGACTAAAGTTTATTTATTTGTTGAATATCCATTTGTTACTCTGCTAATGGGCTGAGCCTAGCATCCATATATCCCTTTGAAACACATCTGATTGGGTAACATGGACATAATGCATCCTAATAATACCTGTGTGTTTGACTAAGAGCTCAGTCCACTGACGGGTCGACTTCTCGTTTTAAATGGGTAGTTTTGAACATCTCCACCTTTTACCTGCACATTCTGTAAAACAATAATCATGTAGGATACAACTGTTCTTCAATGGACATTTCTTTCTGATGCTGAACACAATAAACGCAGCGGATGATTCATATCTCACTATAGGCGTGCACTTCCTAACATCTGTCGTCAAATCAGAGAGCAGGATTGAGTTGTGTGATTAATATTCATGAGCCGAGTTGTTTCGCGCGTTCGGGAGCGGCTGCGGAGCGCGTTTATGTCGCAAAGAGATTAAATTAATCTGTCATTATCTGAATTTAACAAACTAATAACTAAACACACGCAAAACTCTGAAGAACTGCTTTTTATCGTGATTTCTACACACACTGGTGAGTTTATATTTGCAGATAACTGGAGTTATAATGAAACTTTGTGATCATATCTGTAATTTTATTTATTCTATATAGTGTGCTATGATTATGTGCTATGATATTTGTTCTCAACTGCTTTTAGTTACACTTTTGCTTTAAGTAAAATTAGTTATTTTGACATCTCATCAGAAACGCAAGGAACATTTTTATTTATTAGACTTTAGATGAGAATATAAAGTACACTGTGTTAATGTTTATGGGTTTCCCCGTCTCTCTCTCTCTCTCTCTCTCTCTCTCTCTCTCTCTCTCTCTCTCTCTCTCTGTGCGAGTGCGCATGTGCGAGAACAGCGAAGTTGGTGTGAGTGACAGCGTCTCTGAGTGAGTTTCTGCTTTCTTGTTTATTTATTTTTCTTCAGTATTATTGAGTTGAATAAAAGTTGTAGTTTTGGAGTGGGGTTGTTGTGCGTTTTTGTCTGACTTTGGTCCACGTGCTCTGAACAATGGCGAAAAACGCGGGAGATTTCCTGGCGATGACTATCAGGCATGGTTGTACAGTTATGACTGACGTCTCGGTGGAAGATTGTTTATTAGCGGTGATCTCTGAAGTCTTTGGAGTAAATATTACATCTGCTTCAGGCATGAATAATGCCATCGTGTTGTTTTGAATGAAATTCAGATGGTAGATACTTTGAGAATGTGCTAACAATCAAAGACACGTTTGTGCTTGTTTTGACATTGTCAAGTCCAACGAAGAAAATTGTCCTTTCAAATGTTCCACCGTTTGTGAGAAGTGAAAAATGATAGGAAATACTTCGGAGGTATGCTAGGCTAATACGCCCTATTAAGATGATTCTGCTTGGTTGTAAGAAGTCTATTATTATCAGTGAAAACACAAGGGTTATTTTATTTATTTATTTATTTTGAACAAACACTTTATTATAATTGAAACTTGAAACCATTTATTTTATTGAAGTATATGTAAAAAACAAGTCTCCCTTTTGAAAATAAAAAAATAGAAAAAAATAAGAAAGCTAACAGTATTATAAACATGATAAAATATATCATGTAACTACAACATGTTATATAACTAAAGCATGTTAGCATAGCATGTTAAATGAACTACTAATTGAAAAATGAGCTTTTAATGTAATGTCCTATGATTATTAACAGTTAACATACTGTAGACTGCTCCTGTCTGTACCTTTAACTCTGCTTCTCAACTGGTTTTGCTTCAGGACAGATTTTAGATTGGACATCATGTGTCGACCTGCCATAGATTAAACATAACCTGTATTTAATGTATCCTGGGTCGCATTTCCTTTTATGTTGCATAGTTTTGTTTGTGGTTTTCCAGTACAAGGTCATGCATCATGTGACATTATTTTTGTTGTTGATGTCAAAATCTACAGGAAGTTTCTCCCCCTTTTAAAAATTGAAGAACATATTTACTTATATGAGCCCATTATTATCCTGTTTGTTACCGAATATTACATATTTATACACATATTACACAGAAGGAAACATTACCATGGTTAGGTCAGTGTGCTAGTCTTAAATAATAATAATAATAATAAATTAATGGATTTCTGAAAAATAAATACTAGCTGAAACACATCATGTTGTTATAAAATGAGGTCTAATAAATTCTACCTTTAGATTATTTCATATGAAACTATAACATTTTGTCAAAAATATAACAGTTTCTTTTACTCATGTAAAATCATGAAACAAATTTGTAAAGGTGATGTGTGTAATTATTGATATTTTTAACTATTTTGGTAAAGGGGCCACATCAGGTTTAAGCAGTGCAAAGGGGGCCACATTGTATTACTTTTGAGATCCAATTTTCTGCATTGATTTAGTTTTTGTATCTTTTAAGCCCAGAAATAGGTGTGTACTCAATTTTCTGAAGTGTATCTGTGACTAGTGAGACTATTCTGCAATTGTTTTAAGTATTATATTACACTACAAAGATAGATACTTTTATATCAGGCATTAAAAACTGAATAAAGGCAGAGATTATACATTTATTTACAATCTACTTCCCCGTAAATGTATTATTCTGTTTTAATAATAATAAAAAAAACTTTTAATGTTTGTCGCAAAGCGGGCGAGTTTACTTATTTTTTTCTAAAACTTTAGGTGTCGCCCTGTAGCTCATTAGTGCAAGAAGAGGATCTTTCTGTTTCAAAATTTTATTTGCAATCTGCACCCCTCTCTCAGCATGTCCATTTCCTTGAGCATGGTGTGGACTAGAAGTGATGAGCCGAAAGTCAAATTATTTTGCAAATTCTTGGAATTTAGCACTTACAAACTGACGACCATTGTCCGAAAAGGCTGCCAAACCCAGCAAAAAGTGCTTTCAGTTTTAACACTACTTCTGAGGTGTTAGTTGTTGGCATGTGAAGTATCTCAAGGAATCGAGAGGAAAAGTCTGATACAACAAGTTAAGTGTGCTTGTTATGCTCACACAGGTCAATGGCAAGTCTTTTTGAAGGCTCGTCTGGAAGAGGAGTTGAGATGAGAATTTAATTTTGCTGTGACCATTTCATCTCAAGGCATATTGACAGGATTGAACTTTTTGTTTGATTTCAGATGTGATGATTGGCCACCACACATATGTGTTAGCCAGCTCCCTAGACTTTGTCAGACCTTGATGTCCATCATGTGTTCTATTTAGAATATCTGCTCTTAAGACATCTGGAATTATCATGCAACTACACAATGTAACACTCAACATCTGCGTTTGTGTTCATGTCATTTTCCTTGCATGTTAGTGGACTTAGTGATAGAGTATCGGCCACCAGTAAAGTCTTGCCTGGAGCATATTCTGCTGTCAGTTTGAATCTCATAAGCCTCAGAAGTACTCTGACAATGCAATGGAACATTGTCCAAGTCCTTCTTATTCATAAGGGGCACTAGAGGTTTGTGATCTGTGACTAATTTGAAGTTCTCAAGGCCGGTCAGGTAATTTTCAAACTTTTCACAAGCCCAGATGCTCACCAGATATTCTTTTTCAATCTGGGCATATCTGATCTTAGCCTCAGACTATGTGAGCAATATGCCACTGGTTTCTAGTCTCCTTCATGCAGCTGTAATAAAATACTGCCTATGCTATAACTGCTAGTATCAGCTGCAACAGCAGTAGGTAGAGCCACATTGTAGAACGTTAAGACCGGAGAAGTGGAAAGGATGTCTTTGATGCGCTGAAATGCCTCCTCCTGATGATGGGCCCATGTCCACACAGTTGTCTACCTCAGCAAGTCATATAATGTTTTACCCACTGTTGACAGGTGAGGAATGTACTTGCCCAGGTAATTAAACATTCTGAATACACATTTTAACTCCTGGACATTATGTGGTGGCGAGAGCTAATGGACTGCCTTGACCAGTTTAGGATCGGGTTTCACACATGGTTTGTCAATTAGGTGACCAAGGAAGTGGAGCTGGCTTAGTCTCGGCAGACACTTCTCATGGTTTAACTTTAACCAGCAGACTCTATCCTCTCCAATACCTTGGGAAGCCACTGGTCATGCTGTTCCAAGGTGTCTCCATACACCAATATATCATCCATGTACACTGCTACTCCATCAATCCCTTGTAGAGTTTCTGTCATCTTTTGTTGAAATAATTCTGGGGCACTTGTGCTGCCAAAGGGAAGATGTTTAAAGGAGTATCTTCCAAAAGGTGTTATTAATGTGGTCAATTTGCTACTTTCTGGGTGTAATGGTATATGCCAAAAGCCGGAGACAGCATCCAAAGATGAAAAAGTGTTGCACCACTCAGCTATGCAATTATTTTCTCTATAGTTGGAAAAACATACTCTCTCTTTTTACGGCTTAATTAAATTTTTTAAGATCCACACAGATGCATACCCTGCAACACACCAGTTTGTAGGGTCTGTAACTGGCTCAATGACCTATACTCCATGCACTGCAGATCCTCCTTTACCTTTTATAAATAAAAAAACTCTGTCGTCTTTTACCCTTGCTACAGTATATAAGATCACCCGGTCCTTATTCTGATTTCCTTGGTGAATTTGCAAATTCTTATCAGATCTTGTAGTTACTGTAGATAGAGCTTTAATTGTTGGTGACTTGGAGTCAGACAAAATGTAACAGGACCAACTCATCACCATAATCATATGCTAGATTTAATTCTGTCTTATGGAGTTGATGTTGATAATATAGAAATTATGCCACAGAGCGACAATGTCTCGGATCATTACCTTGTCTCTTGTATGCTGCAATCAGCTAATGTTACGCAATCTACATCTCGCTATCGTTCAGGTAGAACTATTCTTTCCACCACTAAAGATAGATCTGGAAGTTTATTAGTGAAGCCATCTCATACACTCAGTAAACCCCAAAGCCTAGAAGAACTTGATGAAATAATAGAAAATATAAATACAGTAATCTCTATCACTCTTGATAGTGTCGCCCCCCCCTTCGATTAAAGAAAATTTAAGAAATAAGTCCTGCACCATGGTACAATGATCACACTCATGCTCTCAAGAGAGCAGCTCGGAAAATGGAGCGCATGTGGAAGAATACAAAATTAGAAGTATTTCATGGTGCATGGAAGGATAGTGTCTGTAGCTACAAACAGTCATTAAAAGATGCCAGGTCAGCATATTTTAGCAAACTCATAGAAAATAACCACAACAATCCTAGATGTTTATTCAGTACTGTGGCTAAATTGGTTAG
The DNA here is from genome assembly GCF_025860055.1 of Xyrauchen texanus. Lineage (NCBI taxonomy): Eukaryota > Metazoa > Chordata > Actinopteri > Cypriniformes > Catostomidae > Xyrauchen > Xyrauchen texanus. Next base: position 46,973,030 of record NC_068283.1, read on the forward strand.
GTATAAAGCCTCGACTGAACTAGATATTACATCGCAGCACAAGAGTAATGACTTCATGAATTGCTTTACTGATAAAATTGAAATAATCTGTCATAGCACCTCAAAAAACAGTGTCTCATAATTTTCCTTATGTGCAACTTCAATCCTTCGCAGTCATAGGTCATGAAGAGCTAACAAAAAAATCAAAAGCCACAACATGTTTGTTAGATCCTATACCAACTAAGCTCTTAAAAGAGGTATCTCCTGTAATCTCAGAACCTCTTCTTAATATTATTAACTCCTCACTATACTTAGGACATGTCCCAAGAAACTTTAAAATGGCAGTTATCAAACCGCTTATTAAGAAGCCACAACTTGATCCTGGAGAACTGGCTAATTATAGACCGATTTCAAATCTCCCGTTTATGTCAAAAATCTAGAAAAGGTAGTATCCTCCCAAATATGTTCATTTCTACAGAGAAATAGTATATATGAAGAATTTCAGTCTGGATTTAGGCCTCATCACAGTACAGAGACTGCACTTATCAGAGTTACAAATGACTTGCTCTTATCAACTGATCACGGCTGCATTTCTCTTCTAGTGCTTTTAGATCTTAGTGCTGCATTCGACATGATAGATCACGACATTCTCTTGAATAGGCTTGAGAATTATGTTGGCATTTGTGGAATTGCATTAGCATGGTTTAGGTCCTATTTAGTAGAACGCTACCACTTTGTCTATGTAAATGAGGAATTGTCAAACCAAACAAAAGTATGGAATGCCACAGGGATCAGTTTTAGGGCCTCTGCTTTTCTCCCTGTATATGCTTCCCCTGGGAGATATTATCAGGAATCATGGAATAAGTTTCCACTGCTATGCTGACAATACACAACTTTATATTTCTTCAGAACCTGATGAGATTTCACAATTCTCCAAATTAGCAGAGTGTATCAATGAAATAAAAGATTGGATGGCCAGAAATGTCCTTCTACTCAATTCCGACAAAACAGAGGTACTAATTATTTGACCAAAAAAACTCAAAAATAAGCCACTAAAATATTATTTGACTCTAGATGGATGTACTGTTACATCATCTTCAACAGCAAAGAACTTAGGTGTTATATTTGATACCAATCTGTCCTTTGAATATCAAATGACCAATGTTTGTAGAACAGCATTCTTCCACCTCAGAAATATTGCTAAATTAAGGCATATGCTCTCTGTTGCTGATGCCGAAAAACGAATTCATGCATTCATTACCACAAGACTAGATTATTGTAATGCATTACTGGGAGGATGTCCAGCAAGATCAAAAAATAAACTTCAATTGGTTCAAAATGCAGCAGCCAGAGTGCTAACGAGAACTAAGAAATATGATCATATTAGCCCCATTTTATCATGTCTAAATTGGCGACCTGTTCAATTTCGTATTCATTTTTAAATTCTGTTAACTACGTACAAAGTAGTGTTATCAAAAATACCAGTACCCCGGTACCAAGTCGGTACTCAGACAAAAAATTATTTACGATACCGGAATTTCTGAAGGTATCGGGGTACCGAGTACCCACGCAGAGTCTGGAACTTTCGAATGCTCACAACTGAACGCCCAAAGTATTAGGGAATGATAAAAAAAAAAAAGTACATTCAGAAGCATGTACCGTTGTGGAATAAGCAGAGGCGGAGCTCTTTAAAGGAAACATCCCGGCATTACATCTTAAAAGCAGTTATATTTAATGCGTTATAGCTTTATTAAAGTTCAAATAATACAGAAGCAGATCATGTTAATAACTATAAACCCAGAAACTGGCATTTCTCTGTGCGGTCGGTGCTTCTCTATGAGTTGCGCGAATGTCCTGATCTAAGGGGGAGAGATTGAAACTGCACCCGGCTGAGAGAGACTCTGCCTCGGGGTCGCTCATCCGTCGAGCGCGCACGCTAAATGCAGCTAGATTAGAACGCGATTGCTCGTGACTTATTTCATCATAATATCTATATATATATGTCACTGTGCATTTCTTATCATGAAGAAAAATGTCAATATGCAGCTTTATTAATAAGAGAGCACTTATTGCACATTATTTTGGAATTCGTTTTTTATTCATTCTATTTTATGCTTGTTTATTTAGGATTTGTTTTTTAGAACTTGGTAAAAACTTCAATTAAAAGTTGCAAAAGTTGAAGCAAATATGATATAAATGTTCAAAAATCTTATATAAGTGTTTTGTTATAATTCAAAAATAATATATTTCAATTCAAGTGTTGCTCAATGGCATATTTCTGTTCTTAGTTCTGCTGCTAATGTTTTGTAGACTTTGTTATTAAAAGAGTGTTGTTCAGAAACCTGTTTTTGTGTTTTGCTTTGGTACCGAAAATGGTATCGAGTACCGTGAAATTTCACTGGTATTGGTACCGACTACTGAAATTTTGGTACCGTGACAACACTAGTACAAAGCTTTGAATGGTCTAGCTCCACAGTACTTAAGTGACCTTCTACCACGCTATATTCCATCACATTCATTACGATCGCAAAAATCTGGTCTGTTAATAGTTCCTAGAATATCAAAATCCACAAAAGGAGGAAGATCCTTTTCATATTTGGCTCCTAAACTATGGAAAAGTCTCCCAAACACTGTTCGAGATGCAGACACACTCTCTCAGTTTAAGTCTAGACTAAAGACTCATCTATTTAGCCAGGCATACACCTAATTTATCCTCCAACCCACAATTAGGCTGCTTTAGTTGGGTCTGCTGGAACTAGAAACATCCATCATGATCTATAACTCTGCAATAAATTGAATGGCATCTATGCTTGTATTATTTTATTTGTTTCCCTGTCTCATCTGTGGGACTCCTATCCTGAGGTCACCAGAACCGGCTGGATCCTGCTACACTCCTGCTTCGTGTTGGACTCCACTGCTACGTGTCACTGAATGATGATGATTAAATGCAGCCGGAGCCAGCCAAACATCACTTCAGTCTATTACGATGGACTTCGGAGGATAAACTGAGGCCAACTCCAAGCATAAGACATGGGATACTTCATATGCCATTGACTGAACCTTGGACTGATCCTTGGACAGACCTCACCACAATTACCGGCCAGTTTGAACTGCGATGCACCTAACTGATCTCGGCCTGCATCTCCTCCTTGAAATGGACTATCAATAATTTTACAATTCATACAAAATCTTTGTTTAAACACTGTCCCTTAACACTTACTTAGTTTAATAATTTTAAACCATGACTTGAACTATACATTAGTAATATTGGCATTATATTCATGATGTTAGTCAGAGGGGAACTGGCCCCCACAGTGAGTCTGGTTTAGGGTTAGTTAGAGGGGAACTGGCCCCCACAGTGAGTCTGGTTTAGGGTTAGTTAGAGGGGAACTGGCCCCCACAGTGAGTCTGGTTTAGGGTTAGTCAGCGGGGAACTGGCCCCCACAGTGAGTCTGGTTTAGGGTTAGGGTGAGATTAGCCAGAGGGGAACTGGCCCCCACAGTGAGTCTGGTTTAGGGTTAGGGTGGGGTTAGTCAGAGGGGAACTGGTCCTCACAGTGAGTCTGGTTTAGGGTTAGGGTGGGGTTAGTCAGAGGGGAACTGGCCCCCACAGTGAGTCTGGTTTAGGGTTAGGGTGGGGTTAGTCAGAGGGGAACTGGCCCCCACAGTGAGTCTGGTTTAGGGTTAGGGTGGGGTTAGTCAGAGGGGAACTGGCCCCCACAGTCAGTCTGGTTTAGGGTTAGGGTGGGGTTAGTCAGAGGGGAACTGGCCCACACAGTGAGTCTGGTTTAGGGTTAGGGTGGGGTTAGTCAGAGGGGAACTGACCCCCACAGTGAGTCTGGTTTAGGGTTAGGGTGGGGTTAGTCAGAGGGGAACTGGCCCCCACAGTGAGTCTGGTTTAGGGTTAGGGTGGGGTTAGTCAGAGGGGAACTGGCCCCCACAGTGAGTCTGGTTTAGGGTTAGGGTGGGGTTAGTCTGAGGGGAACTGGCCCCCACAGTGAGTCTGGTTTAGGGTTAGGGTGGGGTTAGTCTGAGGGGAACTGGCCCCCACAGTGAGTCTGGTTTAGGGTTAGGGTGGGGTTAGTCAGAGGGGAACTGGCACTCACAGTGAGTCTGGTTTAGGGTTAGGGTGGGGTTAGTCAGAGGGGAACTGGCCCCCACAGTGAGTCTGGTTTAGGGTTAGGGTGGGGTTAGTCTGAGGGGAACTGGCACTCACAGTGAGTCTGGTTTAGGGTTAGGGTGGGGTTAGTCAGAGGGGAACTGGCACTCACAGTGAGTCTGGTTTAGGGTTAAACCATAAAGACAGTTTACAGTTATTATCAACTGCAACTAATGAGCAGTCTTAACTGGCCAAAACTTAGACTCATGCATAACTGACAGTAAATGTATGTGATTCCTGCTAGAACTCTTTGAATCCTCTCAATTGTAAAATTTGGGCGTCCACTTAAACGTCTGTCAATTAGTAACTCAGTCAGAGTGAATGTCCCGTTACGTGTTTAATATGAGCAAAGGTTTCAGTAATCAAGATCTGTGCCACGGAACGCATTTGTGTCATAGAGAAAACTGTGTAATCTTATTACACACAAAGTAACGAGTCTACCTTAATGCAAGCAAAAACGCAGAAGAACCACTTTTATTGTGATTTCTACAGACACGGGTGAGTTTAGTTGATAACTGGACTTAAAGGAAAGTGTGTGTGCTTAATTCTGTCAATGTGCTTTTCTGACTTTATTTGCTCTTCTATATATTATAAACTGTTCCTTAAAGGTGTCTTTATGGGTTAATAGAGCTGTTTAGCGCCCATCAGCTACTTTTAGGTTCACTTTTGCTTAATCAGAAGAATCAATATAGGCAGTGAATGTCCTGAGAAGACACATTTGCTTTAGATTTAACTTTTTAAATATTTTTATTATTATTAATTTCTTAATTTTTTAACATAACAAGGACTTTTGTATGTAGGACATGTTTTGTCCCTTATTTCAATAATCAGAGATAAACTTTATTTGTTTCCCAAGATGTTGTGAGAAGAATGGGTTAAGCCCCAAATAGTTTTACAGCAATTTATCACCTAGTTTTAAGTAATCACTGACTGTTTATTGAAGAACAGCTTTACAATACTATGACTAACAATTTTAGATAGGCCTTTATATCAGCAAATGCACTGTACAATGTACAAAAGTACAAAGTACAAAAAAATGCAATAACCCATTCAAAGGTTTATAAAACTGTTCGTATCATAAGTGTGTTTGTGTTGTAATTAGTGTTGTTGCAGCACTAGCAAAAAGGCCCACAAACAGCCCACTTCTGGAAAATATGTTTCACAGTTGAACTAATGTGTGGCTCTCTGTCAGTGTGTACATTCAGTGAAATGGCAGGATCCAGTATTTCAGTGGCTCAGGATCAGTTCTGTTGTTCAGTGTGTTTGGATCTCCTGAAGGATCCAGTGACCATTCCCTGTGGACACAGTTACTGTATGAGCTGTATTACAGACTGCTGGAATCAGGATGATCTGAGGAGAGTCTACAGATGTCCTCAATGCAGACATACCTTCACTACAAGACCTGATTTAAGTAAAAATGTGGTGTTTGCTGAGATGGTGGAGAAACTGAAGAAGACGAGAATCCAAGAGACTCCCTGTTACGCTGGTCCTGCAGATGTGGAGTGTGACGTCTGTACTGGAATAAAACAGAAAGCCGTCAAGTCCTGTCTGGTGTGTCTCAACTCTTACTGTCAGAATCATCTAGAACAACATGAAAATCTCTTCAAGAGTAAGAGACACAGCTTGATGGATGCCACTGGACGACTCCAGGAGATGATCTGCCCTCAACATGATAAAATGCTGGAAATTTACTGTCGAACTGATCAGAAATGTATTTGTGTGCTGTGTATGGTGGATGAACACAAGAACCACAACACCATATCAGCTGCAGCAGCGAGGACTGAGAAACAGGTGCACTTCAATGGAAACTCATGAGGAACAGCTCATGTACTTTATCTTATTGTGTTTTGATGGACATAGACAGTGTTACATTCATACAGACATTTATTTGTGCTTTGTACAGCGAGATTTGGAGGAAACACAGAGTAAACTGCAGCAGAGGATCGAGGAGAAAGAGAAAGATGTTCAGGAGTTGAGAGAATCTGTGATGTTTCACAAGGTGAGTTTTGAGAAGTCAACTGCTGGACAATCAGGTGTGTGTGTGTGTGTGTGTGTGTGTGTGTGTGTTTTAACAGTAATGTGTGTGTGTTACCAGAGCTCTGCACAGAAAGCAGTGGAGGACTGTGAGCTGATCTTTTCTGAGTTGATCTCATCCATTGAGGAAAGTCGCTTTGAGCTGACACAGCTGATCAGAGATCAGGAAAAGGCTGCAGTGAGTCGAGCTGAAGAACTCTTGAAGCAACTGGAGCAGGAGATTGATGATCTGAGGAGGCGAGTCGATGAGATGCAGCAGCTTTCACACACAAATGATCACATCCATTTCCTGCAGGTATCAGAGCTGGACTCTACTGAGGTCTTGTCAATACAGGGAGTTCTTATTTGTTTTCCTGGAACATGTTTTTATTTGTCTTCATAGAGTTTCCAGTCGCTCTCTGTCCATCCTGGATCCTCTGACAGCATCAATGTCACTTCTCGTCTCTCTTATGAACATGTAGTGAAATCTGTCACTCAACTCAGAATCAAACTGGAGGATTTCTGCAGAGAGGAGACCAAGAAGATGTATGATAGAGGTACATATATGTACTGTAAACCCAAATAAGTTAGCAGAACTCAAATATTGTAGGTAATAAGTTACATGAATTGTTTTAAGTAAATAAATTCCTAATTCAAGTAGAACAGTGAAACTGTCCGGTTTTGATTTTGTACTACTTATGCATGCTGATTGCTCTTAACTTGAAACATTTAGTAAACTGACTCATATTTTGATGGCACAAATTTTGAGTAAATCACCTCAACACAAATCAGTTATTTCCATCACTTTATTCACCCAAGTTAAGTCTGAATAGTGACTTGCTTAATAATGGATAAAGCAGTCAGAAAGATACACACTTGGTGTCGGTCCTCAAACTAAGCTCAAGCATCACTCTTCACCATAATGGTGAACCCAAACCCCCAAAACACCAACATAACAGAAACTCTTCTCAATGGCAACTAAACACCAACAAGTTTCCCCCTTTGCATTCATGTTGCAAAAACACATATAATAACACTTAATTTTAACATTTACTTTCCCCATCGAGTCCCTAATTTGAAAGATTACATTTTTCCCTTCTCAATACATTTAATTACTTTGGGCATTGGGGTTTACAGTGATTCATTTGTTCTCAGAAACGAGTTAAAGTAATTATTTCCTATAAAATGAACATGTTCATTTCCTTTTTATAAGAGAATTAAATTGTAGATTTCCTTGTTTTGATAGTGAAATATATTCAGATCTTACCTACTCCTGAATACAAGACCAGGAAGGAGTTTCTACAATGTAAGTTACAAAAAAAACACAAACACTTACAATATAAGCCTATATTATAAAGATATATAAAGGTGATGGTCCAGATAGCATGTTGTTTTAATGGAAGTTATGAAAGATTATGTATTATGTATCTCCTTCAGATTTCCATCAGTTCACTCTGGATCTGAACACAATAAATGAGTATCTCCGTCAGTCTAAGAGGAACACAGTTGTTACTTACACTGAGAAACCCAAGCGCTATCCTGATCATCCAGACAGATTTGATTGTTGGAGTCAGGTGTTGTGTAATGAGAGTGTGAGTGGATGCTGTTACTGGGAGGTGGAGTGGAGTGGGAATGGGAGATTAGGTGTGGATATAGCAGTGACATATAAGAGTATCCGGAGGAAGGGAAATGCTCCTAAGTGTTTGACTGGAGGTAATGATCAGTCCTGGAAATTGACCTGCTCTCCTTCCTATTACTCATTTGCACACAATAACATTGAGACTAAATTGCCTGTAGTCCACAGCTCCAGTAGAATAGGAGTGTATGTGGATCACAGTGCAGGAGTTTTGTCCTTCTATAGCGTCATCTTGGACAGAATGAGTCTCATCCACAGAGTCCAGACCACATTCACTCAACCTCTGTATCCTGTGTTTGGACTTCATAGAAACACAACAGTGAAACTGTGTTCTCAAACTGTAGAAATGATATAGAGATACTACAAATAATACTGACATATTACAGATTTAAGTTTCATGATAAATCAGTAATTGTGAGCTAAAAATAATGTGTTAAACATCAGCAGATAAATCTATTTTCTGTTCTAGTGATAAAAACTGAATGTGTGATTCACGTCATTTTCAGTGTTTGTTGACATTTTTGATTGTCAAACGTAACTTCTAAATCTTCTCATGGGTTATTGAAAGGTATTTTAATGATATATAATCTGACCTTTTATTTTACTGATGTTTCACAAAATACAGGGCACTATAATGCAACTTTAAATCACTTTACTCGTAGATTAATTAATGTCTGAAAATACCACATAACTAATAAATACTGTATAAATAAATGATCATTGAATAAATCATGTTTCAGTGTTTTTATGTATTAAAACGATGTTTGTAATGCAGTTCTATCTGTTCACATTCACAGCAGTGCAATCTTTGTGAGGGATGTACAGTCTTCAGTTTACTGTTCTTTAAACTGTTTTGGATGGTTCAGCTGACAGAATATTGAGGGGAAAAACAACGTAACAAAAAACATGAGTTGTGGAAAATTAGATGTGATCTAGGAGCTTTACACAGTGCATGCCGTAAGAGACTGTAAGATTATCCCTCACAGCGTCATTTTCATTCACATTAAAAATCTAATTTATTCTATTAGAAATTATTTCAAAAGTCGGCCAAGGATTATAGAACACAGACTAATGAAAATAAAGCATTGTGTGGACCATTGTAGCTGAAATAGGATGTGGCGTTTGGGGGCGGCTTCCGATTTGGTGACCACCTAGTTCGCCTATGCCTAGAAAAGGCCCTGAACAGTCAGACTGAAGGCACAACTTGCTGCCGAAATTTAAACAAGTTTTGCTCGTGATTTAAAAATAATGGTAACATTTATTAAAGAGTTTAACATAATAGTGTGGTGGTAAGAGGAGCTCTTTTTATGTTATAGTGGGTGTGTGTACATTTTGACCATTTAATTTTCTATTTAAAAAGGAATAAAGACAAAGGGGCAAATGGCTCATTTTTTCTTTTGGCTTATGAAATGGAAAAACTAGAATTCGGCTCTTTCTTTAAATTAGTAAAAAATGAGTTCATGGCTTGAAAATGAAATGCATACATGTGGGTGTCACTGAAACGCCCATTTCTTCTGATTGGTCAACCTACCCCGTCTTCTTTACAGCCTTAATCCTGTCAGCCAGAATAAAAGTTAATACCACTTTGCAAATTTGCCTTAATTTGTATTAAATATTGTACCGAACTACCACTCACTGTAAACTATGCATGTCATATGTAACAGAAACTTGTTGCCTCTAATGGATGATGTTTGAGAAATTGCAAGCCACATTATTATGCTGACTGGGAGTTGGTCTACTATAGACCATGACTGAGTTCAAAATTGCATACTACTCCTATTTCTGCCATAGACACGTATGGCAGAAATTGTATGGGTAGTGTGCCATTCCGAACTCAGCCCATTTTAAGACGATTTAAGGAAGTGACGTCTTTTTGTTCCTTAAACAATTCCTGGTTAGATGTCAAACTCAGATTGTTGAACTCCAAGTGGCATAAATCACCCTCTGAAGGGCACTTTGAAGGAGAACAATCAAATAGTCATGATGTAATATCCCATTAAACAGAATTTCCATTCAAAAGTGAGTTCTGAATGACCATTATTTTAGAGCCCCACACCTTTGAGCCTTTCAAAGCTCTCACAATGGACGATGGTAAAGTCTTCAAAGGGAATAGGGCATAGGGATGATCACTCTTGTATGGAACGCACCCTCATTCAAAAAACAGGAGGTGCTTAATTCAGAGTGTCTTAAACATAATTAACGTAACTTACACTTAACACGAATGTCATAAAATGTCATTACTAAAATGTGGACCTGTTGTTTGGTGGAACAATGTGCTCTGGATGTCTGGAACTAATGGAAATTGTTTGTAGATTTCTGAAAAAGTAACCAAATGGATGCATGAACTGCTGCAGTGAAGAGAGACGACTGCATAAGTGCAGTACTAACAACTGTATCACAAGTCTCATCTCTGATGGGTGAATGAAATTTGTGCAAAATAATAAGTTTGATAGGTAGAGCTTTAGAAGTGGCTTTTAGATGGCTCCCATTAGAAAGAATGAAGTGGCACAAGTTATTTACCATTACATTTAGCAGATGCTTTTATCCTAAATGACTTACAAATTAGGAACACAAAACAAATCCTTCCCTTGTCCGCAGTTCACACAAACATCCAACCAGTGAAACGGTGACCACACCAGCTGTGAAAGAAGCCCCAATACCAACCAGTGAAACGTACCAACCAATGATACGTTGACCACACCAGCTGTGAAAGAAGCCCCAATACCAACCAATTATACGGTGACCACACCAGCCGTGAAAGAAGCCCCAGTACCAACCAATGATACGGTGACCACACCAGCCGTGAAATAAGTCCCAATACCAACCAATGAAACGGTGACCACACCAGCCGTGAAAGAAGTCCCAATACCAACCAATGAAATGGTGACCACACCAGCTGTGAAAGAAGCCCCAGTACCAACCAATGATACGTTGACCACACCAGCCATGAAAGAAGTCCCAATACCAACCAGTGAAATGGTGACCACACCAGCCATGAAGGAAGCCCCAATACCAACCAGTGAAATGGTGACCACACCAGCCATGAAGGAAGCCCCAATACCAACCAGTGAAACGTACCAACCAATGATACGTTGACCACACCAGCTGTGAAAGAAGCCCCAATACCAACCAATGATACGTTGACCACACCAGCCATGAAAGAAGTCCCAATACCAACCAGTGAAATGGTGACCACACCAGCCATGAAGGAAGCCCCAATACCAACCAGTGAAATGGTGACCACACCAGCCATGAAGGAAGCCCCAATACCAACCAGTGAAACGTACCAACCAATGATACGTTGACCACACCAGCTGTGAAAGAAGCCCCAATACCAACCAATGATACGTTGACCACACCAGCCATGAAAGAAGTCCCAATACCAACCAGTGAAATGGTGACCACACCAGCCATGAAAGAAGTTCCAATACAATGAAACTGTGACCACACCAGCCGTGAAAGAAGTCCCAATACCAACCAATGAAATGGTGACCACACCAGCTGTGAAAGAAGCCCCAGTACCAACCAATGATACGTTGACCACACCAGCCATGAAAGAAGTCCCAATACCAACCAGTGAAATGGTGACCACACCAGCCGTGAAAGAAGTCCCAATATCAACCAGTGAAACGTGACCACACCAGCCGTGAAAGAAGCCCCAATACCAACCAATGATACGGTGACCACACCAGCTGTGAAAAAAGCATCAATATCAACCAGTGAAACGGTGACCACACAAGCCGTGAAAGAAGCCCCAATACCAACCAGTGAAACGGTGACCACACCAGCTGTGAAAAAAGCATCAATATCAACCAGTGAAACGGTGACCACACAAGCCGTGAAAGAAGCCCCAATACCAACCAGTGAAACGGTGACCACACCAGCCGTGAAAGAAGCCCCAATACCAACCAATGAAACGTGACCACACCAGCTGTGAAAGAAGTCCCAATAGAAACCAATGAAACGTGACCACACCAGCTGTGAAGAAGTCCCAATACAAACCAATGAAACGGTGACCACACCAGCTGTGAAAGAAGTCCCAATAGAAACCAATGAAACGTGACCACACCAGCTGTGAAGAAGTCCCAATACAAACCAATGAATCGGTGACCACACCAGCTGTGAAAGAAGCATCAATATCAACCAGTGAAACGGTGACCACACCAGCCGTGAAAGAAGCATCAATATCAACCAATGAAACGTGACCACACCAGCTGTGAAAGAAGTCCCAATACAAACCAATGAAACGTGACCACACCAGCCGTGAAAGAAGCCCCAATACAAACCAATGAAACGTGACCACACCAGCCGTAAAAGAAGTCCCAATACCAACCAATGAAACGGTGACCACACCAGCCGTGAAAGAAGTCCCAATACCAACCAATGAAACGGTGACCACACCAGCCGTGAAAGAAGTCCCAATACCAACCAATGAAACGGTGACCACACCAGCCGTGAAAGAAGTCCCAATACCAACCAATGAAATGGTGACCACACCAGCTGTGAAAGAAGCCCCAGTACCAACCAATGATACGTTGACCACACCAGCCATGAAAGAAGTCCCAATACCAACCAGTGAAATGGTGACCACACCAGCCATGAAGGAAGCCCCAATACCAACCAGTGAAATGGTGACCACACCAGCCATGAAGGAAGCCCCAATACCAACCAGTGAAATGGTGACCACACCAGCCATGAAGGAAGCCCAATACCAACCAGTGAAACGTACCAACCAATGATACGTTGACCACACCAGCTGTGAAAGAAGCCCCAATACCAACCAATGATATGTTGACCACACCAGCCATGAAAGAAGTCCCAATACCAACCAGTGAAATGGTGACAACACCAGCCATGAAGGAAGCCCCAATACCAACCAGTGAAACGTACCAACCAATGATACGTTGACCACACCAGCTGTGAAAGAAGCCCCAATACCAACCAATGATACGTTGACCACACCAGCTGTGAAAGAAGCCCCAATACCAACCAATGATACGGTGACCACACCAGCCATGAAAGAAGTTCCAATACAATGAAACTGTGACCACACCAGCCGTGAAAGAAGTCCCAATACCAACCAATGAAATGGTGACCACACCAGCTGTGAAAGAAGCCTCAGTACCAACCAATGATACGTTGACCACACCAGCCATGAAAGAAGTCCCAATACCAACCAGTGAAATGGTGACCACACCAGCCGTGAAAGAAGTCCCAATATCAACCAGTGAAACGTGACCACACCAGCCGTGAAAGAAGCCCCAATACCAACCAATGATACGGTGACCACACCAGCTGTGAAAAAAGCATCAATATCAACCAGTGAAACGGTGACCACACAAGCCGTGAAAGAAGCCCCAATACCAACCAGTGAAACGGTGACCACACCAGCCGTGAAAGAAGCCCCAATACCAACCAATGAAACGTGACCACACCAGCTGTGAAAGAAGTCCCAATACAAACCAATGAAACGGTGACCACACCAGCTGTGAAATAAGTCCCAATAGAAACCAATGAAACGTGACCACACCAGCTGTGAAGAAGTCCCAATACAAACCAATGAATCGGTGACCACACCAGCTGTGAAAGAAGCATCAATATCAACCAGTGAAACGGTGACCACACCAGCCGTGAAAGAAGCATCAATATCAACCAATGAAACGTGACCACACCAGCTGTGAAAGAAGTCCCAATAGAAACCAATGAAACGGTGACCACACCAGCCATGAAAGAAGCCCCAATACAAACCAATGAAACGTGACCACACCAGCCGTGAAAGAAGCCCCAATACAAACCAATTAAACGTGACCACACCAGCCGTAAAAGAAGTCCCAATACCAACCAATGAAACGGTGACCACACCAGCCGTGAAAGAAGTCCCAATATCAACCAGTGAATCGTGACCACACAAGCCGTGAAAGAAGTCCCAATACCAACCAATGAAACGGTGACCACACCAGCCGTGAAAGAAGTCCCAATACCAACCAATGAAACGTGACCACACCAGCCGTGAAAGAAGTCCCAATATCAACCAATGAAACGTGACCACACCAGCCGTGAAAGAAGTTCCAATACCAACCAGTGAAACGGTGACCACACCAGCTGTGAAAGAAGTCCCAATAGAAACCAATGAAACGTGACCACACCAGCTGTGAAGAAGTCCCAATACAAACCAATGAAACGGTGACCACACCAGCTGTGAAAGAAGTCCCAATAGAAACCAATGAAACGTGACCACACCAGCTGTGAAGAAGTCCCAATACAAACCAATGAATCGGTGACCACACCAGCTGTGAAAGAAGCATCAATATCAACCAATGAAACGTGACCACACCAGCTGTGAAAGAAGTCCCAATAGAAACCAATGAAACGTGACCACACCAGCCGTGAAAGAAGTCCCAATACCAACCAATGAAACGTGACCACACCAGCCGTGAAAGAAGTCCCAATATCAACCAATGAAACGTGACCACACCAGCCGTGAAAGAAGTTCCAATACCAACCAGTGAAACGGTGACCACACCACACACTTTCTTCAGGCAGGGTTTGTGTTTGGCCCGTCATTAAAAAAAGAGGCCCAATTTGCAGCATCCTTATAAATAAAAAAAAAACGTAAAAAACGACATTGACCGGAAACACACAGAACAACCAATGCAGGATATGTTTGTTTCTTCTGGGATTCCAAAACATTGGCATTACCATCTATCTTGCTCTAATATCTGAGTAAAACATTAACAAACGTTAATAAAAATAAAAATGATTTTTTTGTTTTGTTTATCAGTATGCTCTACACGTTGTCTTGGGAGCCTGTCATGGAAAAATGGTCAAAGATTCTTTCCCTCCTTGCAAGAACACTCTCAGTCAAGGGTTAAAAAGGTTTTTAAAGTTTATTAAGCAACCAAGATTTCTCTATATTTCTTTCTTAAAGCATGACCTGCCAAATATAAGGAGCCCATCATGGCACTAATTCTCCTGGAGAACTTTGGGGTTTTCTTTTCTTATTTTCCTCCAGCTCGCACTAAATTGCACCCTATTCCAACCAACACAATTTAAACCAAAAACTATTATCTTACAGGACAGAAAACCTCCAAAGACTAAAAGCTACACCAAGCAGCTGTGAGGTATTTGTCAGTATATGTGTTGTTGCAAATATTACATTTATATAAAATATTAAAATTTGTATTATTCTTTACCTTTTTCTAGTGAAGGAACTCTGCATAATCAGACACTCGAAATTGGCTGTAAAATGGATTCATGCTAACAGACATGTGTTCAGGACAAGGAAATGGCCTTCCAAAACTCCTGAAACAAGTGGAAGGTTACAGAGAGGCATTGACATGTTGCTTTACAGTCAGGGGAGACATGGAGACTTTTTTGTCTGAATGCCATGACAAAATGAGAGTAAACTGTTATTTTAAAGAGTATTAAGTTGATTATTTGCTATTTATTATTTGTGTTAAAAGTGTACTTCTGTTTAAGTTTCAAATGATCATTTAAATGATACCTTATATTGTTGAAATGTCTTTTATAAGAGTTGCACTTTTTTCTTTAATGTTTATTTTGAATTTCAAAATATAAAGTATATTTGACATTAAATGTCCATTCTCTGTTTCTTTAAGCATTTCAAAATGAATAAACTAAATATCTCAGAATATCCTACGGTCAATTGGAATATACTATGCGATATTACATTAGTTAAATACATTAATAAAAATGAATATCAATAAATAATCAGATTATGTATTTTTAGTCATTCAGGTATTGTTATTAACTGGCGACCTGTCCAGGGTGTCCCCCGCCTTTCGCCCAATGTTAGCTGGGATAGGCTCCAGCCCCCCCCGCGACCCTGTACACAGGATAAGCGGTTGACGATGGTTGGATGGATGGAGGTATTGTTATTAAATATTGTACATATAAATTCGATCAAAATCCGTTTTAAAATAGCTCGTATTACATCTAACAAAAGAAAATCACGCTACAACACTGAAGGTTGCGTGACGTCTAATAAAACCAGATCCGCCGGAAACCAAATATGGTTCCCCTTCACTTCCGGCTTGAGACGTGTGGGCGTGGATTGTGTGTCGTGAGACGTGTGTGTGACGCTGCGGGGCTGCAGATGGAAATATCTCCATTTGTGTTGTTTTAAAGAGATTAATAAATTAATCGGTTATTATCTGAATTAAACAAACTATTTACTAAACACACGCAAAACTCTGAAGAACAGTTTTTTTAAACACAGGTGAGTTTATATTTGAAAACTGGAGTTATAATGAAACTTTGTGAGCATATCTGTCATTTTATTTATTATATATAGTGTGTTTATTAAAGTGTATCGCTGTGTTTACAGGTTATTAGATTATGATTATGCCTGTTTTTGTTCTCGACTACTTTTAGTTTCACTTTTGCCCGGAAGAACGGAAGTAAGATGAGTTATTTTGACAGATCTCATCAGAAACGCAAGGAACATTTTTATTTATTAGACTTTAGATGAGAATATAAAGTACACTGTGTGAGTGTTTATGGGTTTCCCCGTTTGTTTAACACACTTTTATTTGTTTAACTGATGTGGCATGGACTGAAACAGTCTCTCTCTCTCTCTCTCTCTCTCTCTCTCTCTCTCTCTCTCTCTGATTGTTTATTCGTAATTTCTTGTTTCCTTTTTTCTATCTCTTTATTTTTCTTTCCTTGTTTATTTTAATTATTAATTTTGTAAGTGGTTTGCTGTTTGTTTTAGAGTGAGTGTATATGATTTATGCGAGTACTGATAGTTTGCGATGTTTTCAGTGTGGTGATATTGGTCACAAGAGATATGGAGAAATAGAGAGTCAGATGGAAGGACAGAATGGGAACTTTGTGGAAGAGCAGCAGACCAGGATGAGGATATCGTCATAGAGGCGGTGAGGAAAGGGAGCATAATGAGGAGATAACTGCTGATAAAACTGATGTTATTGTAGATAATGAACAGCCTAGTTTCAGTGGCAATGTAGGCTTAAAAAAAAAATAAAGTGTGTGGATAGTGAAGTGTGTTTTGATGACTTGAGTCAGGATGAGGGATGATCATTACTCGTCTGATGGGTCTGAATATACTCAAGATCTGTATGCGGTGGAGCAGATTCATGTTTCTTGATGAAACAAAGGGGAAGAAGGTTGATGTTACTGATTTGTTTTTTTTCGTATGTAGAGAAATGTTTCGGTTTCATGGGCCA
Source organism: Xyrauchen texanus (assembly GCF_025860055.1). Taxonomy (NCBI): domain Eukaryota; kingdom Metazoa; phylum Chordata; class Actinopteri; order Cypriniformes; family Catostomidae; genus Xyrauchen; species Xyrauchen texanus. The sequence continues at coordinate 46,990,022 of NC_068283.1, forward strand.
GGAATAATTGTGATTTTACTGATTTATCACAAAAGAAAAGGTTTCGATTGAAAAAGCATATAACAGCGATAAGACGGGGAAAAGATGGCGAAAGAGAGGCCAATTAGAGGGAAGAATAAATAAATATGATGGCCTTACAGCTGAATTTTTGTCTTTTGTTCCTTTATCTTTCCTGTGTTTTGTGTATAGGATCCTTAAACGTAAATGGACTTGGAGACAGAAACAAACAAGTTTTACTTTCAGAATTAAGATTAAAAATGTTGGAGTAACTTCCCTTCAGGAGACCCACAGTGATGGAGATAATGATGTAGAACTGGGCTTGTGAACATTTTTGTGAATATTTATGCTCCTAATGGAGGGTCTAAAAGAGTGAAACTTTTTAGGAAAATGTGTCAGGTTTTAAAAACTAAAAAATAGTTATAAGGAGATCATTGTGATGGGAGGAGATTTTAAAGGTACTTTAGATTATACTATTGATAGAAATGCTGAAGAACCACATTATCAATCATCAGTTGCCCTGAGTGATGTTATTAATGCATTAAATCTTAATGAAGTGTGGAGAGCAAAAATCCCAACTGTTAAACAATATACATGGGTGAATGTTGCAGCAAGGCTGGATAGATTTAATATTTTCAATAATTCAATGAATAGAGTGCGTAATCTAGCCAAAAGCCCAAATATTATCTCAGATCATAAGATTGCTACTGACTATGTATTGTCAAAGCATCATAAAAGAGGGTCTTATTGGCATTTGAATAAGAAACTTCTAAAAGATGTTTTTTGTTTGTGCAAATTTTTAATTGGTTTTGGAAAACATGGCAAACTCATAAGAGTGAGTTTAGAGATGTTATACAGTGGTGGGAAATTGGAAAAACACAAATTAAGGTTTGTTTGTCTTCTATATACATATAATTCCTCAAAAAGGATTGAAAATGTGATTCAAAATCTGGTAAAAGTGATTTCTGAAATTGAGAATAAAAAGCCTGATTTAATAAGTGTTATTACTGATAGGAAGTTGCAATTAAAAATTATTTTTGCAAGAAAAGGTTAAAGGTGCTCTTGTTAGGGCCCGTTTTACTCATATTAAGGATATTGATGGCCCAACAACTTTTTTTTCTTTAATTTAGAGCATAAGGTCTGTCAAGAAAAACAAATGTTATATTTGAAGAATGATGGTGTGTTAATATCTGAACCAAATGCAATGAGGAACTATTTTGTTGATTTCTATTCCAAGCTGTATACTGCAATTTGCAAACTGACAATTTACTTGAGTTTGAAGAAGTGACTCAAACTGTGCAGGAGCTATCATCAGGGAAAGCCCTTGGATTGGATAGACTTCCTTCTGTGTTCTATAAACATTTTTGGAGCATTATTGGGAAAGACTATTATTAAATTATTTTATGTTCAATCAAAATAGAATCCCTCCCTCTTAGTTGTAGACTAGCATTCTCCCTTTTACCAAAAAAGGGTGATCTGACTCTTCTCAAGAACTGGAGACCTGTAGCCTTGCTGAATACAGGTTACAAGATTTTTTAAGATTTTGTATGCCTTGCTAATAGATTAAACTATTATATGAAAGTTTTAATTGGAAAAGATAAATCCTATTGTATAAAAAAGATGTATTAAGGATAATTTATTTTTAATGAGAGATGTTATAGATTATAATATAAATAATTATATTGATTTGGGAATTGTATCCCTAGATCAAGAAAAGGCATTCGATAGAGTGGCCTGTGTGATGAGAGAAGACTCCAAGCACATGAAAATTTATTTTAGTCTACTTTCAGTTTTTCCAATTATGTTGATTATGTTGAAGTTTACGGGGGAAAAAATCACATTTCGTTTTCGTTTTAGTTTATGATAATAACTTTACTGTGCGCTCATGTTATAGTGGCTTAGGCCAGCACTCACATATTAATTACATGTTTTTGTGCTGTAATTAATGTTGTTGCAACTGTGGCATAAGATAATGTTGATGTCAGATTTGTTAAAACATGCAGCATAGTGCACTAATGAACTAATGTGCAATGTTTCTGTCAGTGTGTACATACAGTGAAATGGCAGGATCCAGTATTTCAGTGGCTCAGGATCAGTTCTGTTGTCCGGTGTGTTTGGATCTCCTGAAGGATCCAGTGACCATTCCCTGTGGACACAGTTACTGTATGAGCTGTATTACAGACTGCTTTAATGAAGATCATAATACAGGGATATACAAATGCCCTCAGTGCAGACAGACCTTCACTACAAGACCTGTTTTATGTAAAAATGTGGTGATTGCTGAGATGGTGGAGAAACTGAAGGACACGAGAATCCAAGAGACTCCCTGTTACGCTGGTCCTGCAGATGTGAAGTGTGACGTCTGTACTGGAATAAAACAGAAAGCCGTCAAGTCCTGTCTGGTGTGTCTCAACTCTTACTGTCAGAATCATCTAGAACAACATGAAAATCTCTTCAAGAGTAAGAGACACAGCTTGATTGATCCCACTGGACGACTCCAGGAGATGATCTGCCCTCTACATGATAAAATGCTGGAAATGTACTGTCGAACAGACAAGAAGTGTATTTGTATGCTGTGTATGGTGGATGAACACAAGAACCACGACATTATATCAGCAGCAGCAGAGATAACTGAGAAACAGGTACACTTCCCTATTGGAAACTCATTACAGGTTATTTAGTTTCTTGTGTGTGTGTGTGTGTGTGTGTGTGTGTGTGTGTGTGTGTTGATGGCCATAAGACAAAACTGGAGTCATGCAGCAATTTATCGCATCATTTATTCTTATGTAACATTTCTCATGTTTATCCATATTTGTGTTTCATACAGAGAGATTTGAAGGAAACGCAGAGTAAACTCCAACAGAGAATCAAGGATAAAGAGAAAGATGTTCAGGAGCTGAGAGAGGCTATGATGTTTCACAAGGTGAGTTTGGAGATGATCAACTGCTGGACTATCAGTAGTTTGTTTGTGTTTTAACAGTAACTTGTGTGTTTTACCAGCGCTCTGCGCAGACAGCAGTGGATGACTGTGAGCTGATCTTCACTGAGTTGATCTCATCCATTTAGAGAAGGCGCTCTGAGGTGACACAGCTGATCAGAGATCAGGAAAAGGCTGCAGTGAGTCGAGCTGAAGAACTCTTGGAGCACCTGGTTCAGGAGATTGATGATCTGAGGAGAAGAGACACTGAGATACAGCAGTTTTTACACACTGATGATCATATTCAGTTTGTGCAGGTAAGAGAGATCTGAGAAACAGGACTGTGGACTTTAGTGAGATATTGTCTGTCCAATTGCAAAAGACATAAGCTGCTCAAAGATTTGCTGATGAGATGTGGTGTTTAAAAGGGTCATTATTAATATATATATATATATATATATATATATATATATATATATATATATATATATATATATATATATATATACTGTATATCTAGATAGATATACAGTGGATATAAAAAGTCTACATACCCCTGTTGTGATGTAAAAGAATGAGACAAAGATAAATCATGTCAGAACTTTTTCAACCTTTAATGTGACCTATAATGTGAACAATTCAATTGAAAAACAAACTGAAATCTTTGATGGGGAAAAATAAAAAAAACACAATAACCTGGTTGTATAAGTGTGTACACCCTTAAACTAATACTTTGTTGAAGCACCTTTTGATTTTATTACAGCACTTTTGATTTTGATTGCCACCTTTTGATTTTTATTACCTTTTTGGGTAGGAGTCTATTAGCATGGCACATCCTGACGTGGCAATATTTGCCCACTCTTCTTTGCAAAAAAGCTCAAAATCTGTCAGATTGCGAGGACATCTCCTGTGCACAGCCCTCTTCAGATCACCCCACAGTTGTTCAATTGGATTCAGGTCTGGGCTCTGGCTGGGCCATTCCAAACCGTTAATCTTCTTCTGGTGAAGCCATGCTTTTGTGGATTTGGATGTGTGCTTTGGGTCATTGTCATGCTGAAAGGTGAACTTCCTTTTCATCTTCAGCTTTCTAACGGACGCCTGAAGGTTTTGTGCCAAAATTGCCTGGTATTTGGAACTGTTCATAATTCCCTCCATCCTAAGGCCAGTTCCAGTTGAAGAAAAACAGCCCCAAAGCATGATGCTGCCACCACCATGCTTCACTGTGGGTATGGTGTTCTTTGGGTGATGTGCAGTGTTGTATTTTCTCCAAACATTCCTTTTGGAATTATGGCCAAAAAGTTCAACCTTGGTTTCATCAGACCATAACACATTTTCCCACGTGCTTTTGTGAGACTTGATGTTTGTTTTTGCAAACTTCAGCCAGGCTTGGATGTTTTTCTGTGTAAGAAAAGGCTTCCGTCTTGCCACCCTACCCCATAGCAAATTCATATGAAGAATACAGGAGATAGTTGTCACATGTAGCACACAGCCAGGACTTGCCAGAAATTCCTGCAGTTCCTTTAATGTTGCTGTAGGCCTCTTGGAAGCCTCCCTGACCAGTTTTCTTCTTGTCTTTTCATCAGTTTTGGAGGGTTGTCCAGTTCTTGGTAATGTCTCTGTTGTGTCATATTTTTTCCACTTGATGATGACTGTCTTCACTATGTTCCATGGTATATCTAATGCTTTGGAAATTCTTTTGTACCCTTCTCCTGACTGATATCTTTCAACAATGTGATCCCTCTGATGCTTTGGAAGCTCTCTGCGGACCATGGCTTTTGCTCTGAGATGCAACTAAGAAAATGTCAGGAAACTCCTACTAGAACAGCTGAACTTTATTTGTGATTAATCAGAGTCACTTTAAATGATGGCAGGTGTGTAATGACTTCTATTCAACATGAGTTTGAATGTGATTGGTTAATTCTTAACACAGCCACACAAATCTTCCCAAGACACAGGCAGAAATCGAGGAATCATCCTCCACAGTCTTGGGCACCAAATGATGGGGGTGAATTCAAGCAGACAGGTAAGCACACCTCAATCAACCAGCAGCCAACCTATATACAAGCTCATCCAACGAGGTCCTTAGAGGCTGGTGAGGTGCAAGCAAAGCCCAGATAAATCTCCCAAATTGCATGAAGAAATTGAGGAAACCTCTGCAAAAATGCATGAACGGATGGAACCTGACCATTGGGCTCTTGAGCGGGGAACAGAGGGGGCTGGTAGCCGAGGCTACACTGGAAGGGTAACAACCCCATAGATGCCAAGGCAAATGAGCTATGAGCATACTCAACCCAAACCAAATTCTCGCTACAAGAAGATGGGTTACGGGAGGCCATACACAGCAGGGACTTCACTAATTCTTGGTTCGCTCATTCCGCTTGACAATTTGTCTGGTGATGAATCCCAGGTGACAAACTACCTGTCACCCCAGCTGTCAGCATAGCTCTGCCCAAAAACAAGACACAAACTGGGGGCCTCTGTCAGAAACCATGTAAACCGGGAGGCCATGAATATGGAGGATGTGATTTAATGACTGCTACCGCTGTCTCCTTCGCTGAAGGTAATTTGAGGAGGGGAATGAAGTTAGCCGCCCTCGAGAACCAGTCCACTACACTCAAAACGACTGTGTTGCCAAAATATCCATGACAATGTGCGACCACGGTCTCGAAGGCACGGACAGCAGTTGGAGAAGCAAGGCTTCGGTGTTTCACAAAGTTTTATTGGTCACACAAATGGGGCAAACATCTCACGCAAGCGATGGCCACCAGAAACGCTTTCTAATGAGCGTTTGAATATGAGTAGCTCCTGGGTGGCAGGCGACCCTAGATGAATGGCCCCACTGAAGGACGTGCGTTTGAACTAATCATGGAACAAAAAGTTGCCTCCTCCTCCCACGACAGCCAGTAATCCCCAGTTTCCGACGTCATAATTCCGTTCCGTGGGGGTCAACCGATGTAAAAAGAATTCACACTAATGCATCCTTCCTAATGAGGGAGAGCACTGTGACAGGGCCACTCCAACACTGACCTTGGACGAATCCACCTCCTCAATGAACTGACTAGCAGGGTCATGGGTAATTAAAATGGGTTTGGTGGAAAATATTTTCTTTTGAGTTTACAAAACGAGGCATCAGCCTGCGGGGACTAACTAAAGTCAGTGTGTGGAGGTGAGATCCGTCCGAGGCATAGCGAGTTGAATATAGTTGCGTATCCAAGAGGTGCAAGAGTTGGCCTCTTTTTCCCTTACCTCAAGAGTTTAACTCTGACTTTGAATTCTGAAACTTCCTATATTTTATAGTACAAAAAACAATTTTGTCAAAAAACAAAGGAAAATTGTACTCCACATAACATGACCCCTTAACAGGGGTGTCAAACTCGGTTCCAGGATGGCCACAGTCCAGCAGAGTTTAGCTCCAACCCTAATTAAACACACCTGAAGCAGCTTATCAAGGTCTTCAGGAGTGTTTGAAGATTACAAGGAGGCATTTTGGAGCAGGCCTGGAACTAAACTCTGCAGGGCTGCGGCCCTCCAGGAACTGAGTTTGACACCCCTGCCTTACTACAATGGCTGTGATTGGCCCTGTAATTGCTGTTGTATGTCAGCTTTTATCTGTCATTTGTCTTTTTGTCTGCAGAGTTTCGGGTTTCTATCTGTGCTTCCTGGATCTACTGACAACATCAATGTCACTTCTCATCTCTCTTACGATCATGTGGTGAAATCTGTATCTCAACTCATAGGCAAACTTGAGCAGTTCTGCACAGAGGAGACTGAGAAGATACATAAAAGAGGTAAATTTCTTAACTCAGAAATTATATGAAGGTGAGTAACCTCCTTTTGTATTCATTAATTTTATTTTGTTTGTGCTAGTTAAGTCAAATATTACTACTACTTGGTTCATTCAAAACCCATAAACTTTGGCTTGTAATTGTAACCATTTGTGGTACAGAAATAAATGATAACTCAAAATCATACGACTTGTTCAGTCTTTTCATGTTTGTTCAATTCCATTGTCACAGTTTTGTTGCCCTGATGAAATAATCTTATTTTATATAAAGTCTTTCAAGTAGTATAAGTCAGCAGCATAAAAACTTGGATCAGACCAAAAAGTTAAGCGTCTGGGTTACTGTTGTAACCCCCATTCCCTGATGCCAATGAAAAGTTGGCAAACAGAATTTGCATGTCCATGCGACTGTTCAGACAGGTTTTGAGCTGAGGAGTCGAGAATAAGGTCCCAGCCATTACAGAAATTGGTACATTTACATTTATGCATTTGGCAGACGCTTTTATCCAAAGCAACTTACAGTGCACTTATTAAAGGGACAGTCCCCCTGGAGCAACCTGGAGTTAAGTGCCTTGCTCAAGGGCCCAACAGTGGCGTCTTGGTGGTGCTGGGGCTTGAACCCCCGGCCTTCTGGTCAGTAACCCTGAGCCTCAACCACTGAGCCACCACTGCCCACAGTGTTGTTGCAAGAGGGACACATCGTCTTGTTCCCTCCATCAGGGAACAGGGGTTACAACAGTAACCTAGACGTTCCCCTTCTGTCACTCACTTGATGTTGTGTCGATTGTAGTGACACTTGGGGTCCCTGTCCAAAAACGGCACAAGACTGAACCGTGTGCTGATGCAGGTGCAAGCAAGCTGTTGCGTGCCAAAGTAGCAGGTGCATCAGACTGCACGTAAACTTCCCCAACGCCCCACAGGGGGGGTGGGGGGAGTGACGTAACTAGTATGGGAGCAGACCGCGCCAGCCGCAGCCTTTTCTCCCTCTATGTTTCTTTCAATAGAGTGTTAGATGCAGCTGGGGCCTTATAATATGCATTGGGGAAGGTGTTCTTTTCCTATTCTATACTTTCAGGGGGAAAAGACCCCGTAGAGACCACATCCTGCCCAACTGGGGAGTTCAACATGTGGCAAATACGTCATGTATAAATACGGAGGAGCTATACAATCACAGTGACTGGGGGCAGAGGAGACTCTGACAAAGGTGACGTGGGTCCAGTGATAGGGGAACCGTACCGTGGAAAATACGACACAGGGAGTTACGATGATAACTGGCATCTGTGGAGCACCTATTCCAGTACAGGGTATTTGGTACCCGTAATGGGTCTCGTCAGAATTCCTCCTCCGAATTTGCTGTAGTGCTGTTGGCCAGTGCCCAGGAGGATGCCACACTCCTTGTAGAGTGTGCTCGAACCCGCAAGGGGGTGGGCACGGCCTGGGTTTGGTAGACCAAGGCGATGGCGTCCACGACCCAATGGCAAAGCCTCTGTTTGGAGACAGCGTTCCCTTTCCGCTGTCCACCAAAGCAGACAAGGAGCTCTGCGTGCGATCCAAATAGGTGCGCAAAGCACACACCAGACACAGCAACACTAAGGCTGGGTCTGCTACCTCCCGGGGCAGTGCTTGCAGGTTCACTACCTGATCCCTGAAGGGGATCGGAGGAATCTTGGGCACGTAGCCAGGTCGGGGTCTTAGGATGACATGAGCATCTGCCAGACCTAACTCCAAGCAAGTGTCGCTGATAGAGAACGCTTGCAGGTCTCCAACCCTCTTGATGGAAGCGAGCACAATCAGGAGGGCTGTCTTTAAGGAGAGGGCTTTTAGTTTGACTGACTGTAGTGGCTCAGAGGGGGCTCTCTGAAGGCCCATGAGGACCAAAGAGAGGTCCCAGGAGGGAAACAGGCCTTGCCTAAGAGGATTCAGCCTCCAGGCGCCTCCTAAGGAACTTGATGATCAGGTTGTGCTTCCCTAAGGACTTACAATCTACTGCGTTGTGGTGACCTGTTGTTTCAGATGCTGCTGAAACGGGGCGGCACCTGCAAACTGAATCGCGTAGCCGTGTCGGATGGTCCTGGCCAGCCAGCGTGAGGGGTTGGAAAGCATAAGCCACGTGTCCAAGCTCTGTGCGAGGGGCACTAAGGGGACAATCGCGTTCGACAAACCTGGTGGGGCTTTGAAGCAGGGGGAAGCAAATAATGTTATGTCGGGGGGCAAAATTGTGTCCCAAGGTATTTGTGCTAGGGGAAACTCAAAGCACTTACCTTGCTCCGTGTTCCACTTACCTTGCCCCCGTTTCTGTGGTATCTGCTTCACTTTGGTGCACAGCGAAAACGTCAACACCCTGTGTGGAAATCGCAACCCTTCTACGCAAGGACGCAATAGAGCCTGTTCCTCCAGCTGAGATTAAGAAGGGATTCTACAGCCCTTACTTCATCGTACCCAAAAAGAGGCGGTGGGTTGCGGCCAATCTTGGACCTGCGAGTTCTGAATCGGGCCTTACAGGAGTGGCGGTGGAGTAGTGGGCTAAAACACTAATCTGTTAAGCAGAAGGTTGTCGGTTCGATCCCACAACCACCACAATTGTGTCCTTGAGCAAGGCACTTAACTCCAGGGTCCTCCGGGGGGATTGTACCTGTAATGTAAGTCACTTTGGATAGAAGTGTCTGTGCTGTCTGTGACCAGTTGATCCCGCCAGGTGGTGATGTTTTGTGGCCACAGGTTCACCGCAACCTCTTTGTCCACCTGGGGGACCTCTGTGTACCCGTGGACCGCTCCGCCGTCAAGGGTAGTGAGAGCAGAGGAGTGAGGAAGCTGGTTTTGGGCAGTAAAGGTGCCCTCCACGACTTCGTCAACTCGTCATGCACCTCCGGGAAGAAAGAAACTGGTGGGGGGTGTGGATGTGACCTTAATCTCATGGGAAAATGGCGCGACATGGGGGGGTGGGGGGGGCGGCTGAAGTGGCATTCCCCCGTACGAAGGAAAGCCGTGAAGGAAAGCTCACAATGAGAACATGAACCATCCACAAATGCTGCCTCAGTGTGCTCATGGCCCAGACACGTCAGACAGCGCATATGGCTGTGAGATATTGACCAAACCCAGAAATTACATATAGATGGAAAGGCATCTTCAAGGCATGTTCAATGTGTTTTTTTGCTCTGATAGAGAAATATACTCTTTTAGTCAGGAAAATATACTCTCCCAGTACGTGCTGTCGAAGCACCCAGGGCTGTAGTCTGCACTGGCATGCAGAAGAAGTGAAAGCCACTGGTAATGCCAAGAGAGTGCTCTGGAAGAGGTGAGTGGAACAGTAGTGAACGTCAGCTCGCTGATCACACAACCGCTCGGCTCCGAAGAAAAATCTGTCTGAACAGTCGCACAATGGCCTCCTTTTATACCTGTATGTCCGGGGGAGGGACATGCAAATTCTGTTCACCAATTTTTCATTGGCCTTTTCTCAAAGACAAGAGGTAACCAAGGCTCTAAAAAGGGACCCTTAGTGTCACTACAATCGACACAACGTCGAGTGAGTGACAGAAGGGAACTGCTCACACCTACTTGAACCATCTTTTTAAATGTTTCTTAATATCTTTGATGACCTGCATCTTGCTAATATTAGACAGAGAGCCTTGAACTTGCAAATGGATTGGCAATGATTTTTGAGCATCCATTGTAATGGCATGAATTCAAGTTACTTTTGTTGTGACATTGCGGTTTGTTTGCAATTCATCTAGCTTTTTTGCATTGAATTTAGTCTGAAAAGGCCTTTAAATGCTGAATGTTACTTCCTTAGGGTACAGGTTGTAAAACAAGTCCTTAACCTACATAGACAATAGTATTCATGATGTTTCACTTACAAAAAAAATAACTGCAGTACAAGTGTGGTAATTTGGACAGAGTATTACTGCAGTACCAGAGAAATCAATAGGAGAAAATGTAAAACCTAACCGCCAATAGATGCTGGAAAAAGAAGTCCTGCCTCACAGGTAAAAGAGCCAATCAGCTTTTGGATAGAGAGATCACCTGTCAAATAGGGGTGTAACAGGACGACATTTTCATGGTATGATAACCATCACAAAAATTACCACAACATTATGGTATCACGGTATTGAGGTACATTGATGATATTATTAGCAGTTTAATATTTGGGTATAAAATATGTCTGTTAAACACAGATAAATATTGAAGTTATAACTAGTTCTTTATTTTTGATTTCTTCAATGTTAATCCTTTAATTTTGGATCTTGGACACTCTCTTAATCCGACAAGGTAAAAAAAAAAAAAATCTCAAACAGGTAAAACAAATAATAACAAAAGATTGCAACATGTAGCTACAGAAGTCAGATGATTATAACAGAACTTTTTTGTTATTGTTATTTTGTGATTTATGAAATTGAATTGTAATAATTTGTAATGAGTATTGCTTAAGTTAACACATCAGATATGCATTTGTATGCATTCAGTAATTTGTTTCATTAAGATATATAATAAATTTGTGTTTATTATTCATATGATTTATTTATTGCCATTTTGTCCAATACTGTACATTTTCTGCCACATTTTCACTGTCAATTTCCTGCACACCAAAAACCATGCACTTTGTAAACCCTATTTAGTACTATTCTTTACAAGTAACATATTATGAAAAGTAGTATTTAAAAAAAAAAGTAATACAAATTTGTGCGATCCAACCAAATGAAGCACAATTAATGATACCACTGATGTCATATTATTCTGCTGATTTAATATATTGTCTTGATCGTAATATTGACCAGCTGTCCTGGAGATTTCAGTCTTTCCTCACTGAAGTAGAGGTATTTTCAAAGATGGTCACCAAGTGGACTGACTTTCCTTGAAAAAAGGACTTTGAAAACTGCAGTAATACTGCATCAAAATTACCACACTTGTACAACAGTAAAGAAAATGACAATAATATGTTGTCCAAATGACCACACTTGTACTGCAGTTATTTTTGTAAGGGTTACTACAGCAAATGTAGATTTAATTTCCTCTGTACATAAAAATTAAACTGCAGATGTCTTTTGTTTTTGCTAGTGAGTAACATTGAGATCTTTAACACTCCTGAATTCAGCACCAGGGACGAGTTCCAACAATGTAAGTAGAGAGAGAGAGAGAGAGATGCTTAAAGGAACAGTTCACCCAAAATTGTAATTCTCTTATCATTCACTCACCTTCATGCCATTCCAGATGTGCTTGACTTTCTTTCTGAATGTTGCTCTGTTGCTCCTTACAATAAAGTGAATGGTGACCAAAACTTTGAAGCTCAAAAGTAATCAGAAAAGTAGCAGAAAAGTAATCCAAAGGACTCCAGTGGATTAAAAAGGCTTCTGAAGTGCTTCAGTTTGGGGATAGAACAGACCAACTTGTTTTTCACTTTGTATGTTGACATCAGCAGTCTCTTTGGCGATCTCGATTACACTTCCTAGCACCATCTAGCGTATGGGCTGAAATATGTGCCACCAGAAACTGAATTTGAACCATTTATATTTGAATTTGAATGGCTAAACTTGAATAATTGCATTGAAAAACTGAATTTGAATCACATAATTTGAAATTGTATTGTTTAATTAAAATTGAATTTATTCAAAAACTGAATCTGAATTGTATCATTTGAAATTGAATTTATTCGTTTGGAACTGAAGTCCAATAAAATTTGATCCTCACTGAAAATTAAACTCTCTATATATCTTCACATTCACTTCTCACTATTCAGATTCAGTTCTCAAATTCAATTTCAAGTTACTGAGACAGACATCCGGGTAGTTGGAGGATGAAGGAAGAGCAATCGAGCGTAGATCGATAGATAGCGTTCATTGGCGCACAGGACTCCTCTTGGGCCAATCAGCACCAATGTTTTGGAGCACAGTACGTTACCCGCCATGAAACTATGGAATTACGATTGTGTCAATAATAATGAATGTAACTTTATAAAACTGAACGTAACTTTATAAAACTGAACGTAACTTTTTCAGAAACTATCAAAAATATTCCATTACAAAAGAAGAAAAACACAATTAAAATGGAAAAAATGAACTCAGTCGCATCGAATTTAACAGGCTCTTCAAATATGCTTCATTTTTTGTTAATGTTTTTCAAAGATTCGTTTTCGCAAATCGTGGATTCTGAATACATTGCCACAGATTTCAGCTTATGCTTCGCAGTTTTTCGTTTGCTGTTTTGAGACAAACCTCTCGTGGGGGTGGGCTTAACAGTGATCTACTCTGATTGGATAGTGAGCTTTTGATGGACAGGTGCTCTCTGACCCGGATGTACAGATGTCACTCAGTGGCGCGATATTGGAAAGCTCTCGCGGTGATTTGTAGTTATGCAATACGTCGTGCTTTGTTGTATTACTTACTAACAATATGTAAATAATATTTGACCTATAATTATATAATTTAATATTATATGAGACCTTCGATCGTCTAATAATCGTCTTCGATCAGTCTGTAAAGATGAGCTCTCAGGAGAGACACGGAGCGGCATCATCTTCCTCCTCCTCTTGTCCTTCAAGGCAGCTTGAAGTAAGTTCGTGTTACTGAAGTAACCAATAACATCGATAAAAGTTTTATTCATGTAACGTTACAGTGTGCAACAGTTCTGGCTTTATTTTGCAAATTTATTGTTGTATTGTAAATGCATGCTAAATAAAATTTTGCTGTTTTGTCATTGTCATGATTGCAAAACTGAAACCTGGCCATATCTTGGTCCACTGTTTGACTCTGCCCCCACTGCTGAACGGACTGCTGCTGACCCTGCCTTGTGCTGGTATTCCCGAGCGACTGGTTAAGAATTTCAAGGTTGGTATGTACAGCTGCAGATGCAGCGTCTGCACCAAGATTTCTGCCTTGCTGTAGAATAAAGACCAGTTTGATATCTGCACTGTCTACATTGACACGTCCTTGAATATAATAACTGTGAAAAAGAGCAAACAAACAAACTACATAACATCATGACATGACATCAGTGCATTGCAAACTTGTGAATGACAATAAAAAATTATTAAAAAATATATAAAAATATGATATTTTATATGTGTTTATCAAAACATTGTGAATAAATATAATAAAATATATGCAATATTCCACCACTGTGTTGAAATTTAGAGTGTTTTCTGTCAAATTAGACAATTTCTATCCATTTACTCCAATGTATGTGGGCAGGACGCTCTTTTAAATTCAGATATGCCTAATTCTCTAAAAAATTCCAAATATCCTGCAGAGCTGAAGTGGTTAAACAATAAATTTGCAAAATAAAGCCAGAACTGTTGCACACTGTAACGTTACATGAATAAAGCTTTTATCGATGTTATTGGTTACTTCAGTAACACAAACTTACTTCAAGCTGCCTTGAAGGACAAGAGGAGGAGGAGTGGAGCATTTGTTTAATAAGCAAGGTCTTTTATTCAGATATTCAGAATTTCTTTCTGAATACCAAATACCAGTAACCCCAAAGGAATTTGCTACAGTAATGGGTGCTATTCCCTCTGGTTTATGTAAAAACCGTAATTACTTCACACCAGTATCTACTGCATCCTTTCCTAAACCTTGTGATACTTCTGTTGGTCAAATCTGTTTTTCAGAGTCGAAAGCTAAAAACTACAAGATCTTTATTTCTTAAGGATTTGATTTCTGTTCCACCTGTTATTTCCTTTTGGAATAATTTGTTTGGTAACCTTAATTGGAAAAAATCTGGTCTTTACAGCAGAAATTCATTCTCACAAATAAAGTGAAAGAAATTTCCTTTAAGTTGATACACAGGTTCTATCCTGTTAAGAAATTTATACAAAGATTTAAATCTGACATTGAGCTAACATGCTCTTTTTGTGTGAATTCTGATGAAACAGTGGTTCATTTATTTTGGTCGTGTCATTACACTCAGAAGCTCTGGAATGATATTGATGTTTTTATCAAGTCGAAGATTTTGCCAGGCTTCTCAATACATATGAGAAACATTATATTTGGGTGTTTTGATTCAGACCCCACAAACGAAAATGTCTGTTTTGTTATTAATTTAATTATTTTCCTAAGCAAATTCTATATTCACAAATGCACATTTTTAAACTGTAAACCTATCTTCTCTGTCTTCTTAAAAGAAATAGAAAATTATCTAAATTTGATTTCAGTATAATAAGAAAGCCATAAGGACTGTTAGAATCTGCACTGCATTTGATCTCTTCATGTGAACATTTTTGTGTGATGTAATGCCCTACCTCTTCTTTTATTGTTATATACATTATTATTATTATTATCTTTTTTTTTTATTATTATTATTATTTTTTTGTCTTCTTTATTGTTTTGGTTGATATTATGTGATGTACGTATGCTTTCTCTTTTGTATGTTCCTGTTCTTTGCATTAAACATTTAAAAAAAAAAAAAAAAAAAAAAACAAGAGGAGGAGGAAGATGATGCCGCTCCGTGTCTCTCCTGAGAGCTCATCTTTACAGACTGATCGAAGATGATTATTAGACGATCGAAGGTCTCATATAATATTAAATTATATCATTATAGGTCAAATATTATTTACATATTGTTAGTAAGTAATACAACAAAGCACGACGTATTGCATAACTACAAATCACCGCAAGAGCTTTCCAATATGCGCGCCACTGAGTGACGTCTGTACATCCGGGTCAGAGAGCACCTGTCCATCAAAAGCTCACTATCCAATCAGAGTAGATCACTGTTAAGCCCACCCCCACGAGAGGTTTGTCTCAAAACAGCAAACGAAAAACTGCGAAGCATAAGCGAAATCTGTGGCAATGTATTCAGAATCCACGATTTGCAAAACGAATCTTTGAAAAACATTAACAAAAAATGAAGCATATTTGAAGAGCCTGTTAAATTAGATGCGACTGAGTTCATTTTTTCATTTTAATTGTGCTTTTCTTCTTTTGTAATGGAATATTTTTGATAGTTTCTGAAAAAGTTACGTTCAGTTTTATAAAGTTACGTTCAGTTTTATAAAGTTACATTCATTATTATTGACACAATCGTAATTCCATAGTTTCATGGCGGGTAACGTACTGTGCTCCAAAACATTGGTGCTGATTGGCCCAAGAGGAGTCCTGTGCGCCAATGAACGCTATCTATCGATCTGCGCTCGATTGCTCTTCCTTCATCCTCCAACTACCCGGATGTCTGTCTCAGTAACTTGAAATTGAATTTGAGAACTGAATCTGAATTGTGAGAAGTGAATGTGAAGATATATAGAGAGTTTAATTTTCAGTGAGGATCAAATTTTATTGGACTTCAGTTCCAAACGAATAAATTCAATTTCAAATGATACAATTCAGATTCAGTTTTTGAATAAATTCAATTTTAATTAAACAATACAATTTCAAATTATGTGATTCAAATTCAGTTTTTCAATGCAATTATTCAAGTTTAGCCATTCAAATTCAAATATAAATGGTTCAAATTCAGTTTCTGGTGGCACATATTTCAGCCCATACTAGCGGCTCTGCATAAATTATGTGTCAAGTGCTAGGAAGTGTAACCGAGCTTGAAATCCTGATTGCCAAGAAGATTGCTGATGTCAAGATTTAGAGTGAAAAGAATTATAATTAGACCTCAGATAAATGGTACCTTTGATATTTAGTGAAATTACCATCAACATTTGTGTATATTTATTTGTACAATTAATTGTGTTTCTACCTCCTCTGACCTGGCTTTGCTTTAAGTTGTTTTAATATATCTTGGAAATAATCATTTACTTTGTGAAGTCGTTTGGGCTACTTTTCTGCTATTTTTATGTGTTTTTTGAGCCTCATATTTTGGTACCTGTTAAATTGCATTATATGGACCTACAGAGCTCAGATATTCTTCTAAAAGTTTGTGTACATTAGATGAAGAAAACACATCTGGAATGGCATGAAGGGGAATAAATAATGAGATAATTCACTCCATTGGAAAAGACCCCACAGTTCATTAAGATTATTTAACAGCTCCTTAATAAATAAATAAAAGATGAGATTTAATCAATACAAATGTTTATTTGTGAGTTGTAATTCGAGATGGATTTAGATTAAAGACTGATGTTACCTGTGAATGAGACATAGTCTGTAAACCTAATCATTTGAAAAGGAATAAAGAGCCAGACTTATGTGATGCATTCATTCTGTAAAGTACTGAGAGATTATATCTTTTTCTCCATTAGATTCACATCAGTTCACTCTGGATCTGAACACAGTGAATCCGTATCTCTGTCTGTCTGAGAGGAATAAAAGGGTTACCTACACTAACACACCCCAGCGCTATCCTGATCATCCAGACAGATTTGATTGTTGGAGTCAGGTGTTGTGTAAAGAGAGTGTGAGTGGATGCTGTTACTGGGAGGTGGAGTGGAGTGGGAATCGTGGTGTGGATATTGCAGTGGCATATGAGAGTATCAAGAGGAAGGGAGATGGTAAAGAGGTTGATTTTGGATTTAATGATCAATCCTGGAATTTGTTTTGTTCTGCTTCCAGTTACTCATTCTGGCACAATAAAATTGAGACTAAACTCCCTGTAGTCCACAGCTCCAGTAGAATAGGAGTGTATGTGGATCACAGTGCAGGAGTTTTGTCCTTCTACAGCGTCTCTGACACAATGAACCTCATCCACAGAGTCCAGACCACATTCACCCAACCTCTGTATCCTGTGTTTGGACTATATTGGGGTTCAACAGTGAAACTTTGTACTCTTATATGATAAATCAGTGACAGTATCTTAACTCTAATCAATAAATCAACATCTGAACTTTAAATATCATAAAAGAAATACATTACTTCAAGTTCATCTGTTCATTTGCTTTAAAGTCTGTGCTGATGTAAATTGTAATATTATGATTATGTTGCGGATACAGCTGATTCATTGGATGCTTTTGAGTGAGGTAATGAACCAGTCCCGGTTCTACGGGGGAGCTTGAGGGTGCCAAGCACCCTTAAATGAAACGTAGAGCACCCTCAATTGCAGACCAGGTCAAACTGCTGCCTGCTGGTCGATTTATCATGAATGTTTTTTAATAGATCTTTCATTTATCTGGCTTTTGGACCTATCGTGCATCCACAAGCGTTTAATATGAATATATGAAACACCCCAATCAGAGATTTATACTTGCACAAATTGGAAATACAGTATGTTATACTTGATGTATGCAATCTGGCAACCATATATGCGAGTGCACACGCTTTACTACTAATCAAACATGCACAACAGATATCTGAAATTGGATTTTTGACATAATTACGGATGGTCAAATCTAAAAATGAAATGATAAATGAATCTGCCATAAATATTCTGCTCAAAGAAAAGAGTGATGCAGCCACTCCATGTCCATTCGTGAGACTGCATGTGCCAAGTCTACAAGCAAATATTTTCAGTGATGGACTTTAGTAAAAATGTTTGTTCATTGAGTTGTTTGTAAATTGTTGAAGTCCCTCACACTGTATGTGAATGTTACTCTGGCAGTAATCATTTATCAGTGTCATGCAGCCGGTTTTATTCAGTTGAGTGCTCAATGGGATGCCAATCAAACCATTGACGAGACCCACATCATGACCCATGAGTGTGTTAACAGGTTGATAATGTTTTCAGAATAAAACAAGTAAACGGGTCCACTTTGGGTGGTAATACTAAATTACCATTGCATTAAAGTATGGTAAAATAATAAATTCATAATTGTATTAAGTCTTTATTGAGTTTAAAAACCTGGAAAAGGGGAAGGGATCTCACTCAAATACCTATTGGTCCACAGTGGAACACTTTGATGGGTAAAATTGCCCTTTGAAGGTCTTTTCTGAGCACTGAAGTAAAGCAATTATTGTTAATTTACACTTTACAAATTAATTCTGTTATTGGTTTTATCTGACTCCGATTTATATTAATATGACTCCAATATAGAGTGGTGGTGGTGTAGTGGGCTAAAGCACATAACTGGTCTTCAGAAGGTTGCTGGTTCAATCCCCACTGCCACCATCATTGTGTCCTTGAGTAAGACACTTAACTCCAGGTTGCTCCGGGGGGGATTGTCCCTGTAATAAGTGCACTGTAAGTCACTTTGTATAGAAGCATCTGCCAAATGCATACCGGTAAATGTAAATTTAAGTTGACCTCTAATTTAGATTTAAGTTCTAATTGATTTCTGATCATTCTTTTAATATAACATTTTAAGTTATTGATCACTCTAAATCCTCTTAATTTTCATTATCCTTTAATTCGGGTCCCAACTGTCGCTCAGTGTCATATGCCGGCCGATTAATTACATAGATCTCACGGACACAAAATCGCCAGTTCCCTTCCGAGGGAACTCGCACTGCGTCGTTTAAAACGACTCTTTGGGGAACGCTCCTTAGCGTGCGCCTCTGAAATATGAATGAAACTATTCCAATCTTGATTGGTGTTGCGTCATGACGTAACATGTGACGGCATAACCGGATGCATAAAAGTGACGCCGGTACACATACACATTAGCTTTCGCTCTTCAGCAAGCGCTCTATGTTGAAATTGTTTGTCTTATTTGGTGTTGTTTGTCTGATTTAAAAATATTATGGCCACCGAACAGTTCAAGTAGTGCGTGCACCCCTGCCCTCGTTTCATTACGGGTAGGGACACGCACGCTTTATGTGTGAACTGTTTGGGAGCACAGCACGCTACAGGCAGCTCTCGAGGGATCTGCCTGTGAAAGTTGTGAAGCACTACATGAGAGTGCTGCGCTCCGGTTGGCGTGCTTCGATGAGCACGGTCAGGCTCGCGTTCCCCACGGTTTTGGTCCCGCGTCTGTTGAGGCAGCTGGCGATTGAAATCGCGGGGTTCGTAGCGGATTTTGCAGATGAGAATGAGACTGCTGCGGCACGTTCTCATTCTTCGTTTGAGGATCCCGAGCCTACTGTGAGTGGTGCAGAAGCTCGCGTCACGGCTTCTTCTGCCCATGATCAGGTCCCCTTGCTTGAGCTCACTGCTTCCGAGGAAGTGGATATGCTCAGCATCGATGCGGACGACCGTGAGCCAAGCACGCCAGTTTTTGGCCAAGCTTATGAGGAGCTGATTGAGGTTGTGACTCGTGCCGTGGCCAGACTGAATATCAGCTGGCCACAAAATGAGCAGGGAACGCAAGTTGAACGCAATTAGACGTGCGTTTCCTGCGGCACAGATCACAAACTCAGCGCCGGGGTTTGCCGTTTTTCCCCGATCTCCACAAAGATATCTAAAACGAGATTGTGGGGTAAAACGCATTCGTCCCGTATCTCCAGCCCCAGTGTTTGATTACAGACGATGTTTTGGGGGCATGGTATATGGGCTAAAACCCCGGCGCTGCCTAGTAAGCCCTGCAGAGATACATCTGCTTTAATAAGTAGGGCTTACATGGCCGCACACAATCGGTGTTGGTTTCCCGCCATCTCTGACGCTTCGGGCCACATCAATTTCCAGCGAACGCACACCGTGCCGTTCGTCTCAAAAAAAAAAAACAAGCATCAATGGTGGTCACAGAAACCGTATCGACTAAATCCTGCCGGTCTTTCGCTTCAGGAAGTCGAGAACAGTGCTTGAAAAACACCCGAGACCAGCCTCGAGAGGCTGGTTCCCTTAGTTGAAGCTTCAGGAAAGAGGTCCTACCGAGGTGGTAGAACCGAGGTTGCTCTCGCAGAGGAGTCCTCAGGAAATCGTTGTCGGTTCCCGCCGTCTCTGACGTTTCGGGCCACATCAATTTCCAGCGAACGCACACCGTGCCGTTCGCGTCAAAAAAAAAAAACACACATCAATTGTGGTCACAAGGACTGTATCGACTAAATCCTGCCGGTATCTCGCTTCAGGAAGTCGAGAACAGTGCTCGAAAAACACCCGAGACCAGCCTCGAGAGGCTGGTTCCCGTAGTAGATTTTGTAGAGGCATGGGCAGGCTCAGGTGATGGAACAAGAAGTGCAATCTCTGCTGCTGAAGGAGGCCATAGAATGTGTTCCTCATTCAGACAGGGAGTCCGGTCTTTACAGCCGGTACTTTATAGTTCCAAAAAAAGGATGGGGGGTTGAGGCCGATTTTAGATCTCAGAGTTTTGAACCGGCCTTTGAGGAGGTTCAGGTTCAAAATGCTTACCATTCCTGTCATCGTGAGTCAGATCAGATCCGAGGACTGGTTTGTCACGATAGATCTAAAAGACGCCTATTTTCATGTACCCATCCTTCCATGTCACAGGAGGTTCCTGAGGTTCAGCTTCGGGGCTGAAGCTTACCAATATCGGGTTCTTCCGTTCGGCCTAGCACTCTCTCCCGCACATTCACCAAATGTATGGATGCAGCTCCTGCTCCTCTGAGACTTCAGGGCATCCGCATACTGAATTTTATCGATGACTGGCTCATTCTGGCCCAGTCTCGAGAAATGGCGATTCGGCATCGAGATGTCATCCTTGGCCATATTCGAAGTTTGGGGTTGAGACTCAACACAAAAGAGTGTGTTACAACCATCCCAGTGCACAACGTTTCTGGGTGTTGTGTGGGACTTCGGTTACGATGCAGGCACGCATGTCTCCTGCACGTATCGAGTCCGTTCTGGCGATGGTGTCCGGGTTAAAACTAGGCCAGGCCATCACTGTAAAGCAGTTTCAGAGACTGCTGGGCCTCATGGCAGCGGCATCCAACTTGATACCTTTGGGCCTTCTACACATGAGGCCCCTCCAGTGGTGGCTGAAAGCCAAGGTGTTTTCCCCCAAGGGGAATCCATTTCAGTATAATCAGAGTAACGCGCAGATGCCTTCGTTCTCTGCTAATATGGAAGAAACCTTGGTTCCTGTCCCTAGGGCCAGTGTTGGGAGCGTCATGTCGCCGGAAAACCGTTTCGACAGACGCCTCCCTCACTGGCTGGGGCGCGGCTTCCTTCCAGACATCAAAGGTTACCATGTCCTAGTACGTTCGGACAATACATCAGTGGTAGCTTATCTGAACCGACAAGGAGGACTCAGATCGCGCCCTCTGTGCAGACTGGCGCATCAGATAATTCTTTGGTCCCAAGGGAAAATACTGTCTATCAGAGCATGTATATTCCGGGGGTTCAGAATCAGGGAGCAGACATCCTGTCGAGGCAGGGGCTGAGGCCCGGGGAATGGAGACTTCATCCAGAGGTGGTGAAGTTGATATGGGACAAATTTGGACCATCAGAAGTGGATCTATTCGCGTCTCGAGAGACGTCCCACTGTCCACTTTGGTTCTCCCTCTCACATCCAGCCCCACTGGGGTTGGACGCCATGGTACAGGCTTGGCCGAGGCTTGGCCTGTACGCATTTCCCCGATCGGCTGCTCCCGGGAGTCCTGGAAAGGGTCCGCCAAGAGGGCATCAGTCTACTTCTGGTTGCCCCCATGTGGCCGGCCCGAGTATGGTTCTCAGACATAATTTCACTCCTGATAGCTCCGCCATGGCAGATTCCTCTGAGGAGGGATCTGTTGTCTCAGGCGGGGGGCACAGTCTTCCACCCTCGGTCCAGAGCTGTGGAAACTGTGGGTCTGGCCCCTGAGGGGGTTCAGTACCTAAATGCTGGTCTATCAGCGGGGGTGGTTGAAACCATACTTAGCTCTAGGGCTCCGTCTACTAGAAGATTATATGGCCTCAAGTGGAATGTGTTCCACTTGGTATAGAGAACATGAATTAGATCCAGTTAACTGCCCGGTGGCTTCAGTTCTGGAGTTTCTTCAAGATCGTTTCTCTGTGGTCTCTCCCTTCCACACTTAAGGTGTACGTGGCTGCCATTTCGGCGTTCCATGCACCACTGAGTGATGGGCCTCTGGGGAGGCACCAGCTGGTCATTCGTTTTCTCCGTGGTACATGGAGGATGAGACCGTCAACCAGGTCCAGGGTTCCTGCCTGGGACCTGGCGGTGGTTCTCGAAGGGTTATCCCTGGCCCCCTTCGAACCCCTTCAGTCGGCTTCAGCCCAAGGACCTGACGTTCAAGATGGCTTTTCTCTTAGCTATTACCTCTCTAAAGAGGGTGGGTGATCTTCAAGCCCTGGCAGTGACGCCAGCTTGCTTGGAGTTTGCCCCTGGCGGAGTTAAAGCCATTTTACACCAGAGACCTGGCTATGTGCCTAAGGTGCCGTCTAACACGGCACGGTCTACGGTCCTGCAGGCTTTTTATCCTCCACCTCATGTGTCGGCAGAAGAAGAGAGGCTCCATTTGCTCTGCCCTGTCAGAGCTTTGAGTGTTTACCTCGAGAGGTCCTCTTCTTGGAGGAGGTCGGACCAACTGTTAGTGTGTTTTGGGTCACCTAAGAAGGGGCTCCCTGCCTCGAAACAAACCATTAGTAATTGGATTGTTCAGGCTATTATCTCGGCCTACAAGGTGCTAATTTGCCTTCACCTTTGGCCGTGAGGGCTCATTCAACTAGAGGCATGGCGTCCTCTAGGGCTCTCTTATCGGGAGTACCCCTCCAGGAGATCTGTGAGGCAGCCGGTTGGGCTACCCCGCACACTTTCATCAGGTTTTACAGTCTGCACCTCCCTAGTATGCCTGGCGCACGTGTGCTCTTGTCCTAGTTGAGTGCCTGAGTTCAGTTTCACCCTAGGGCAGGCCTTTTTTCGGTGCGTGGCCTAGTGGGCATTCGTTCCCCAAAGAGTCGTTTTCAACGACGCAGTCGCGAGTTCCCTCGGAAGGAACGTCTCGGGTTATGACTATAACCCTTGTTCCCTGAGAAGGAGCGAGACACTGCGTCGTCCTGCCACGCCCTCAAGGCCTGAGAGCGGCTTGCTTCATCGCTAGGCTAATGTGTATGTGTACCGGCGTCACTTTTATGCATCCGGTTATGCCGTCACATGTTACGTCATGACGCAACACCAATCAAGATTGGAATAGTTTCATTCATATTTCAGAGGCGCACGCTAAGGAGCGTTCCCCAAAGAGTCGTTTTCAACGACGCAGTGTCTCGTTCCCTTCTCAGGGAACAAGGGTTATAGTCATAACCCGAGACGTTCTGTTCATAGTCAGCAGTTGCAGGGTTTACTAATATCATCTGATTCAGACGCCTGCTGCTTGCTCATAACCAGATGATAGTTTTATTTAGTCACATTTCATACAACTTGCTAAGACGGTGATAAGCAGTGACTGGTAGTCTTACGTGGTTTTCGCCTATTCATAAGCTTCAGTAATGTCATTATCCTGGACATAAGTTTACGGTAACAAAAGGCATCCCTCGAATCTACTGGTGATCAATGATTTAGGAGGAATGCAGAATAAATCAAATAATAACTATTATTTGCCAGGTAGGATTAAAATCATAAGTTACAAAATCAATCAAAGCCAATTTTACATATGAAGAAATTCAGAGATCAGTGAGATGCATCACGGTTCAACCGGCAGGTAATTTTGGTGAGGTCAAAGTTTCAGGCAAGGGTATACGATGTTTCCCATGTTTTAAGGTTGGAGTTGGCATCAGGCCGGGAGGAAAATCTTTTGTTCCCTTTTCCTTTTCTGTTTGCCGCACCCCGTATAGGCTGCAGTACCCACATTGTCAAAAGAGAGCAAGATGTGCTGGATGACCTCTGTCTGTTGCTTCACCACCAATAACTGTTGGGGAAGTCCTCGACGGTGTCGCCTGAGAGGCCGACATGGAGAGATGGGCATGTTAAAGAATCGTGCCTTATCTTTGTCCCTCATCTCGACCAGGTTCAGCCACAGGTGGCGCTCTTGGACCACAAGCGTGGACATCATCTGCCCGAGTGCGCGCGCTGTGACTGCCTCGTTCCTGCTTCATGTTGGACTCCACTTCTACATGACTCTGAGTGATGATGACTAATAGCAGCCGGTGCTAGCAAAAAAGAGGATGAACTGATGCCAACTCCAACCTTAAAACATGGGAAACATCGTATACCATTGCCTGAACCTTGGACCTCACCAAAATTTCCTGCCGGTTGAACTGTGATGCATCTCACTGATCTCTGCCTGCATCACCTTTGTCTAATGATGGACTACACTCTTAAAATTTATTCATAGACTATCAATAAATTGCCAATAAAAGACTTCATCAGCCAAATAACAAAGAACAATGCATCTATGAAAGTGTTACTTAGTTTAATCATTTTAAACCATGACTTTAACTATACACAAGTAACATTGACATTATATTGATGTTAGTCAGAGGGGAACTGGCCCTCACAGTGAGTCTGGTTTAGGGTTAGGGTGGGGTTAGTCAGAGGGGAACTGGTCCTCACAGTGAGTCTGGTTTAGGGTTAGGGTGGGGTTAGTCAGAGGGGAACTGGCCCCCACAGTGAGTCTGGCTTAGGGTTAGGGTGGGGTTAGTCAGAGGGGAACTGGCCCCCACAGTGAGTCTGGTTTAGGGTTAGGGTGGGGTTAGTCAGAGGGGAACTGGCACTCACAGTGAGTCTGGTTTAGGGTTAGGGTGGGGTTAGTCAGAGGGGAACTGGCACTCACAGTGAGTCTGGTTTAGGGTTAAACCATAAAGACAGTTTACAGTTATTATCAACTGCAACTAATGAGCAGTCTTAACTGGCCAAAACTTAGACTCATGCATAACCGACTGAACACAGTAAATGTATGTGATTCCTGCTAGAACTCTTTGAATCCTCTCAATTGTAAAATTTGGGCGTCCACTTAAACGTCTGTCAATTAGTAACTCAGTCAGAGTGAATGTCCCGTTACGTGTTTAATATGAGCAAAGGTTTCAGTAATCAAGATCTGTGCCACGGAACGCATTCGTGTCATAGAGAAAACTGTGTAATGTAATTACACACAAAGTAACGAGTCTACCTTAATGCAAGCAAAAACGCAGAAGAACCACTTTTATTGTGATTTCTACAGACACGGGTGAGTTTAGTTGATAACTGGACTTAAAGGAAAGTGTGTGTGCTTAATTCTGTCAATGTGCTTTTCTGACTTTATTTGCTCTTCTATATATTATAAACTGTTCCTTAAATGTGTCTTTATGGGTTAATAGAGCTGTTTAGCTCCCATCAGCTACTTTTAGGTTCACTTTTGCTTAATCAGAAGAATGAATATAGGCAGTGAATGTCCTGAGAAGACACATTTGCTTTAGATTTAACTTTTTAAATATTTTTATTATTATTAATTTCTTAATTTTTTACATAACAAGGACTTTTGTATGTAGGACATGTTTTGTCCCTTATTTCAATAATCAGAGATAAACTTTATTTGTTTCCCAAGATGTTGTGAGAGGAATGGGTTAAGCCCCAAATAGTTTTACAGCAATTTATCACCTAGTTTTAAGTAATCACTGACTGTTTATTGAAGGTAGAACAGCTTTACAATACTATGACTAACAATTTTAGATAGGCCTTTATATCAGCAAATGCACTGTACAATGTACAAAAGTACAAAGTACAAAAAATGCAATAACCCATTCAATAGTTTATAAAACAGTTCGTATCATAAGTGTGTTTGTGTTGTAATTAGTGTTGTTGCAGCACTAGCAAAAAGGCCCACAAACAGCCCACTTCTGGAAAATATGTTTCACAGATGAACTAATGTGTGGCTCTCTGTCAGTGTGTACATTCAGTGAAATGGCAGGATCCAGTATTTCAGTAACTCAGGATCAGTTCTGTTGTTCAGTGTGTTTGGATCTCCTGAAGGATCCAGTGACCATTCCCTGTGGACACAGTTACTGTAGGAGCTGTATTAAAGACTGCTGGAATGGGAGGAGATGTCCTCAATGCAGAAAAAAATTATTTCCAAAACCTGATTTAAGTAAAAATGTGGTGATTGCGGAGATGGTGGAGAAACTGAAAATGACGAGAATCCAAGAGACTCCCTGTTACGCTGGTCCTGCAGATGTGGAGTGTGACGTCTGTACTGGAATAAAACAGAAAGCCGTCAAGTCCTGTCTGGTGTGTCAAAACTCTTACTGTCAGAATCATCTAGAACAACATGAAAATCTCTTCAAGAATAAGAGACACAGCTTGATGGATGCCACTGGACGACTCCAGGAGATGATCTGCCCTCAACATGATAAAATGCTGGAAATTTACTGTCAAACAGACCAGAAGTGTATCTGTGTGCTGTGTATGGTGGATGAACACAAGAACCACAACACCATATCAGCTGCAGCAGCAAGGACTGAGAAACAGGTGCACTTCAATGGAAACTCATGAGGAACAGCTCATGTACTTTATCTTATTGTGTTTTGATGGACATAGACAGTGTTACATTCATACAGACATTTATTTGTGCTTTGTACAGCGAGATTTGGAGGAAACACAGAGTAAACTGCAGCAGAGGATCGAGGAGAAAGAGAAAGATGTTCAGGAGTTGAGAGAATCTGTGATGTTTCACAAGGTGAGTTTTGAGAAGATCAACTGCTGGACAATCAGGTGTGTGTGTGTGTGTGTGTGTGTGTGTGTTTTAACAGTAATGTGTGTGTGTTACCAGAGCTCTGCACAGAAAGCAGTGGAGGACTGTGAGCGGATCTTCACTGAGTTGATCTCATCCATTGAGGAAAGTCGCTTTGAGCTGACACAGCTGATCAGAGATCAGGAAAAGGCTGAAGTCAGTCGAGCTGAAGAACTCTTGAAGCAACTAGAGCAGGAGATTGATGATCTGAGGAGGCGAGTCGATGAGATGCAGCAGCTTTTACACACAAACGATCACATCCATTTCCTGCAGGTATCAGAGCTGGACTCTACTGAGGTCTTGTCAATACATGGAGTTCTTATTTGTTTTCCTGGAACATGTTTTTATTTGTCTTCATAGAGTTTCCAGTCGCTCTCTGTCCATCCTGGATCCTCTGACAGCATCAATGTCACTTCTCGTCTCTCTTATGAACATGTAGTGAAATCTGTCACTCAACTCAGAATCAAACTGGAGGATTTCTGCAGAGAGGAGACCAAGAAGATGTATGATAGAGGTACATATATGTACTGTAAACCCAAATAAGTTAGCAGAACTCAGAAATTGTAGGTAATGAGTTACATGAATTGTCTGATTCAAGTATATAAATTCCTAATTCAAGTAGAACAGTGAAACTGTCCGGGTTTGATTTTGTACTACTTATGCATGCTGATTGCTCTTAACTTGAAACATTTTGTAAACTTACTCATACATTTTGATGGCACAAATTTTGAGTAAATCACCTCAACACAAATCACTTTATTCACCATAATGGTGAACCCAAACCCCCAAAACACCAACATAACAGAAACTCTTCTCAATGGCAACTAAACACTAACAGGTTTCCCCCTTTGCATTCATGTTCCAAAAACACATATAATAACACTTAATTTGAACATTTACTTTCCCCATCGAGTCCCTAATTTGAATGATTAAATTTTTCCCTTCTCAATACATTTAATTACTTTGGGCATTGGGGTTTACAGTGATTCATTTATTCTCAGAAACGAGTTAAAGTAATTATTTCCTATAAAATGAACATGTTCATTTCCTTTTTATAAGAGAATTAAACTGTAGATGTCTTTGTTTTGATAGTGAAATACATTCAGATCTTACCCACTCCTGAATACAAGACCAGGAAGGAGTTTCTACAATGTAAGTTACAAAAAAAACACAAACACTTACAATATAAGCCTATATTATAAAGATATATAAAGGTGATGGTACAGATAGCATGTTGTTTTAATGGAAGTTATGAAAGATTATGTATTATGTATCTCCTTCAGATTTCCATCAGTTCACTCTGGATCTGAACACAATAAATGAGTATCTCCGTCAGTCTAAGAGGAACACAGTTGTTACTTGCACTGAGAAACCCAAGCGCTATCCTGATCATCCAGACAGATTTGATGGTTGGGGTCAGGTGTTGTGTAAAGAGAGTGTGAGTGGATGCTGTTACTGGGAGGTGGAGTGGAGTGGGAATCGTGGTGTGGATATTGCAGTGGCATATAAGAGTATCAGGAGGAAGGGAAATGCTCCTAAGTGTTTGACTGGAGGTAATGATCAGTCCTGGAGATTGACCTGCTCTCCTTCCTATTACTCATTCTGGCACAAAAACATTGAGACTAAATTGCCTGTAGTCCACATCTCCAGTAGAATAGGAGTGTATGTGGATCACAGTGCAGGAGTTTTGTCCTTCTACAGCGTCTCTTACACAATGAACCTCATCCACAGAGTCCAGACCACATTCACTCAACCTCTGTATCCTGTGTTTGGACTAGATAGAAACACAACAGTGAAACTCTGTTCTCAAACTGTAGAAATGTTATAGAGATACTACAAATAATATTGACATATTACAGATTTAAGTTTCATGATAAATCAGTAATTGTGAGCTAAAAATAATGTGTTAAACATCAGCAGATAAATCTATTTTCTGTTCTAGTGATAAAAACTGAATGTGTGATTCACGTCATTTTCAGTGTTTGTTGACATGTTTGATTGTCAAACGTAACTTCTAAATCTTCTCATGGGTTATTGAAAGGTATTTTAATTATATATAATCTGACCTTTTATTTTACTGATGTTTCACAAAATACAGAGCACTATAATGCAACTTTAAATCACTTTACTCAGATTAATTCATGTCTGAAAATACCACATAACTAATAAATGCTGTATAAATAATGATCATTGAATAAATCATGTTTCAGTGTTTTTATGTTTGTAATGCAGTTCTATCTGTTCACATTCACAGCAGTGCAATCTTTGTGAGGGATGGACAGTCTCTTCAGTGTACTGTTCTTTAAACTGTTTTGGATGGTTCAGCTGACAGAATATTGAGGGGAAAAACAACGTAACAAAAAACATGAGTTGTGGAAAATTAGATGTGATCTAGGAGCTTTACACAGTGCATGCCGTAAGAGACTGTAAGATTATCCCTCACAGCATCATTTTCATTCACATTAAAAATCGAATTTATTCTATGAGAAATTATTTCAAAAATCTGCCAAGGATTATAGAACACAGACTAATGAAAATGAAGCATTGTGTGGACCATTGTAGCTGAAATAGGATGTGGCGTTTGGGGGCGGCTTCCAATTTGACGACCACCTAGTTCGCCTATGCCTAGAAATGGCCCTGAACAGTCAGACTGAAGCACTACTCGCTGCCAAAATTTAAACAAGTTAAATATTTAACATTTATTAAAGAGTTTAACATAATAGTATGGTGGTAAGAGGAGCTCTTTTTATGTTATAGTGGGTGTGTGTACATTTTGACCATTTAATTTTCTATTTAAAAAGGAATAAAGACAAAGGGGCAAATGGCTCATTTTTTCTTTTGGCTTATGAAATGGAAAAACTAGAATTCGTCTCTTTCTTTAAATTAGTAAAAAATGAGTTCATGGCTTGAAAATGAAATACATACATGTGGGTGCACTGAAACGCCCATTTCTTCTGATTGGTCAACCCGCCCCGTCTTCTTTACAGCCTTAATCCTGTCAGCCAGAATAAAAGTTAATACCACTTTGCAAATTTGCCTTAATTTGTATTAAATATTGTACCGATCTGCCACTCACTGTAAACTATGCATGTCATATGTAACAGAAACTTGTTGCTGGCAACCTACTGTAATGTTGCCTCTAATGGATGATGTTTGAGAAATTGCAAGCCACATTATTATGCTGACTGGGAGTTGGTCTACTATAGACCATGACTGAGTTCTAAATTGCATACTACCATACTACTCCTATTTCTGCCGTAGACACGTATGGCAGAAGTTGTATGGTTAGTGTGCCATTCCGAACTCAGCCCATTTTAAGACGATTTAAGGAAGTGGTGTCTTTTTGTTCCTTTAACAATTCCTGGTAGTTGTTGAACTCTGATTGCGTTCCAAATTGCATAAATAACCCTCCGAAGGGCACTTTGAAGAAGAATCATGATAGTCATGCTATCCCAATCTATCCAATAGCCACGTTGAGGAAGCATTTGTAGATGGCTCATGTTCTCACTGCAAGAACATGACCATGGCTACGTTAAGGGTGCGAATCTCCTTCTTGGGGAGAGCCACTTCAGCAGGCCCCCCTCGCTGGTCCTTCTACCTATGGGTATGAGGCTGCCGCAGTTGACACTGAAGGTAATTCGGGGGCTTCAATGGGTACGGTTACACAGGGTAATCCACCACGAACCACTCATCCCCCCAACGCGTCCGTTTGCCACCGTCCATCTCTAAGATGAGACAGGCAGCTCACCTTAGTGCCAGCCTAATATCTCTTCCGGAGCTCGAGATCTGGATGAGATGTCGATCGATGCATCAAAGAGCGTCTTGGTGGTGTTGGATGCCGAGGACTTGAGTGGGCTGCTGCCTTCAGGGGTGGCAGCCCGGTCTGAGGCTGACGCGGAACTGACCGCAATGTTTGCCCAGGCCACCATGAGTGTTGCGCTTGAGTGGAACCCTGCCCCTGCCCCTGAGCACTCGCATCTTGACGACTGGTTTCTGGGTGCCGGCCCGCCTTACGCAGGGCACGCAGAGCAAGGTAAGTGCTTCGAGTGCTCCCAACCCGTTGCGCTGGCTGCCCAAAACCATCCGACTCCACATGTGATTCAATTCACCAGGCGGCCCATCCCTGGTTCTGCGGCGTTCTCTTCACGTCAGTGAAGGATAAGAGTGCCACCGTCCTGTGGGCGGAGATCATGGTCCTCCTACAGAAGGGTGCGATAGGGCCTGTCCCTCCAGCCGAGGTGAGACAGGGGTTTTAAAGCCCTTACTTCATCATTCCCAAGAAGGGCAGTGGGTTGTGGGCTTTGCACAGACTCCCATTCAAGATGCTGACGCAAAAGCACATTTTGACATGCATTCAGCATCAATTAGTTAATGACGCGTTCTTCCACGTCTCGATTTTACCTCGACACAGACCCTTCCTGCGGTTCGCGTTCGACGGTCGGGCATATCAGTACAAGGTCCTCCCCTTCGGCTTGTCACTCTCCCCTCACATCTTCATGAAGGTTGCAAGGAAGTGGAAATGTCTGCCCCACTGAAGTACTTTCAGAGGCTCCTGGGGCATATGGCATCCTCAGGGGCGGTCACGCCATTTGGGTTTATGCATATGAGACCACTACAGCACTGGCTCCAGACCCGAGTCCAGAGGTATGCATGGCGCCGTGGCATACATCGCGTGGGTCTCACGCCTGCCTGCCACAGCTTTTTCAGCCCTTGGACAGAACTTGCATTCCTGCGTGCAGGAGTCCACATACGGCAAGTGTCCAGTTGCGTCATGGTTACAACGGACACCTCCAAAACAGGCTGGGGCGCTGAGTGCAATGGGCATGCAGCTGCTGGCTCCTGGACAGGACCTTGCCTGCTTTGGAACATCAACTGCCTCGAGTTGCTGGCAGTACAACTCGCCCTGCGGAGGCTATAGCTGTTGATCCAGGGCAAGGACATGTTGGTCCGGACAGACAGCACAATGACAGTAGCTTATATAAACCTCGTCACATGGTCCTTTCAGGCCTAAAGAGAGCCCCGTTTGAGCCTCTTGAGTCAGTCGAGTTAAAGGTCTCACTGAAGACCACTCTCCTGACCGCGCTCACTTCCATTAAGAGGGTTGGGACCTGCAGGCGTTCTCTGCCAGCGAAGAGTGCCTAGAGTTCAGCTTGGAAGACTCTCAGGTGAGAGTCTTTTAGGGGATATTTTAGGGATCGTGTGGTGAGCCTGCAGGCGCTGCCCCCCTAGGAGGCAGACACAGCCTTATCGTTGCTGTGTCCGGTGTGAAAATTAGATTTGGCTGTGGCCTTTAAATGCTCATAAAATGTTCACAATTTGTTAACAATAATTTTATTAAACAATTATATATAATCACTGAAATATAAATCATAATTCGAGGTGAACGTGTTTTTGTATTATTTTAAGATTTGATCACAGATATATATGCTGCAGAGTTGTGTTCGCAATGAACTGTTCTGTGGAAGTAATGAACTGTTCAGAAGTCTGAAACAAAGACTGAGAACCCAGTGGTGGCTCAGTGGTTGAGGCTCAGGGTTACTGACCAGAAGGTTGGGGGTTCAAGCCCCAGCACCACCAAGATGCCACTGTTGGGCCCTTGAGCAAGGCACTTAACTCCAGGTTGCTTCGGGGGATTGTCCCTGTAATAAGTGCACTGTAAGTCGCTTTGGATAAAAGCGTCTGCCAAATGCATAAATGTAACCCTTTACATGCCTCCGAAAAAACATACATGCACATAGATGGCTTTTCTGTCATCTGTTCTTAAAAATATGAATAGAGAAATATGTGTTTCTTCAAGGGACATTTCACAGGAAACTTTGAGTAAACTATTAAAGGCAAAAAAGATCATTAGAAATGGTGAGCTGTAACAGTGACTGAAATATACACATTTCCATTTATATACATTTTAACCTTAAATCTTGGTGTTGGATTAAAATAAAGTTCAAAGACATATGCCGATTACACAGATACAGCTAAACATTACAGGCACACGTTTTATTCTAAATCAATCTCACATCAGTTCATTTTCTTGAAGCATTTTAAATTGCATAAATAAACTCATTCCACTCGTAGTAATGTGAGAATATTTACATTTCTCCATATTAACATGTGTATTCACATACATGCACATGAACAACATTCATAAAACAAGCTTAACCATATACACTCATAGTTCCCCAAAGAAATAACATTAAATATCAATTCTGTTTGTTCTTACCAGTGGTGTTTGATGTGACATCAGGGTTTAGCTGTCTTCTTCTGTGGATTTTCTGGCGGGTTGCAAACCAACTTAAAAGGTGCATACCGCCACCTACTGTGCTGGAGTGTGACGAAGATGGAAAAAAGATGTTTCAGACCATTGTTTCTCAAGAATCTTATTATCGCTTTTAATACTCTGCCAGTTTCTAATCTAATATTTCAGATATTGCATTAAGTGAATTATGTGCATCCTGAAGCTTGTAATTCTCTTATAAATTCTATTATTTTCTGTTCAGACTTGGTACACTTAATTAAAACATGTTCCACAGTTTCCATTACCTGACATGTTCCACATAGACCTGTGTTGAGTTTGTGTTGCGATTAAGTTTAGTATGATCCATTCTTAATCTTGTAAACATAATATGATCCTATCTATTTAAGCTATAATTGATTTTACATTGTCTTTCATTACTTTGTATTTTATGGTAATGCCTGCCATTCTAGAATAGAAGCCTTTATTACATACTTTATTTACACAATATACATACATATTTGCATATATTGAAATGTGTTTGTTTTCACATATCCCAGCTAAACTGGGGTCAGAGTGCAGGGTCAGCCATGATACAGATAGGGTCAAGGGCCTACAGCTGGCTTGAACCCCCAACCTTCTGGTCAGTAACCCAGAGCCTCAACCGCTGAGCCACCACTGCCCAATGAGGCTCCCAGGGTCCTAAGTTCTGACATGTATCCCAATACTGTATCCCATTTATTATAGCAAGCTTCTTGAATCAGATGCTGCCCTTCTGACCAGCTTAAATTGACCAGTTTTTGTTATTTAATTTAAAGATGTGAGGGCAAT
Organism: Xyrauchen texanus; assembly: GCF_025860055.1. Classification (NCBI taxonomy): domain Eukaryota; kingdom Metazoa; phylum Chordata; class Actinopteri; order Cypriniformes; family Catostomidae; genus Xyrauchen; species Xyrauchen texanus. The sequence continues at coordinate 47,024,119 of NC_068283.1, forward strand.
AGGTCTGTAGTGTCCTGCTATTGATGGTTATTTTCCTGGTTTGGCTATAGGAATGATGACTGCATGTTTACAGTTCTTTGGCAATCTACCTTCCACCCTTGCCTTATTAAAAAGGTCCAAAACTGCCTTGATCGCTTCGTCTGCATATTTAATCATAAAGTAACAAAACCCGTCTTTCCCCGGAGCAGGGCGGCCAACCCGAGTTTGCACTCTTTTGAACTCAGACATCTAAAACATCTAAAGCTGTCTGTCCAACAGATTTCTGGTTATATACGTCTAGAGGCTGTTCCAGAGTTTCCCTTCTTCTTTTCTTACAATCATCTAGATTTTCAGTAATATGTGCTTTTTTAAAAGTTCGGACTAACTGCTCTGCTTTCTCTTCTTCTGTTACTGCTGTTCTCCTATTAGCACTGGAATATTATTGGATTGAGAAACCCCATTTATCTTCTTCAGCACACTCCACACATCTCCAAGCTGCGTTTCTCTTCCTATTGGAGAGCAACATGTTTAGGGTGTAGATGTGTTTCTCACTGCCAGTTTCTTCCTCTTCCTCATGAGATTTGTAGTTCTTTTTTTAACCTCCATTCAACGAGTACTTTTAGGTGCTGTTGGCGTTTTGTTTTTACATAATGCATTTAATATTACCATCTGACAGATATCAGTGAAACGTGTGTCGTGAGAAATCACCCCTGTCATTGACGGCACTCGACTCTCTAAACAGCAGAATAGAGGGGAGTGGCCTGCGTTTTTTTAGCCAATCAGAAGTGAGCACTGCGTGTACACTAACATCGGATTGGCTGACGTGTCTTTGGAGGTGGGTTTTGGGAGAGAGGGCATGAAACTTTGTAAAGTTAAGTTAAAAATATCATATTCAAACCATAGAGACATGAAACAACAACATGCAACAACACATCTAATAAATGAACTTCATTTTGCAGGAAAGAGAAACTAGAGGAGAGGAAGTTTTATTAGGCAATAGTAGAACAGTCAAGAGATGTTTTCATTCTTGAGGGAGTGATTCAAGGCCACTCATATCTGACTCATGCAACGCAGAATTAACCCTTGTGTGTCTATTTAAAAAAGTTACTCCGAGGACCTTAGAGGACAAAAAATGTCTGTCAACAAACTGACATAAAATATAATATATTCATATTATTTTCCACTTTCTGTGACTCATAACTACCATACATTCATTCGTTTTCAGGATTTTAACCATTTAATATATATATATATAATGCCACTGTTGATTTCACACACACACACACACACACACACACACACACACACACACACACACACACACACACACACTTGTATCTGCATCATGTATTCAGTTGTCCTGCAGGTCTCTATAATACAGTAAACAGAGAATACACACACACACACACACACACACACACACACACACACACACACACTCTCTCACACACACTCTCTCTCACACACACACACACACACACACACACACACACACACACACACTCTCTCACACACACACTCTCTCTCACACACACACACACACACACACATCATGTATTCAGGTGTGCTGCAGGTCTCTATAATACAGTGAACAGAGAATACACACACACACACACACACACACACACACACACACACACACACACACACACCTCTATAATACAGTGAACAGAGAATAGGGGAAAAGCTTGTATTTGCTCCACAGGATAAACATGAGGAAAATGGCGCCATCTGGTGGAAAATATTACAAATGTAAATGTTGAAGTCAGGACTCCAGAATGAAAGTATAATATCATAGAATTCATGATTTTATGCTTTTATGGCACTGGGATTAAATATTGCCGTTTCACATTTTTGTCCTGAAGGTCCCGAGTGTGACTATTGTGTGTACACAGTGTGTTATAGATGTGTTATAGATGTATTATAGATGTGTTATAGGAACTGAGGCTGAAGTATCAAATTCCTAAAAAAAATACACACCTTTGGCAAAATGTATGCCGTTGGCATTAACACATCTTGATCAAAATTATTGAAAAAACTAAAATGTAAAAGACAAAAATGTCCCCATGGTCGCACAAGGGTTAAGAATATGTCTTACTGAGACTAAAAACTCTTCTAAAAAAAACATTTTCCATTACACATTACAGAGCAGATATTGATTTTTGTAGGACCATTATAGTCGTGGACAAAATTTCTATTGAAAGTTACAAAATGCCCCCAATATTGAAAATGTGGTGTCAAAAATTATTTCTGAATATTTTATTATAAGCCTAGTTGTTATAATATCATGTGACACAATTTGTTGTTTATTTACATTTGTTTGTAACAATGTATCTGATTATTCAGATTGACAATTAAAGGTAAAAAAAACTAAATGCTCAGGGCAAACAAATTGAAAATTGCCCCTTAGTGGAACTTTATTATGATTTAGCTAAAAGTCTGACTGAAATCTAACTTTAAAGTACATGTAGTGTTCGGTAAGTTACTCTAAAGAGTAATGAATTACTAACACTAATTATTTTCTACAGTGTACTAATTACTCTGTCTGAAAAGTAATTGCATTACTTATTAATAATTACTTTCTAAAACCCTGATCAGCCTCGACCAGACGATAAATACAAGGATAGACATGAAACTGTTCTTTTAATTCTCTCAAATAAATCATATAAAATCTAATAAATTATTCATGAACTGGTCAAAACATTTAAAGGGGCAGCGTTAAATTAGAAAACATACTTTTTAACATTAGACGTTAAATGTTTAGTTTAAATTCACTATTGTTTTATATACAATTGTTCTACAGTCTATACAGTATTTAACACAATTACATCAGAAGTAACTGTGATTAAATTACTGAAAAATTAAGAGTAATCCCTTACTTTACATTTTCAACCAAAATTAATTTAATTACAGTAATGAATTACTTAGTAATGCATTGGCAGCACGTGCCTTGTGCATAGAATTAGGAAAGTATAATTCCATTTCATTGTCTATAAAAGTGTGTCAGTAATAATTCTGGTGTAAATTATTGTCCAGACCGCTGTCACGTGGTACTTGTTACTTTTCTCAGCGCTGCTCTGAATGGACCAATCACGGCCGCGTATGATGACTCGTAGAGACATCTTTAAAATAATTTTAATGATATTTATACTGTTGGTTTTCATTTTTACGTCAATTATTAATACAATTAATTTATTATATTTTCTAAAGTACAAATATCTTCAGTAAAACCCCAAAAACTATTTGAATGTTTATTACGGAGGATTCGGCTCTTTGGGCCACCCGGCGCCCTCTGTGGGAATCACAGTGTGTTTCTTAGGAAATAGAAACCTACCCGGTTAGAAACCTTTAGTGCGGTTCACAGTACGGGTGAGGCGCAGCGGTGTCGCGAACATGTTGCAACTTTGATTGATCAACTGATTCTCTGTCAATCATCCATCTGTTGAGTTAAACGCAAACTATTAACAAATCGCACGCAAGTCGCCGAAGAAAGCGCGTCCTGACGTCATTTCTGCACAAACAGGTGAGTGAAGAGTTGACTCATCTATTAACGTGAGTTTATATTTGTATTACGTGTTTATTAAAGGTTAGGGACTGTATTTATGAGTTGTTATAGTGCCGTGTTAGTTTCATCAGCTGCTTTATTTTCGCTTTTGCAGAAACTGTAACGTGAAGGCAGCGAGCAGGAGTTATTTTGGGTGCGTCTGAAATCCTAGTGAGCTCCCTACATAGACAGCAGTATCATTGCACGCGCCCCGTGACTCCCAAAAATCTATTTAGGGAGCTCACTCGATTTTGACATTTGACTTGTCACATTAGAAACATTATCACAACTTCCCACCAATACACACACGCACACACACACACACACATACATCACTGTAAGGACTTTATATTTACATATGAAACGTGTTTTCCTCCCGTGTGCCTGATATTTTTGGTAATTATATGGACATGTAGCCAATGCATTTAATGCATTGTAAGTGCAATAATTCAGTGCATTATTTACATTTACATTGAAGCTGTCTTCTGTGTCCTAATATGGGCCTGTCATGTCTAACTGATGTAAACATGCACTTAACACATGTGTTTGTTTGTCAGGTGTGTGAGGAAACATGAGTCGTGAGCGTCAGAAGCGCAGAGAGGAGATTCAGAGAGCGCTGAGCTTCATCAAGTAAGACAGATATTTAAACCTCAAAACTATGCAATATCAAGGACGGCCCTTGCATTTTAGGGGCCCAATGCAGATTTTAAAATGGGGCACCCATAGCTACAAGTACACCCATGCAAACACACCCAACATCAATAACTAAGCAAGCTTAAACTGTTCAAACAAACAAGTTAATTTATTTTTAAAAGTACAAAGCTTAAAAACTTTATTTGCACGTGTATAACAACTTCTGGATTAAATAAATAAGAGAATATCATTTTTTTAACTAACCAAACACAACAATCATATGTATAAATTAGAGGTGCACTCAGTAACGTTTTGTTGTCATCTTGGACTTGGACAGTGACCTCTAGTGGTGTGGATGCAGCATCATTTAAAATCAATTGATTTCAGTTTCAGATGCCATTAATTCACTAGTCACAATCAGCCATGATTCATTTAATCCAACTGTGAAAGTGTCCAATAACAAGATGGTTACTGAGCTTAAGCGAGTAGTGTTTGGGTGGCCATGTGACTCTAAAATGGCCGCCCCCATGAGGGCACCCCTGCCCCATGTAGACTAAAACAGCTTTTATGAGGTTTCTGATATGACTAGAGTCCTCAGCTCATGTGAGAGCTCATGATTTTATACACGTTTCAAAATTACAGTTAAATTCTTAATGAGAAAAACTTTTTTAATGCACTGAATAACATATTCAGTGGTTGTAGTATTGTGATGAAACTTAAAAAAACATTGCTGGCAGCGGGACGAAACACCATTCTCTTCTCTGTGTGTGCATCAAGACTCTCTCTCTCCACCAGCCCATGAGATGCCGAGCCGCTGAAGAAAACCTAAACCAAACCCTTCTCTGTGCTGCCCAATGTTTTCCTCGGCAAAGGCATCATGCTTTAGAGGTCGACCGACAATGGATTTTGCAGATACCGATAACTGATTAATCAGCCCATATTTTCAATATGTATTTATATGTAAAAAAAAAAAATACTTTTGTTTTTACTTTACTAATGATGGGCACTGACAAAGAGTCCAAAATGAATAAAATCCCAGATCCATTATATTGTTCAACCAAAATCCTAGTAAATCCCCAAAAGTAAAAATAATTCAGATTTGGTGCATAGCATAGGACGTTTAAGTATAAACAAGCGCGAAACACACTGGGGACTCTTTTGATATGATGAAATGGGGAAAAAAGTTTAGCTAATAATGATAGTTCCAAAAGTCACCGGTTAATTGGTAAAACCGATATATTGGTCTACCTCTATTGGATATGAATATGGGGAGAAGAATGAAATTGGCAAAAGGTTCACCTGTACCTGTCATACTAAAGTCGCCACACTGCTTCTTAAGGAAACAGAAGTCAAATGTACATATATCTTTATGCCTTTTCTGTAATTACCATATAATATTATTTCATAGTTTTGACAGGTTCTATCTAACTTTTGCTGCGCATATATCTGGGCTGTGTGGCTAGTGCTATTTACACTTAGTGCAAATAATTATGTATCTGTACTGTACCCGTGATAATGGGCCCCCTGGTGGTCGCAGTTCCTATAGTATATTTTTATTAAACATATAAAAGATATTTGTAGAGTAGCCTGGGCATTATGTAAATCAGGAAAAGTCTGAAGTCTGAATGCTGTAAGGCCTTTGTGACTATACTATGGGAAACTTTGAAGGTCGCACATACAGTGGATATAAAAGTCTATACACCCCATGTAAAAGAATGAGACAAAGATAAATCATGTCAGAACTTTTTCCACCTTTAATGTGACCTATAACGTGAACAATTCAATTGAAAAGCAAACTGAGGGGAAAAATTAACCTCCCAATAACCTGGTTTCATAAGTGTGCACACCCATAAACTACTACTTTGTTGAAGCACCTTTTGATTTTATTACAGCACTCAGTCTTTTTGGGTAGGAGTCTATTAGCATGGCACATCCTGACGTGGCAATATTTGTCCACTCTTCTTTACAAAAGTGCTCCAAATCTGTCAGATTGCGAGGACATCTCCTGTGCACAGCCCTCTTCAGGTCACCCCAAAGATGTTCAATTGGATTCAGGTCTGGGCTCTGGCTGGGCCATTCTAAACCATTAATCTTCTTCTGGTGAAGCCATGCTTTTGTGGATTTGGATGTGTGCTTTGGGTCGTTGTCGTGCTGAAAGGTGAACTTCCTCTTCATCTTCAGCTTTCTAACGGACGCCTGAAGATTTTGTGCCAAAATTGCCTGGTATTTGGAACTGTTCATAATTCCCTCCACTCTGACTGAGGCCCCAGTTCCAGCTGAAGAAAAACAACCCCAAAGCATGATGCTGCCACCACCATGCTTCACTGTGGGTATGGTGTCCTTTGGGTGATGTGCAGTGTTGTATTTTCTCCAAACATACCTTTTGGAATTATGGCCAAAAAGTTCAACCTTGGTTTCATCAGACCATAACACATTTTCCCACATGCTTTTGTGAGACTTGATGTTTGTTTTTGCAAACTTCAGCCGGGATTGGATGTTTTTCTTTGTAAGAAAAGGCTTCTGTCTTGCCACCCTACCCCATTCATATGAAGAACACAGGAGATAGTTGTCAGATGTAGCACACAGCCAGAACTTGCCAGAAATTCCTGCAGTTCCTTTAATGTTGCTGTAGGCCTCTTGGAAGCCTCCCTGACCAGTTTTCTTCTCGTCTTTTCATCAAATTTGGAGCGACGTCCAGTTCTTGGTAATGTCTCTGTTGTGCCATATTTTCTCCACTTGATGATGACTGTCTTCTCTGTGTTCCACTGGTATATCTAATGCTTTGGAAATTCTTTTGTACCCTTCTCCTGACTGATATCTTTAAACAATGAGATCCCTCTGATGCTTTGGAAGCTCTCTGCGGACCATGGCTTTTGCTCTGAGATGCAACTAAGAAAATGTCAGGAAAATCCTACTAGAACAGCTGAACTTTATTTGTGATTAATCAGAGTCACTTTAAATGATGGCAGGTGTGTAATGACTTCTATTTAACATGAGTTTGAATGTGATTGGTTAATTCTGAACACAGCCACATCCCCAGTTATAAGAGTGTGTGCACACTTATGCAACAGGGTTATTGTAAGGTTTTAATTTTCATTTTTCCCCCACGAAAATTTCAGTTTGTTTTTCAATTGAATTGTTCACATTATAGGTCACATTAAAAGTGGAAAAAGTTCTGACATGATTTATCTTTGTCTCATTCTTTTACATCACAAGAACCTGCCATTATAACAGGGGTGTGTAGACTTTTTATATCCACTGTATGCTGTCTTATCATACCTCAGCAATATACAGAATGATACATCGTGGGCAAAGCATTCCTCATGGTACAATCATTAGTCTACTCTTTTCTGTTGACTTGCAATGTACACTTTCTTGATAAATGGGATTAAATGTTTTTTTTATTTAAAAATAGAATAGTTGCTAGAATTACACTATTAAAAAGAAGCCAGAAGGTCTGATTACTAATTGTGGCAAACAGATAAGGTGGGGATGCATGATTATTTGTCTAAGATAACAGAAATGTATAAAATAGAGTTTGGAACGGGATAGTCCGATGATCTTCTGGCATCTCGGCTTTGCTGCTTTGTTCAATAAAGTCTAATCTTTAACATCTGGAACTCCTTGATTTCAAGAGTTTTGTTGCAAAGAGAGAAAAGACTTCCTTATTCCAGGACATTCCCTATGCAGCCGCTTATGTTGCTTAATTGACAAGGCTGGCACTGTGCAGTACACTATGTTTACTATAATCTATAAAGTTTACTCTTGTCTACTCAAAGCTTGCTCTAAATGACTGTAACGGACAACGCTTTACTGTCGTATGATCGTATCTCATATTTGCTGTAAATTTTTGGTTTGTGTTTTTGTCTGCAGATCGCCTTTGCCCTATCCTGAGCCTGAAGCCTTTGAGGTTGAGTTTAAACACACACACACACACACACACACACACACACACGAATACTTATAAGAAACATGTTCGACATATAGCATGTTTGGCCCTGTCATATTGTGCCGTGTGATGCTCAATCCAAATGTTAAACCGTGTTGTCTCCTCTTATTGTTGTTCTTTAGGGGTTTGTAATTAAGCTGGTGTGTAATCTCTTGGATGAGGGGAACGCTGCGTTTCGAGAGCGCAGATGGATGCAGGCGCAAGCTGATTTCAGCGAGGGAGTCAGTGTGGCACTGTATGCTCAGGACGAGGGTCTGCATGTGCCCGCCGCCCTGCTGGAGAGTCTATACATCAACCGCGCCGCAGCCCATCAGAACATGGTGAATTCAAATTAAGCATGTGATTTTATTGGCTAAAGTATGATTGATTCGGATATGGTTTTATTGCTCAGCCCTGTTGCCTGTAGAGATCTTTGTTTACATCACTTATTCTTGTTGCAGTTCATAGAGAATTATTGATCACCGATGAAAAGCAGAAAGTCAGTTTCAGTTATCATATTAGACTATTAAACACTTCCAGATAAAGTCTGTGTCTCTCTGTCTCAGGAGGGGAATGCCTTGAGTTCTCTGGACGATTGGGACGTGCCGCCTCCGTTAGAAGTGGTAGGACATCACAACAAAAACCTTCACGTTTAAGTCTGATCAGTGTTGCATGACTTTCCCCTGTGCATTATAGCACAGCTGGTTCTGATGAGCAAATACTGTACATGCATATGTCGTATTTCTACATCTCTTGCTTGCACGCCTTTGTTTGCAGATGTCTTTTAATGGAGTGGAGAGAGTGACTGACGCTGCAGGTATTTACTGTTACATTATACATACTCTTTCTGCTGTATATACAGCGTGCATAGCATGCATTGAATACTATATGCATGAACACTATGTGATTGTACATCATGTACATTATTATAATTTTTTCTCGTCTCAGTTGGTTTGACTGAGAGGCCATCTCCTGTCTTACCCGCCCCGGTCCCTGTGAGTGATGAGGACCCAACAATGTTCAGTGCAGTACCTGAGAGTGGCCAGCGTGTGGCGCTGTCTGTGCCTGTCTCACAGCCACTGGAGGACAATGATCTGATGGGAGACGAGCTGGACATTCTGCTGGACTGTATGTCTAAAGAGGAGGACACACCACAGGTGTGTGCACTGGTAGTGGACTTGTTTACCGCGTTCCTTCTCATGCAAACATGTTCAATGCATATTTAGCAGAGTCAATGGCAAGTGCACGCTTCATTAACACTTTCATCGTTGATTTTGCTGTGATGACATACAAAGATTTGGACTATCCGTGTGTCTAGAATTAGGTTTGGCTATCTTTGTGCAAAGTCCGCACATACTGTGCTGATGATGTAATTTGCATCAAGCGTATGTATGAAACGGATTGGCGTATGAAAAACCACAGAATATTTTGGGCTTTTCACATCAATCAACCAGAGTTTGTTTTTGTTTCTATGTGCTGTTTAGGGGCGAGGAAATCTGAAATTGAGCGGCATGCAAAAAGATAATAAAGGGCAGTCGTTTTTAACAGCTGTAAGGAAAATACTGATTAGTAGCAATTAGTGAAATTTGTGTTTAGAAGAATTTCAGTCCGTCTGAAAGTAACAAGTGAGTATTTCATTGACTTAATTGGTTAAACTCTGATGCATTTTTGGGCTGCCGCCTGCAATATTTTGCTTATTTTATAATAAGCTTACCATTTACAAACACTGTGGACTAAATGCGAAAAAAAGTTTCAGTTTTCAAGAGAACCCCCCCAAATAAAAAAAGTCTAAATTATTCATAAATAATATGGTTCGTGTTTATAATCCTATGATCCGATTCTCGGCCTCTGAGTGGACTAGAAGCTAAATCTATGTGTCATTAGAAAGCTGAGATCCTCATGTTTGCGATGATATACACCATTTTATCAATAGTCGAAAACATATTTTTATGATGATTTGTTGTGCATGCTTTTCCTGCTGGATGGCATATTATGTTCTGGGGCCGGTTGCATAAAACTGTTTTAGACTAGTCTTACTAGTTAGTCGTCTAAAATGTTGGTCTTAATTTTTAAGTTGCATAAAACAGTCTAATTAAAGACCAAAATGTAAGACAGCACACCTCAGGCTCACGTTTGTTTTCATTCCATGTTGCCATTGAAAATAACTGTCAGCTGAGCCAGTGGGGGCTGAAAGGGGCTTGAGTTGAGACTTGGTTGAAGAAATTTTGTGTTTTTAATTATTTGGGTTAAATCACTAAATGTGTTCATTAAAATAAATTTTGAAGCATTGTAGTCCTCTAATAAGCAAATATTCTCAGCGAATAAAAACTGTATTGAGCGTCCACTGTCGGTCATTTTTTTAAGCTGTTCAGTGTCTTATTTTTCCCACAATGCAATGCAAATTAGACTGTCTTACTAAAGACAACTGTTAGCTTCTTTTATGCAACAGGCTTTCTATGGCGTCTTTAGCTAGTCAAACTAAATGCAGTCTTAAGTTAATGGCTATGTTTATGCAACCGGCCCCTGGACATCTAAGATATAACATTGGATTATTCAGCCAAACAATCTCATGGACAAGTAAACAGTGGCTAATCTTTTAGGCAAATCCATAAGGTAAAAGTAGATATAATGTTTACAGCAGCAGAAATTGGTGCACAAATGAGAAGTCTTTTGAAAATCATTTAAAATGTGTTTTTAGGGCAACACGATAAACTGTACAGTCACATTCCTCAGAATGAGAGCTTTCTTTTGATATGTGACTTGTCCATCTAAGTGCCATGTGATGGACTGATCCCTCTGCCCTTTCATCATTGTTAGGTTGTCTGGATGAAGTAAAATTTTGGCTGGATAAAAATTTTTTGTTTTTAAATGAAAACAAAACAGAGATCATTGTTTTCGGGTCCACTGGTAATCCCCAGGCTGTTACCTTTGACCTAGGCAGACTAGCGGCATTTAGTTCTGCAAGTGTGCGGAACTTGGGCGTTTGTCTGGATGAGTCTTTAAATTTTGAAAAGCAAATCTCTTCTGTAATAAGCTCTAGTTTTTATCACCTCGCGGCTGTTGTCAAAAGTCAAACCTTTTCTTAATCACAAAACTCTTGAGATGGCTGTTCATGCTTTTATCACCACACGTGTAGATTACTGCAATTCACTTTACTGCGGTATCTCAAAACGCAAACAGCTCGTCTTCAACTGGTGCAAAATGCCGCTGCAAGATTCCTCACAAATGGTCGGAAAAGTGACCACATAACCCCAATTCTGAGGTCTCTTCACTGGTTGCCCATTCATTTCAGAACTGAGTTTAAAATCCTGTTATTTGTGTACAAAGCTCTACGCAACCAAGCCTAGCTACCTAACTGAACTGCTTCAACCTTACACGCGTCAAGAAGTCTGAGATCAGGTGAAAAAATCTGTTACAAGTCCCTCAATGCAGACTTAAACGTAGAGGGATCGAGCCTTTTCTGTGGTTGGGCCTCGGTTGTGGAACAATTTGCCCTTGGACGTTCGGATAGCCCCTTCTGTGATTTCTTTTAAGTCACTTTTAAAAACGCACTTGTTCTCTTTGGCCTACAAATAAGGTGCATATACGTGTATATGTATGTGTATATGTGTACATATATGTGTGTGTATGTATATATGTATATATATATATATATACGTATGTGTATGTGTGTGTGTATGGGTGTTTTTATAGATATATTTATACTTATATATTTTTTTCTGTCTATTTTATATTTCTCTCCTTCGAGTATGATACTAGTTTTAAACCTGTTACTGTTTTCTCTGTTTTTATTTTCTACTACTGATAGTCTCTGAGACTGCTTGAGCGTCTCCGCTTTAAGGTGTTCTTAACCTTGTTGTACTGTTTTATGATGTGCTACTACACATGGTGTTGGTGTCTTTTAATTTTGTAGTTCTGTAAAGCACTTTGGTCAGTCAGTGGCTGTTATAAAATGTGCTATATAAATAAAATGAACTTGAACTTGAACTTGGACTTTAAATGAATATTTCTTCCCCATTACCTGTAGGGGCGCTAATTTGCAACGCAAATGATTTCAGGCCTTATTTTGTTATTTTGTGTAACATAAATGCAAAAGTGATGGCGTTCCCTGGAAAGTTCAGATTCCGAGCTTTCACACAATACCTCATAGGCCTGAACTATGTATACAGCGACTTTAAGTTAAAATAAATCACGGTATAGCGCCCCCGGGTCCACAGAGTTTTTGTAACTCAGAAAACGAAGCAGAATATCGAGTTGTGAGTGTGAATATTAAGTGTTCAGTGAAGCGTCTGTGGTGTCTTTATTCTCTCCTCAGAGTGGCGTTGTCCCCAGCGGTCTGGTGTGTTTCTCCTCTTCATCTCCTCGTCATCCTCCTGCATTCTGCTCATATGCGGGGAGTCAGTTAAACGCTCTCGACTCCTTCGCTAAGCCTGATGTGAACTCAGACGGTCTGGACACGTTAGACTCCATCTGTCCGCCGCAGGTTTCCTGCGCTGGCTCTGACGCCCTGCAGCGGCCTCTAGTGGTGGGAGGAGACGCGCTCAATTCACTGTCTGAATTCAGCCTGCCAGGTGTGCGCGACAACACCTGTCTGTTGTTTCACATTATATTTAATATGTATCACCTGTTCACACTCTTATGTTGATGTTTCTCTCTCAGGTGGGAAAGTCTGTCCTAGTTTTCTGCCGTCAGTCAAACTAAAAAACGAGATAAATCCTGCGATCAACCCTCATACAGTGAGTCTGTTAGACAGATATTAAAATAACGAATCACATTAAAGAGGACAGAAGACTTACATTAGAGAGAATATGCACTATATACTCAATAAACATGCATTTGTGATCTCTGCTGTTCAAATGGGAACTTCTTCATTTGTATGTGTTTGTTACAGAGGAATGGTCATGTGACCTCCACTCTTTCCTGTCTGTCCAAGAATCCACTAGAACACACACATGAGTTTACACAAGCCTGCTCCTCCTGCTTCACTTCTACAGGTGACACAAACACGTTTCCAGTGTGTTAGACATCTGTCTGTCTGTAGCTCACCTGTCTCTCTCTCTCAGGTTCAGGTGTGCTGGATTTTGAATTCAGATCTGATGTCACTCACAGCTGCAAGAAAGATCTGCTGCTGTGCAGGAGAAGGGGTGGGGCTAACTCACCCTGGAGGCGGATTCGGCCCCGCCCAACTCATAAAAACTTCCATGGTGCCTTTGTGCTCTGTAGAGGTACATCATCACCTGTCAGCTGGGCAGTGATTGGTTAACTAGAATGAGAAATGAATGCACTTTACTCTTCAATGTGTGTGTGTGTGTGTGTGTGTGTGTGTGTGTGTGTGTGTGTGTAGAGATTTTGGAGAATCAGGTGTGTAAGTTTGGCGAGGACTGCACATTCGCATATTGTCAAGAAGAAATAGACGTGTGGACGCAGGAGAGGCGGGGCTTACTCGTCAGAGAGCTGCTGTTCAATCCTCTGGCGACCAATCAGAGACAAGCGCTCAGCGTCATCAAACTGCTGAACATGCACACGGGGATGTTCATGTTCCTCTGTGAGGTAACGACACACACTGACAGAGACAGGATCAGTTTGTAAAGTGTGGTCGGGGAGAGAGATGACTGTTGCTGGACTGCAGCTGATGTCTGATGATGAAACGTGTCGTCTGTTCTTCTGCAGGTCTGTTTTGACTGTAAACACAGAATTATCAGCAAACGCTGGAAGGAGAATCCTGCTCTGTGTGCAAACCTGCAAACACAACACCAGTTTGACAAGAACAAGTAAGAAAACCACTAAACCGTCCTTTCATGTATTTATTTGTTCGGTTTTTGTTAGTTTATTTGTTTCATTTGTTCTTTTGTTCATTCATTCTGTTATCTTTCATCTGTTTGATTTTCAGAATCAGAATGAGCTTTATTGCTTTATTAAGTGTACAACAACAACAAGACAGAGATAATAACAAATACAAATAAAATGAGAATATATTATGTTTGTTTACTCATTCTTTCTTTTTTATTAATTCTTCCGTTCATTTGTTTTTGTTGTTTATATTGTCTTTTATCTTTTTTCGTTCTTTTATTTATTTGTTTGTTCTTTTATTTGTTTATACTTGCTTTCATGTTCATTTTCTTTTGTTTGTTTATTCTTCCGTTCATTTGTTTTTGTTGTTTATATTGTCTTTTATCTATTGTTTGTTTTTTTGTTCTTTGGTTTATTTGTTTGTTCTTAATTTGTTTATACTTTTTTCTCTTTATGTTAATTTTCTTTTGTTTGTTTATTCTTTCATTCATTTGTTTTTTTTGTTTATATTGTCTTTTATCTTTTGTTTGTTTTTCGTTCTTTGTTTTATTTGTTTGTTTGTTTCTTAGTTTGTTTATACTTTCTCTTTATGTTCATTTTATTTTGTTTGTTTATTCTTCTGTTCATTTGTTTTTGTTGTTTATATTGTCTTTTATCTTTTGTTTGTTTTTCATTCTTTGTTTTATTTGTTTGTTTGTTTCTTAGTTTGTTTATACTTTCTCTTTATGTTCATTTTATTTTGTTTGTTTATTCTTCTGTTCATTTGTTTTTGTTGTTTATATTGTCTTTTATCTTTTGTTTGTTTTTTCGTTCTTTGTTTTATTTGTATGTTTGTTTTTTCGTTCTCTTTATGTTAATTTTATTTTGTTTGTTTATTTTTTCATTCATTTGTTTTTAGTTGTTTACACTTTTATCGTTTGGTTGTTTTTGCATTCTTTGATTTATTTGTTTTGTTCTTTCTTTCTCTTCATTTTATTTTTTCAATTTTCCATTCATTTGTTCTTCATGTTCATTCTTACTCTTTTGTTTTGTCTTTTTTCCCTTAATAAGTTTGTTCACTCTTTCCCTCATTTATTAGATTTTCTTTTGTTTGTTAATTCTTCTATTCTATAGATTTTGTCTGTTTGGCTTTTTTCCTTTCTTGATGTTTTAGTGCAACATGGTTTTTCTTTTTCCTTTACCTTGTTTGTTATTTTTTTTTTTGCTGATTCTTATATTATTTTTACATCTATTAATTTTCCCTCCTTGATTTGTTCATTTGTTCTTTCCTTTGTTTGTTTCTTCTTTTCTTTCTTCATTCTTTTCATCTGTTTATTCTTCAATTCAGTTGTTCTTGTTTTTCATAATGTTTTCTCCTTCATTTGTTTGTTCTTTCTCTTGCTTGTCTTTTTATTTTAGTGTTTTGATTCTTCCATGCATTTGTTCATTTTGTTCATTCCTTTTTTTCATTTAGTTTGTTTATTCTTTTGTATGTTCATGTTTCTTTGGGGGGGTGCTCTTAATTCTTTCACTGTCCCAACATCTTTATTCAGTGATTTAGAGTTTATATATAGTAACTGTAGAACACTGCTGTCATATGTGAAGTAAATCTCTCTCTCTCTCTCTCTCTCTCTCTCTCTCTCTCTCTGTGTGTGTGTGTCAGGTGTTTGGTTCATGTGGTAAAGAACAGTACGGTGTGTTACAGTAAGATACGAGTGTTGAGTCCTCACTGTCAGTTGGACATGTGTCATCATAAGTTCAGATTCGGCTGTAAGAGAGAAGACGCCTGCTGCTTCGCTCACTCACTCATAGAACTGCAGACCTGGATACTGCAGAGAGACTCTGGTACACACACTCACACACACACACACACACACACACACACACACACACACACACACACACACACACACACACACACACACACTCACATTCTGTTTCCATGTTTTATGGGGACTTTACGTAGACACAATGGTTTTTATACTGAACAAACTTTATATTCTATCCCCTAAACCTAACCCTACCCCTAAACCTAACCCTCACAGAAAACTTTCTGCATTTTTACATTTTCAAAAAACATAATTTAGTATGATTTATAAGCTGTTTTCCTCATGGGGACCGACAAAATGTCCCCACAAGGTCAAACATTTCTGGTTTTACTATCCTTATGGGGACATTTGGTCCCCATAAAGTGATAAATACACACGACACACATACATACACATACACACATACACACACACACACACACACACACAGACTGTATTGTAATACATCAGTGATCCAGTAGGTGGAGCCACATGCTTAAATTCACCAAACATCGTTGTGTGTGTGTGTGTGTGTGTGTGTGTGTTGATGTGTGTGTGTGTGTGGCCAGGTATCACTCCTGAAGAGATCGTCCAGGAGTCAAAAATCCATTGGAACAAACAGCCAGTGAGTATTTTAGCATTAATTAAAGCCACAATATACTATTATATGTTTAAACTCTACATACGATTTGACACAAAACACTTTTTGATGCTTCACTTGAATTAAAAACACCACTAATTAGAACTTA
Organism: Xyrauchen texanus; assembly: GCF_025860055.1. Taxonomy (NCBI): domain Eukaryota; kingdom Metazoa; phylum Chordata; class Actinopteri; order Cypriniformes; family Catostomidae; genus Xyrauchen; species Xyrauchen texanus. The sequence continues at coordinate 47,040,529 of NC_068283.1, forward strand.
ATGCATGTGTTAGTGAACTCTGAACTCCCTCTCAGTCTGTATTGTGTCTCCTTCAGCCTGCAATTGCAACTTCACGTTTATCTAATAAAAACACTGCTGCCAAATCAAACAGTCCACTCAAAGCAGAGGACACCAATGGAAAGGCGGGTCCTGTGCAGGGAACAGGAATTGCTGAATCAGCTGAGGTCAAAGGTCACAGTCTAGAGCTGAAGTTTGTGTGTGGTCAGTGCTGGAGAGATGGACTGGTCAGTGAACCGGACCGGGCGCTCAAATACTGCACCGCTAAAGCCCGACACAGGTGCAGAGAGACACAACCATACAAGCACCATAACTGTCTGTCTCTCTCAAATCTGTCTGTTTCATTTTTAAGGTGTTTTACTGGAGTGACAAATATTGTACATTCATATTGTGAAAGCGTTACAGCTGAGCTGTATACAAATAAAACAAAGACAGTGTAAAACAACTTACTTAACCCTTTTGCGACCTTCGGGACATTTTTGTCCTTTCATTTTAGTTTTTTTCTATCATTTTGGTGTTTATGCCAACAGCATGTAATAATACACTGTGCACATAAAATAGTTACACTTAGGATCTTCAGGACAAAAATGTCCCCATTGAAACCCATTAAAACTGCAATATTTGATCTGATCCCAGTGCCATTAAAGCATAAAATCATGAATTCTATGATATTATGCTTTCATTCCAGAGCCCAGGCTTCAAACATTTTTTTTATATATTTTCCACCAGATGGCGCCATTTTTCTCATGTTTAGCCTATGGAGCAAATCGTCATGGTAACTGTTGTAACATCCGTTCCCTGATGGAGGGAACGAGATGTTGTGTCAATGTAGTGACACTAGGGGTCACTCTTGAGAGCCCCGAACACCTCCCATTCTTTGAGAAAAGGCCAATTGTTGAGTGGAATTTGAATACCACCTGGACATACGGGTATAAAAGGAGCTGGAATGCCACTCGTTCAGGTTTTGTGCTGAGGAGCCGAGACAAGGTCCAGCCATTTCAGTGGCTAGTACAGTGTTGTGGCAAGAGGGACACATCATCTTGGTTACTTCCCCTTCTGTTTTGAGAGAGCTCTGCCAAAGGGAGACGCGGGTCCGCCGACAGGGAGACCGTACCCCGGAATATACATCACAGGGGTGTAAAGGGATCAATGGAAAGGAGGAGGCGAGAACCGGCTTTTCAATATAAATAATAGTTTAATGATAAACTTAAAAAAAGAAGACACAAACACACACAACAGATTTCTCTCTCCCGCACGATCCCCTGCAGTCAGCCTTTAACCCTCACGGAGGCATAATTAGCCTAATACGGGACCGGGTGCGTAGGATCACGACTCGGCCCCGCCCTCCGCCCTGCCACAAGGGGTTACTGGAGTAATCGGCACACGTGGAGCACCTATACCAGTACAGGGCATATTAGACCCCGTAGTGGGGCTGGCTGCGAACTCCTCCGCCTAGTTCGCAAACCATAGGGCTAGGGAGGAAGGAAATCCAGGGTCCACGACTTCGTGAAGTTTACTGGGGTAAAAGTGCACGTTTTTGCCTCAGGGGAGGGGAAAGGTGTTATATGCAAGCAATACACCCGGCCAGCTGTTCTGTATTACTGAACACTACCTGTTCGTAACTGAAAGAAAACGGGACGAAACCGGCTCAACACGGAGATTGTAAATTCTCACGAAGGTATTGGGTGTTGCCCAGCCCGCTGCTCTGCAATTGTCTACTAGAGAGGTGCCATTGGCCAGTGCCCATGAGGACGCCACACTCCTTGTAGAGTGTGCTCAAATCTGCAAGGGGGCAGGCATGGCCTGGGTCTGGTAGGCCAATGCAATGGCAAGCATCTGTTTAGAGACAGCGTTCCCTTTCTGCTGCCCACCAAAGCAGACAAAGAGCTGCTCAGAGCATCTAAAGCTCTGCATGCGATCCAAGTAGGTGCACCGGACACAGCAATGACAGGGCTGGGTCTGCCTCTTCCTGTGGCAGCGCTTGCAGGTTCACCACCTGATCCCTGAAGGGAGTTGTGGGAACCTTGGGCACATAGCCCAGTCAGGGTCTCAGGAGCCCAGACCGAACTCCAGGCAAGAGTCCCTGACAGAGAATGCTTGCAGGTCCCCCACCCTCTTGATGGAGGTGAGCGCAATCAGGAGGGCCGTCTTTAAGGAGACGGCTTTCAGCTGGACTGACTCTAGTGGCTCAAATGGGGCTCTCCGAAGGCCCAAGAGGACCACGGAGAGATCCCATGAGGGGAAGATGCATGGTCTGGGAAGATTCAGCCTCCGGGCACCTCTGAGGAACCTGATTATCA